>NC_132879.1:17908632-18225132 GCF_030463535.1 Salminus brasiliensis
CCCACCAGTTTGTACAGAAGTCCCTGTAGTTACTAAATAATACACCTCTGTGTGTAATAAGCCTTTCTACACTAAGAGAACAAATAAGTTCAATATAAGTAAAAAAAAATCTAGATCCTGGACCATTAAAAGCTCTTTTAAAAGATGCCATAGAATGGAAAAACTATATTTGCCTTGGCATAGTTGAATAATATAATAGTTATAACACAGTGCTACTTCAAGAAGATGGAAGGCAAAGGTTGACTGTGGCGAGGCACATGTCAGTAGTGTGTCTCCAAAAGGCTGTGACAAACAGAAGCCCCAGTACTGTGTTGGTGAGTGGCCTCAACACAGATGCTGCAGTTCCATAGTGCGGTGTGGTGCGCAGCAGCCAGGGTAGTGGCTAAAAGGTTAGAAACTAATGCCAACCAGAAAAGGGGTGACTGGGTACAGCCTCTTAATCTTGCTAACTGCACAGCGCACTGAGAGGACCCAGAGAGGACAGCAACACTATCCAGTAAGTTCCAGTAAGACTTGGGAATAAATACAAAGAACTATTTGCACATTGTTACGGGGCTAGGCTTGGCAATGCTAGGCTAGGCTAGGCTATGCGACTGTGTGATGGTGACTGAAAACAAGCCTGTCCCATCCTGAGCGCCCAAGCTGGGGAGGTGGTGTTTGCAGAGGGTCGGACGTTGCGCCTGCTGTAATAGAGATACGCTGATATCGATTGGTGGGGCGGTGTGGAGGTGAGACCCATTTGGCTCACTCAATGAGAGGAGCAGTGACACAGGCTCCACCGCGCTTCCCTCTCCTCCTTTATTCCTGCCCACCAGCGGCCATTCAGCTAGCAGGAAATGATCAATGAGCTACTATATGAGCATGTGCTGTCGCGCCCCCTACTTATGTAGTAATTATAGCTGCTCTTGCACTGGAATAGACCCGCTACTCTCACGTGGCCCGTCAGTGATTGGAGTCCTAAGGCGCGTGTGGGGGCGAGATAAAGACCGTTCGTCACATGGAACGGCTTGCAGCGAGCAGGCATCAGAGCGCAGATTGCAGCAGCCTGGAACGGGGCTTTAGAAGCTGCTTCTGACTCACTCCACTCCTACCCGCTCCTACCCGCGCTGCTGATGAATGGGCCATGGAAGTCTGCGCATTAGCCCATCCTCTTGGCTCACAAGCCGCACTCCCAGCACTGACTCACAATAAGGACATACAGTTTTTTTATTTTTTTTATAATACAATTCTTTTTTTGTCCCTTGTTACGGAGTTTCAGGACCTAGCATGAACCCCTGTTATACAGTAACTGTCTTTCTACAAGACACTGGGATGTTCTCAAAATGGTACATGAGATGTTTCATCCATTCCCCTTGAGCCTTGTACTACTATTGTACTTATTGTACATTGCTAAAGACCGCATTGGAAACTTTTGGTTTAGCATATGTTGTAGATTCCTACAGGGTTTTATTTTAGGACCTATGAAACTGATGTTAATTATGATAGTAATGCAGTTATTTATTATATATATATATATATATATATATATATATATATATAGTACCAATTTGATACTGTCAGTTAAACTGTTCGCAGCCCCGGTAATGCTCCTGACACTAGGTGGATAAGGACTTAACATGTCTCCTCCAGTACATGCAAAGCCATCCGCTGCCTCTTTTTGAACTGCTGCCAACCTTCAGCCAACACCAGGGCCATAGGGGGTTGCAGGTCGACCCTGGGCCCTGGGCCACGCATTAGACCACCGAGCCACTTGGGGTGTGGGCTTTTGTGCAGGGTCTCTGAGATTAAGCAGACTTGATTTTGCCCAGATATTGCTGACCTACATACAATGCTGTTTCCTAGTCCTGGATGTTTTTCAATTGTAACAGTGAAATTGTATGATGATTGTATAGGACACAGCTTTTGCCATATGAAGATCTTCACTATGATTTTCCTCTAATCCAGAGGTATTCAGCTCTGGACCTTAAATCCAGTTTCTGATCCTAATTAGATATCAGTTATTATTAGAAATCCACTGAAAAACACTGGAATGTAGATTACCTGCTATATGATACATTTCGATTTATCAATGACCCATTAAAATGAGGCCTGTATCGCCTCTTAAGATACTCTAGTGACTTTTAATGTATAAACTATATACTTATAGTATTCCTTCTACATGACACTGTAAAATGTGCCTTTATTGTCATTTATATGTGAACAATACAGGAAAATTCTTTGCACATTCCATCCTTGAAAGTCAAGGTCAGAGTGCAGAGCCAGCTATGCTACATCAACCCTAAAGCACAGGGAGTTAAGGGCTTTCCCTAGGCCTGAACAGTGGCAGTGTAATGGACCTGGAAATCAGACCTAGTGATCTGTAACCCAGTGCCACCAAAGATTGTCAGTGGGCACCAGATTCTTCATCAGAGTGTTGGCATTGTTTAAAATTTCCCAGTAAACGCTACTGCCTGGACTAAAATTACATGCATAATTTGGTTAAAGCTCAAATCTGGAAGTGACCTGTTCATTAGACAGGAGGGAACATTGGGCACTTGGACTGAAAAGCAAAATCTTTGATCCCAATTCTCAATTTGATATAGCAGGAGAAATGGGCAGTGGTGGCTCAGCGGTTAGAGCGCCGGGATATCGATAACAGGGTTGTGGGTTCGATTCCCGGGCTCGGCAAGCTGCCACTGTTGGGCCCTTGAGCAAGGCCCTTTACCCTCTCTGCTCCCCGGGCGCTGGAGTTGGCTGCCCACCGCTCTGGGTGTGTGTGTGTACTCACTGCCCCTAACACGTGTGTGTGTGTGAGTGTGTGTTCACTACCAGATGGGTTAAATGCGGAGGACACATTTCGCTGTACAGTCCACACTGTACAGTGACGAATACGTGCACCTTTATCCTTTATCCTTTATCCTTAAATGTTAAAATAGGTAAACATGAACGGTTGCTGATGTGGTCCTAGTCAGTGGAAGATTGGGTACAGCAGAGAGTACTCAAGACTGTACTCAATATTAGCTAATACCCTGGGTCCAGGTATCAGAATTTTGTTTGATTGGCACATCTCTAATGATAAATATTGAAGAGTGATGATTATGAAAATATGTAAAGTGTCTGGCTGTTTGATAAAATTGCTCAAATCTGTATAGCAATTAGAAGAAGACAAACAGTTACATTACAAAGAACATCTTCACTTAATGAGGAAAGGTAGCTAGAATATTGAGAACATGAAAATTCCCTTTAACTTATGAAAAAAAGGCTTTATAATAATCAGGCTGCAGTAAAGCAAGAGCAGGCCATTAGCCAGGCCATGCTCTATCCCATGCCCTAGCTGTTGTCTCCCAGCATAAAAATAATGGAGTATTTTGGAAGGCTTGTTCACACTGTAATTGGGTCAATGGGCCCTTACGAGTTGGAGAGGGAAATGAGGGGAAATGGAGATGAGAAGAGGGGAGCTAGGCTTTATCTTTAATGCTAGCATGGGCACTTAACGGTAGCTACTCCTAGCTCTGCTGAAAGCTGTTGTTCATGATGAGGCATGTTGTTTAAAAAGCAGAAGTGAATGGCTAAAGAGGTCTGACAATGATGTTAAACAGATGATTAACATATTATCAGACAAGGCTGTACATATTCATAGCATAGGGGTCCACCTGCACTGAAGCTGTAGTCAGTGTTACTAATGTGAATGGCTATTTTACAACCATAGAGAATTCAAGGAACTGCATTTTTATGGTTCTCCTTTTAAAAAAGGTAGCCTTGGAGGCTTGATCATTTGAATGCCTTAATGATTATTTGCCTCTGTAAATGGTTCTTCATGTTCAGTCTTCTTTTAGATGGTTATTTAAAGAACCTTTGAAAATGGTTTAATATGCCCAGTCTTGGACAGAACTTAACATAGGCTTAACATAGAACTTAAGCTCAGGCTTAGCATGGGCTTGGGAAACTGGCCCAACATGTTAAAAAAAAAAGTGCACCTGCTCACCCAACATTTTTCTGAAGGTAAGGATATTAATTGGAAGTCTTTCCCCCTTTGCTGCAGTAACAACCTGTACTCTGCTGTGAAGGCTTTACAGTAGATGTTGGAACATTGTTTTGGGGATTTGATTGCATTTAGCTGCAATGCTAGAGCATTAGTGTGGTAGATATCTGATATTATATCATTAGGGCCCAAACTTTGGCATTGGGCAATATGCCCTTAGGCTCATTTGCAGTTGCCCCAGAACATCCTATTCTATTATCACCCACTGTGTCTTAGCAATGGGTGCAATTTAGATAATTTTTGGACATATAGTCCAAATTTCTGCATGTTCTTATTATTCATAGTGTGAATACATCACACGCACTGAAGCCACAGCCAACTATCTTCTATCATACAAGACATCGTCACACTGCATATGAAATGAAGTAACGATCACAGGGTCTGTGACTGCATTTAAAAGTCTCACGTCATACAGAGAGGAAACGTACTGTGATTTCGTACTACTGTGTCTAATGTGACACCTGATATCATCAGAAAGCTGCAGGCGCTGTTTGTGGCTGTGGGCGAACTAACATATTCTTTATGCTTATGTTCACTCCCTGCTGCTGCTTTCATGATTAGCAGCAGAGGACTGAGGCATTTAGATGAAGTCTTGGTCTTGGTGAGGCTTGATTATCAACCAGAGGAACGATAAATCTGCAGTCAGTGATAGCGGCATGTGCAGGCAGAGAGATTACAGAGGTTAGGCCAAACTACTGCGGCAGAGGATGTTTTTCTTCCAAACAGCCATTATGGATGTTACAGGTCTGGAAGTTAATAAAGAGTGCAGCTGCAATTAGTTCATTTTATCTTACAGCAGGATTAAATAGTGCTTTCACATGGCACATATGGCAGCCTTGTGTCAGAGATTGAGGTTGGAGGATGGTGCTGGGTGGAGGCGGGTGTTGCGTTTATTAATTTACTTGTTGACTGCTTTGAGTTATTTGAGTATCCAGTCATTTTTTTTTGTTTGTTTCTGGATGTAATGGGGATTGTGTGGGTCTTTGTTAGCTAGCTCAGTCTGAGAAAGCGCTCAATGTACAAGCTGTACAAAACTCAGTGACAACCCTTTATTTGTTTAATTGTCAGTTAAAAGGACCATTTACTACAGGTTATTCAGGAGATATTTCTGATGAGATTAGAAATGAGATCATTTGTTTGCATTAGGATGGGGAAAGTATGTGTGGAGAAAACTCAAAAATTAGAGTTCTAAAATGATTGAAACATACAGAGCTTTAGACTACAGACTTTAAACAATAGTGCTAGAATTGGTAGAACATCAAAAATCCCCCCACCTTCACTGTGAGAAGGCCACTCAGCTCTGAGAGTCTGAAAGGATGTGAAGATGGTCAGGAAGTTCTTACTGAGAAAATGAAACTTTGGCCAATCAAACTGCTGATGCTGTTGCTAGTCTCAGAACAATGGACTGACCAAACCAGACCTCAACATTATGGAATGTGGTTGGATTATTAGAACTGAACTTGGGAGGTGTGATCGCTCTGAGTGCTTGTCACCTTCTTTCTTTTGCTCTTGTGAACGAGGTTGTACTCTACAGTAAAACACTTTGGTGAGGTTTCTTTACTACTGCATGGGTTGGTAGATATGTAAGGTAGAAGATCTCAGTCCCCTATTATTATTATTGGGCTGATTTGTGGTGGACCGCGTAAGTTCTGAGAATAAAGACACACAGGGACACCGTAAGCTCTAGGCATTCTGTGGCATTTACCTTTTGGAGTCTAGAGTTTCAGAGGTTTCCAGAGGTCAGCTATGACCCAGTGTACCTTTTGAACCGTGGCGCTAGTGTCATACAGTCGTAATTCTGTTGTATACTAAACACCAATTAGGCTGTGTTTTACTGTGTAAAGCTTTGTGAACTGTTGTTGATTGTGTAAGAGTATTATATGAAAGAAGAAAGGTCACTATTGCTGAGGCACGTACCCACATATGCAGACAGAATAAAGACTCTTAAGCAGAGACACTGTAAACTCTGGCACTGGACCTTTTAATAGAATCTACAGTAGTGTTTCTTAATTCTGCTCCTGGAGACCCACAGCACTGCAGTTTCAACTGTTCTCTGCCTCAGCACTTTATATCCAACTCGTCAGCTAATGGAAATATTCACGTCGCAAAAAGGGTTTTTGTGGCAACTGTTGAACACACTTGACACTCAAAACTCAGAACACAAATTCCATTCGACCCAACAAGATTAATTCTGCACTAGGACTAGAGCTAAGCATTGTGGCAAATTAGTTGTCATTAGTGTAGTGTATTGGGTTACAACACCACCTTTCCTGTGGTAGACTGGGGTCTGATTTCTTGGCTGGGCAAGCACACTACACCACACCACACTATACCAATAAGAGTAAAACATAATTCAAAGTCAAACTAAATAAAGTACTGGGGAGTGGGTGCTCAGGAACAGAGGTTTCTTGAGATCAGCCTGAGACCCAGTGCACAGATCTCTGTGTTTCTCCTGATCTGTGTGTTTCAGTTGCTGTACCAGTTTTATCCGTTTACAACGTTTTCAATATTAACCATTTCAGTCCCTTCAACAGGTGATCTGTAAGTCTGTGTGTGTGTGTGTGTGTGTGTGTGTGTGTGTGTGTGTGTGTGTGTGTGTGTGTGTGTGTGTGTGTGTGTGTGTTTGTCTGATCATTGTAAGTAGGTGGCCCATGTACATGTTGAGCTGCACAGTTCAGTTCCCTCCATACGCAGCACCTCTGTCCTTTCTGCTCTTTAGCTGTGCTGCGGAGAGACTCCCTGCATTAGCATGGAACTGGGAGGGATGTGGGAGGCAAGAGGGAAGCATTATTATGTAAAGCAACTCATCTGCGCTGTCTGTGGTCATCTGGGCTCTTAACATCAGGCACTGGAACAGCAGGCATCTGTCATCCTCCCCCGCTGCGCCAGCCGGACGGCTAGTGCCCAGGAGAGAAAGAGAAAGCGGAGTTTAAAAAGGCAGTCGGTAGTCATTGACAGCCTCGCAGCTATGATGCTAATTCCATGAACTAACGCTCTCTGTCTTCTTTTATGGGAATCTGCTCTTTTTAAAAAGCTCTGCTGATCACTTTTCTACATATTTTACTGCAACAGACAGCTGTCATCTAAAGGCCATGGCACACTGGCCCAGTATTCCCCATCAGACACCAGCCTTCTACTGCTGGCATTTGGCTACATACTGTTCTAATAACATGATCTAGTAAACCACATGGGGAACAGTTTAGAGCAGTGTAAATGAAGGAAGATGCAGAACAGTTTAGAGCAGTGTAAATGAAGGAAGATGCAGAACAGTTTAGAACAGTGTAAATGAAGGAAGATGCAGAACAGTTTAGAACAGTGTAAACGAAGGAGGATGCAGAACAGTTTAGAACAGTGTAAATGAAGGAGGATGCAGAACAGTTTAGAGCAGTGTAAATGAAGGCGAATGCAGAACAGTTTAGAACAGTGTAAATGAAGGATGATGCAGAACAGTTTAGAACAGTGTAAATGAAGGAGGATGCAGAACAGTTTAGAACAGTGTAAATGAAGGATGATGCAGAACAGTTTAGAGCAGTGTAAATGAAGGAGGATGCAGAACAGTTTAGAACAGTGAAAATGAAGGAAGATGCAGAACAGTTTAGAACTGTAAATGAAGGCGAATGCAGAACAGTTTAGAACAGTGTAAATGAAGGAGGATGCAGAACAGTTTAGAACAGTGTAAATGAAGGATGATGCAGAACAGTTTAGAGCAGTGTAAATGAAGGAGGATGCAGAACAGTTTAGAACAGTGAAAATGAAGGAAGATGCAGAACAGTTTAGAACTGTAAATGAAGGCGAATGCAGAACAGTTTAGAACAGTGTAAATGAAGGAGGATGCAGAACAGTTTAGAACAGTGTAAATGAAGGAAGATGCAGAACAGTTTAGAACAGTGTAAATGAAGGAAGATACAGAACAGTTTAGAACAGTGTAAATGAAGGAGGATGCAGAACAGTTTAGAACAGTGTAAATGAATGATGATGCAGAACAGCTTAGAACAGTGTAAATGAAGGAAAAACAGTTAAGAACAATATGGATGAGGGATAACCGACAGTAAAGTGAAAATGAGGGATAATGAAGAACAGTTTATAACAGCGTGGACAGTGTGTGAACAGTTAGGAACCAAGTAATTAAGTAATAAAGGGGAACAGTTTTGGGAACAGTGTCAACAATGGATGAGGGGAAAAATAAAGTGAATGGGGGATTGTCATTAAGAGAGAACAGTTAAGAACAGTGTAAATGAGAGATAATGAAGAACAGTTTAGAACAGTGTAGATAACAAACAGTTAGGACCCATGAAGAATAATGAAGGAGAGCAGTCTAGAACAGTGTGAATAAGGGAGAACATTTTAGGAATAAGGGATAATGAAGGAGAATAGTGAAGAGGAATAGAAGGAGAAAAACAGAGTGGGAAAACCGTTCAGGACAGTGTCATTAAGAGAGAACAGTTCAATACAGTGTCAATGAAAGAGAACAGTTTAAAACAGTGTGTTGTTTGATGTTTGTTGGGGAATGTTAGGTAGCATGTACCAAGACTAAAATACACACCCCATGACATCCACCAAGGGTTGGGTTCACATTTTATTTCTCTTTCTGTCGCTCTCTCTCTCTCTCTCTCTCACTCTCTCTCTCTTTCTATCTTTCTCTCTATCCATAGCCACAGGGACCTGAAGCCTGAGAACCTGCTGCTAGATGAGAAGAACAATATTAGGATAGCAGACTTCGGAATGGCCTCTCTGCAGGTTGGAGACAGCCTCCTGGAGACCAGCTGTGGGTGAGTACAACTGCCCACTGTTCCATATAACACAGCAGCGGTGCACTGTTCCATGTAACACAGCAGCGGTAACTGACCTTAGCTGAGCGAATCATGGATGATTTTTTTATTTATTTAACCATATGCTTAAAGTCCAATACAAAAGACTGGCAGAGAGACCTACAGGTTAGCTAACCTGCTAGCTTTGGTTATGCTAGATGGGTTAGCTTTTGACCATTATCTTTAAAGAGAGTGAAACAGTGAGGATTATGTAGTAGTATTAAAGCTGTATGCGTAGAACAAGCCTTGTGATGGGTGAGGGACTGGCTTATGTGAGCAGTAGCCAAGAATAAAACCTCCCAGTTTACATGTAGAGGGGAGAAAGATGCTCAAATAGATCAGTTATTTATTGATCATTAGAAAAGTATCTGCCTTGTTTGCCAAAAAAAGAATAATATAAATAAATTTGAATTTAGGTTGCCTGAGGCTTCCTAACATACACTGCAGTTCATAAGCACACCCTTAGCTATTTAGTAATTGGTTTTCTTTCAAAAGTAATTGTTCCCTGTTACTGTCAGAAAACACACCGAGTGCATGCTTTTACTCATTCTCTATGTACCCACTCCTGCTTTCTCTCACATTCACGCGCTCTCTCGTGCGATGAAATTGACAGAAAGTGAGCTGCCTCTCTCATTACTTTATGTGAGCTGAGGGCCGTGGTTGGGTGGAGGCATTTGCTGGCTCAGGAGCGGAAGCAGACCTTTAAATGAAATTAGCTGTTATGAAAGCAGCATGGCCTCTTCTCCTCCCTATAGGTTTGCTCTAATGAGGTCAGCAGTGTATGAGAAGGAAGAGAGAGAGAGACAGCTGCTTTAGATCCTGCACACACACCAGCTTTCTCTAGCCTCTCTCATCTTTTTTTTTTCTTTTCCTTTCAGAAGGGCTCAACTGAAGAAATGGTGGGTTTGGATCAGGGTTGGCACACTCATGAATACCTCTGTATATCTATCTGTGTGTGTAAAACTAGATCAAGCAGGTCTGGGCGATATAGTGATGTAATCGGATATTAGTGATGTTGGACAAGAAACCTGATGACGAAGCTTTGGAGGTGATAATGGGTATGATGGGAAAGAGAACTGAACTAGAGAACTAGAAGCAACCTAATCTATCCTTATTACTTAAAAACTGCTAAAACTCTTACAGACAGTGGATTATAAAAATGCTGCACCTATTGGAGGTAGGAATCTGCAGGCACCTCTCGATTATTGCATTATTGTAATTATTGCATTATAATGATCCATAATCCATCTTACTTCTAGTATCTTTTACTAATAAATGAAAAAATAGAAGTGTCAGGCAACTGGAAGGTTCTGCAGTGGGTGTGCAGTGGAAAAATGTAGTAACACGTCTTAGTCTCCTGACTTAAGTTTTTGCTAAAAGGCCAAACACAAAGCACAGCGTCTCATGTTCATTACATGTTACAGCTATCTTTCCCGTTCTCTTCAGAGATTCTATGACTTTGGCTTTAAAGTATGCAACATAGCGAGAAAGCCCTGGTTATCAACAACTGGGTGCAAATCATTGACAATAGAAGTTGCTTTACCCTTTCCAAGTTGAGTGAAAGTTTTTACATTGTTTGCTTGATGGTCTTTTGGTTGGCAGCAGCGAAAAACGGGCAGAGCCAAAGTGCTGGTACTTCCTGGAACTTCCTATTAGCGCCTTTGGCATTCCAACATTACATTACATCCTATTACGTTTTATTTATTATTAATTTTCATTTTAATTAATACACTGAATTATTTTTTCACAGACATCTATAGTTTAATTGTAAGTCACTTTTGTGCAAGGGATTGAAAGAAAACAAACAGCTACGAACCGAATTTAAAAGGAATTTAAAATCCACAGTTACAACTTGCATTTCATTTTAAACAGTTTAGTGACACAAATGATTAAGACCTTTAGAGTACATAATTGGAAATCTGTTATGTGAACATCACAAATCATTACATTATTCATTGCAATAATTCAAACTTTAACACCCTGTTATGCAGACTATTGAAAATAAACAATTACCTAAATCTGTATTTTCTTAGTTTGTTGTTTTGGCAGCACTGTGATTCATGTGGGTTCTAAATAGAGGCAGGTTAATTGCAGTATATGGGTTTATTGTGCCTTTTATATTGTTTATTGTGTCAATAATACTTTAATGAGTTAAAGTAAGGCATACTCCAAAGTGAGGGTGAACTCACTCAATAGTTAGAGACTAAAAGCATTAATTAAGTGTTTACTGAGTCTATTTGCATCATAAATTCTGCCACTCTGTATTCATAGTTCTTTGGTTGCAAAAACACAAACAAAAACAAAGAAATGTTCATTATGTCAGTATGTGGTCCATAGTTCAGAGTTCAGTTGATGAGCATTTAGTTGTTAAAGAGTTAAACTAACATCTAACCCAGCTGCATGTTGTGTAATGGACATCTCAGGGGCTATCCGTTATACACATTACTAATTAGTGACTAAACAACATTAAATAATTTGCATAACGGGGTTATGTTTACTTAACAAAGTGCTTTCTGTGCATTAGTACAACTGATTTTTAGTGATTTTCACATCACAGACCTCCAGTGATGTATGAATAAATGTCAGCATGAATTAAGCTTAATGCACAGTGAATAAAGCATTTAGAAATGTCTATTTCAGGCTTTATTGAACAAGGGATCAGACCTGTATAAACCCCTAATGGTGTTCCTTAAAATAAAGCCTGTTACATTTTCATTAAAAAAGTCAATGCTGAAAATGTAGTAAGATGAAGGAAAAATAAAAAAAGTAGGGATGTAGATTAAAGCTACAGCAGACCATTTGTGTTTACAAGGAGGGTGCAGGGAGGTCTGGGCAATTTTTAAATGTATTAAATTATTTATTTATTTATTTATTTATTTATTATTATCTAAAGTTATTTTAGATATTACCTTGGCCCAGTATATTCATTAGAATACCCTGAACTGCGAGTATATTGTGCATCTTCCTTGTGTGTGTGCTCACTAGCCATTTTATTAGGTACACTAACTAAATAGGGGCACATTGTAGGTTTGCAGTTGCTAACTATAGCCCACCTGTTTCTGTAGTCACTATCTGCACGGCCCATCTACAGAACAGGACCACCACTGTACAGATATTATGTGGTTGGTGGACCATTTTCAGCACAGCAGTGCCGCTGACGCAGTAGTGGGTGTAGAACTGCATGGTGCGTTGCTGGGATGTATGAGGGTCATGAACACTGGGTCTGTTTACAAGCAGCAGAAGTAAGGATGTACCCATTAATTGGCTGTTCTCTGGGAAGTTTTGGGGGCTTTTCTCCAGTGTTTTCAGAATGTTTGATAAAAGAAGATGACTCCTGCTGTGCACCGCTATGCTGAAAGTCAGGCCAGCACAAGCGCAGAGAACAAAGACACACAGGGACACTGTAAGCTCCAGGCATTTTGTGGCCTTTACCTTTTGAAAAATCCAGAGGTTCAGGGTTTCCTGAGTTCAGCCTTGACCCAGCATACCTTTTATGCCAAGCCTTTTTGTCCTGCTTGCTGCACTAGCGTCATCCAGTCATGATGGCCTGCCCCAAGTCCTCATAAGACAGGGATACACAGGGCATTTGTGTCACACAGCAGCCCCTGGTACCATGATTCAGCAATGGAGATCAGAATAAATCTGCATTTGCATCATCAAACATGAATGTAGTTTCACAAATAAGCTGTGCTTGCCATACTAGCCATCTGCTGTATGCTACTGTATTTGAATGTATTATATTTTTTTTATCCCACCTCTTGTGAACTCATTATAGAGCCTTGAAAATAGCTGACATGACACAGACTAATTAAGGCTAAGGAGAATAAGGCTGATGTCATTATATGAGTAACACAAATGGTCCTGTGCTTCATATTCGGTGAGCTACTCTCACTAATGATAAACGTTTATGCTATCGACTGGGAGATTGTAGTGCTAATGACAAAACCCAATAATAGGAAGATGCTAACAGCACCCAAAGGTTGGTTTATATACACCAGATGGACAAAAGTATTGAGAGCCCTGCTGATCCATTGTTCTTTCTGGAATCAAGGGTATTAAAAAGACTCTTTTCTGCTTCTGTTGGAATAACTGTCTGTACTGTCCAGGGAAGATTCAGAATCTAGATTCATAGATTGTAAAGCATTAATATGAGGATTTGTAATGCATTCAGTGACAAAAGCCTTAGTGAGTTCAGGAGGTTGGATGATCACCACTCATCCCCAACTTCCCAACTCATTGCAAAAGTGTTGGACAGAGCACCACCATCATTCTAGAGATCACAGTTTCGCTGCTACACAGCTCAATAGCTTTTACCCCTCTAGCCCATGCCTGGCATTAGGCATGGTGCCAGTAGGTTCATGTTTATCTGCTCCAGAGAGTCCTAATCTATTGGCAGCACTTCTCTACAGTGATTTAAGAATCTGTGTATGTGTATTTGCACGTCTGTATCAGCATTGGGTGCACCTTAAAGTAGCTAAATGCTTTCAATAGAAGGGGTGTCCACAAACATTTGGACATAAAGTGTAACCTAACTCTACTGTGAGGAAATGTATGTGGAACAA
Source organism: Salminus brasiliensis (assembly GCF_030463535.1). Lineage (NCBI taxonomy): Eukaryota > Metazoa > Chordata > Actinopteri > Characiformes > Bryconidae > Salminus > Salminus brasiliensis. The sequence goes on from NC_132879.1 coordinate 17,922,024, forward strand.
CAAGAGGCCTAGATTGTACAAAGGAAAATTCAGCACCTTAGATGTCATGGAGGCCTATATCTCCTATAGATTTATAAAGCATAGTACTATCTAGCATTTCAAATGATACGGAAGACCATAATGCAAAATGAATTCAACAGTTTTCATCCCGATTGAGCTCCAGTTCTTACATAAATCATGATCTGCAGAAGAAAAATGTCTTTAATGAGGAGGGTCTGGAATCATTAAGGAACCGTTTGCCTTTGATAGGTTTCATGTTTGATTTGCATCATCGAGATATGCTTTGAGAAACGTCTTTTGGTTTAGTAAATCAAATCTGAACACTGCAAGAGAAAATAGACAATTCCACCTACTACCTACTGTATAGCTTCCATATTCTATCACAAGTATTTGGACAATGACTCAGTTAATGTCTTTATACCACCTCAGTGAATTTGGGAATTTGGAGTGGGGTAATAAAGGTGTGATTAAAGTGTAGACTTTCAACTGTAACAAAAAAAAAAACTATTTTAATAGTGTAGACATGCCATTTTCAAAGTAATTGTAGAAATGACTGATTAGCAGTTTTAAGGTCACGTGTAGCCTTTTCCCTTCTGTGTTTTATGACAAATGAAAGAGATAAATGTTCTGGAGTTAATCCCAACTGATGCTGAGTTGGCATTTGGTAGCTTTTTATGGAAACTTTTAATATCCTGTCCAGCGAGATGTCTGTACAAGTGAAGGAGGTCATCATTATCTAAACAAACCTGAAAGCCTGAATCAACAATCTGGTACATTCTTAAAAACAAGGGATACACTAGTGAGCTCAGCAACACCACAAAACTGAAGACCGCAGAAAAACAAAAGAACTAAAGCTTATATTCATGCCACAAACACTTTCAAGGAGGTAGGAGTATCATAGTCAAAGTCTACAATTTAGAGATGCCTTCGTGACAGTAAGATTCCAGAGTTGTATTATCATATGCACAGTAAACAGGCAGTTACACTGTACAGTGAAATTCTCACTTTTCTAATCCTCCACTAACGCTAAAAAGACTATACAACATTAGACTATAGATATATTTGAACTAAAGATATAAGTAAAAACTGTACAACATAAGTTAAAAACTATATACAGTGTTAAAATAGACAAACAGAAGACACAAGTAAAAACACATATAGGTAAACCTGTTGCATTGTAGTGTGGTATTGTGCAAATTGGCAAAACAGTTACATGTGCTGTGTAGTGCCAGGAGCATTGTCATAAAGTGCACTGTGTAAATACAGAGGGTTTACTGCAAGATACAAACCACACATAACATTCAAGAAAGGCAGATTAGACTGATTCTGGAAAAAAGTGCATTGGACAGAAAAAAAACAAAAATAACTTTTGAACAGTCTGAAGCAGTTCACATCAACTGTCAAACGTGGTGGAGGCACTGTTATGGCATGGGCATGTATGGCTGCCAGTGGAACTGGGTCAGTGGTGTATTGTGATGATGTGATTGCTGATAGAAGTAACAGGATAAATTGTGAAGTATGTAAAGCTCTACTTTCTGTTTAGATTGAGTCAGAGTCCGCAACACTGATAGGATGAATGACAAATCATACTGTGAACCAAGAGCTTCTTAAAGTAAAGAAATGAATCTTCTTTAAAGGCAGAGTCACCTGACCATAGTTATTGGAGTCAATAAGCTTTTTTTCTAGCACTAATGACAAAGCCTCAATCATGACATCAGCAGGGGCATGATGGCATTAATGACAGCCCCTCCGTCATGACATCAATAGGGAGATGTAAGCACTAAAGCCTATAAACCCACATGAGATCATCAGGGAGCTACGACTGCCAGTGGCAAACCTCCAATGACATCATGTAAAGAAGCTGCTCATTGCACACTCATCTACGAGTTTGATTGCATAGTACCAAGGAGGTCTTATGACTTGTTAGCTTCTATAAATGGCTTCCAATTGTTATATAGTTGTGTCCCGTGACTGCTCTGTCTCAAACTGGTCATTCGGTTGACTGTATTTGACCCTCCTTTGATTTGATTGAAGTAATCATCATGTCATAGCAATATGGCTAATGAAGCACTGCTGGAGGTTCTTGATAGACCTCCCATACCTGGAGAGCCTTTTCCAGAGCAAATATGACAGTTGTTAATTAACTACATTCATCTCTGACATCTGCACTATAGGTGGGTCTGAAAGCTAAGGTTTGCCGTAGGTGTTCGCTCTGCCCTTGAGAATGATTGACAACACTTAGCTAATGGCTCCTTAGGGTACAGCTGGGAAATTGGGCTTTCAGCGGGTAAGTGAGACCTCGTCTTTAGGCCTCAAATATAGCGGCGTCTCCTTTTCACTCACTCAGCAGTATGAGGAGATGTGTTTTGACAGCAAAACTACAGCGCTCCCCTAGTCAATACTACAGAGGGTAACTGGTTATTCTGTTTTCACAAGCTCTACAGAAGAACATGCGCCCAAACCTTAGTAGTGGCAAGTCAATCAAAACCTCAACCATGGCTTATAGTCTTTCAGGGCCCTTTAAAATAGCTGCCTAACTTTCGTCTCTTGTTGTTGTTATTGTCGTTGTTGATGGCTGCTGTGTAAATGAAAGAGGAAATGAGCTCTAGCGAATAGCTTGGAGAGGATTAATGCACTGACACTCTTCCCCATGGGGGTTCCCTCAAAACCCCATTCATTCTTTTAATGGCCCTCTATTTATCTCACATTTCCTCTCATATCCGGCAAAAAAGTTTTGTTCTCCTAATACTCCAGCCCCATATTTAATATCTCGGAGTTGCTTGTTTGAGAGCAAAGAGCTGAGCAACGCTTTGTTGCGTCCTACAAATGTCGTGGTAATCAAAGCCGTTATGGCTGATCGGGGTAATTTCAGTGGCGGCGTGTCAGAGGCAATATGGTGAAGTTCTACAAGAGTGTGAATAAGAAGAATACTAAGGACATGGATCTCAAGGTTGGAAAATTACAACTCGAGTGGCTCTTGGTAACTTAATATGCATTGCAGTGTCTCTGTGTCTTTAGTCATCACTAATGAAGTGGGAGCCGTTTCTGATCTGAGTGAAATGGGCCTGCTGGCTTTGTGTGCACAGACCTTCTCGTTCGAGATGATTCTCCTCTCATTCAGCTTGAGCTAGAGGCTTTTACATGACTCTTTTGGCATTGCCATGCTGACTAGATATAGCTAATGTTGAATCTATTCACATAATGAGGAGCATCGCTCACAACCAGTGCACTCATATTAGCATAGCCTCTTGCTTATGAAGGCAGCGTGTGTTGCGGGTTGTTGCGGGTGTCAGCCAGGGCGTTTGTTATTGTGAACCTTGACAGCTCGCCAGGAGCTCCTGTGTTATCATTATTATTTCTCCTGAACGCGCCTGACAGTATTGTGTCTAACGAAAGCCCCTTATTCACTCACAGTTGAAGGGATCTGATCGGTACAGCAACGGCGCCTGGCAGAGGATTATTCCAGACAGATAAATGATCAGGGAGCATGGCAACACGCAATAAAGGAATTACTGGGACATTTGTTTGACTTATTGTTAGGCTTTGGATCATCTGCTGCCTGTGCCCTTTACCCAGCCTGTGCAAGTAACTATTTTAAGAGAAACTGTTAAAATATATACTGTATATGAGTGCAGTTAGTGCATGGCCTCCCCCCAGGAGAGACTGATAACCCGAAGTGACTCATGCTCTCCTCCCTTCTCCACAGGTCACCTCACTACGCCTGTCCTGAGGTCATCCGGGTGAGTGTGTACTGACAGAGCTCACTAATGACGTTATACTGTACATGTCTTTTCAATAGGTATGTAACCTCTAATTATTTGTCTTTTGTGCTCTCTCCATTTTTCTCTCTCTCTCTCCCTTAGGGGGAGAAATATGATGGGAGGAAAGCAGACGTCTGGAGCTGTGGGGTCATTCTTTTTGCCCTATTGGTGGTGAGTGTAGTTTCCCTTCTTAAGGTCTTAATATTCTCAATTACCCTGATTTCTCTTCTCTTCTCTTCTCTGGTCTTCTCTTCTCTGCTCTTCTATTCTCTTCCCTGCTCTTCTCTCTACTTCTCTTCTATTCTCTTTACTTCTCTGCTCTTCTCTTTACTTCTCTGCTCTGCTCTTTACTTCTCTTTTCTTCTTTTCTATTCTCTGCTATTCTTTTCCCTGCTCTTCTCTCTACTTCTCTTCTCTTCTTTTTCTGCTCTTCTCTTCTCTTTACTTCTCTGCTCTTCTCTTTACTTCTCTTTTCTTCTTTTCTATTCTCTGCTCTTCTCTTCTCTTTACTTCTCTTTTCTTCTCTTTACTTCTCTTTTCTTCTATTCTATTCTCTGCTCTTCTCTTTTTTCTGCTCTTCTCTTCTCTTTACTTCTCTTTTCTTCTTTTCTATTCTCTGCTCTTCTCTTCTCTTTACTTCTCTTTTCTTCTCTTCTATTCTATTCTCTGCTCTTCTCTTCTCTTTTACTTTACATTTCTTCTTTTCTCTTCTCTGCTCTTCTCTGCTCTTCTCTTCTCTGCTCTTCTCTTCTCTTCTCTTCTCTTCCCAGTCTGTACTAGCATGTATAGGAATGAACAGCAGTGTGGGTGTGAACCTCAAATAAATAGTTCAGATAGGCTCTGTCTTCTCTGGTCTTCTCTGCTCTGCTCTGCTCTTTTTTCTGCTCTTCTCTTTACTTCTCTGCTTTTCTCTTCACTTTTTGCTCTTCTCTCTACTTCTCTGCCCTAGTTCAGATAGGCTCTGTTGGCAATATGTTTTTGTGCAGAATAAAAAAAAACAGCTGTCATTGGGATTGGAGTCTACGTGGGCTGTTTGGTATTATATTTGATGGTTTTATATACCACTGTTTCCATATTCCTTAACTATTGCTCCAAAGAATTGTAGTTTTTATCAGAGAAGAACAGTAAAGGGATGTGTGTGCCAGTAGCTGCTCACGTAGCCTAGCCCTTCAGCCCAGTTGGTTAAAACACTATTTGTTTGATTCTGTTTGACGGCTTCTCTCCCCTGTAGTTAGGCTGTCTTCTGATCATCAGTTATATGAGCCTGGCTTCGCCACAGAGCAGCCATTCATCAAACACACACATCTGTAGGGTGTCAGCACCGCTGATGAACCGCTCAGTTAACAAGAGAGGCACCAGGCGAAGCTAATTGTGGGGAAAAAACTTTTTTTTTTACTTTTTTTTTTTTCTTTTTTTCTTGTCTTATCTCGTGGGTTCCTCATCCAGTGCTTTAATCGATCTCCAAATACTTCTCTGACCTAAATGTTCATTCTCTGTGTTTCTTGTTTGTGCTTTTCCCTCCAGGGGGCTCTGCCGTTTGATGACGATAATTTACGGAACTTGTTAGAAAAAGTGAAGCTGGGTGTGTTTCACATGCCGCACTTCATTCCTCCAGACTGCCAGAACCTTCTACGAGGGATGATAGAGGTGGACGCTGGCAAACGACTAACGGTTAGCTCTTTCTTTTTGTATTTATTTCATCTGTTGATCTCACTAAGCACCAGATATTTATGCTACCTTTCAGTCTGTTTAAAGTGCCATAGTTAATATTTTTGGAATATTTTCCATCCAAGAGTTTTATATTCTTTTGTTTGTCTATGCTTAGCTGGTGTACGGATTGTGTTGTTTCTATTACTGTGAGGTTTATTCGGTGATGAACCTTCAGGGCGTAATAATTTAAAATGTAGTAATAGTCATAATTTATTGTTAAGGTTTGGTTAGAGAAGAGTTCAAATGTAGGAAATTGGAAAATTGTCCAGTCAGATTTATATCCTTAATGGTATCTGGGCAGAAAGAGCCAAGTGTACTCTTCTGTTGGTTAGGCTTTCAGGAGTTTGTCAGAAGACCGTAGATGTTAGATTAACCAACATAATTAGTGCATGACAGTGGAATCTACTGCTTATGTTGCTGAATCTAACATCTGCAATCTTCAGATTCATCAACATAATTAGGACATGAGAGTGAAATCAGCCAATTACATTTTGACTTCCAACACACAGACTGTGTAAACAGGTGGTGGTGTAACCAGGTTTCAGTCAGTTGTTAGAAATGGAAAACAGGGGCATCAGCTTTGTGACAAGACTTTTTAATAAGTGAATCGATGCAAAGCAGCAACATAACATATTTCAGCTTCACATAAAACAGAAGGAATTTCTGTTACAAGCTTCCTAAATCTTTGACAATCTTTGGCTTAGGGTTAACTAACTAATTGTTGCCAGATTGTAAGCCTAGCTATGTATCGCACTGCCTTGTAGAATATCAGAAGCCTTGACGGACACCATCCTACTTCAGAAATGTGAAGAAGGTGTGAAGTTTCATCATGTAAACAAAGCGTTAGTCATTAAGTGCAATGCACCAACTTTCAGTTGCATAATGCCAAAAAAAACAGCTCATTACACACTCTATTCTTCATCTGTGTGTCAACCATACATCATATTATGACCGTATGATAGATATGTGGGCGTAATGATAGATTTCATTCACTGCTATAGTCTAAATTAGACATGTCTCACCAACACACAGTCTAAACTAGTCTGGAGTTAGTAATGCTCTAAAGAGTCATAGGAACCTGTACTGTAGTTCTGTGATTGGTGTGTTTTTTTAACGCTGCTTCTGCCTCTGTCTCACACTCTCCATTTCTTTTGGATGTGGCGAGCAACCTTGACACTACGACTTTAGGATAGGTGCAGATAATGATACACGGCCTGAGAGAGAGAGAGAAGGAGAGGGAGGGAAGAAGAGAAGGAGCGAGGGACGGCACGTCTGGAAATATAAATAATAAATCTTGTCTGACGGTTCAAAGGCAGACTGCTGCTCATGGCTGTGCCCTTTGTTGTAGCGCTGGCTGCTCTGTTTGTGAAGCAGTGTGCATATTGAGATAGCGAGCTTACCGGCCAACACACACCCACACGCATACACACACCTCCGGCTACTCCGTGACCCTTTTGTTTCTCTGCGCTGGATTCGTACTCTACCGTTCTTCAATGAATGCTAATATCACAGACGTGTGCGAGGCTATCTATCACTGTGCAGCGTGACCCTGCTCCACCCGCTGCTCTGAGCAGAGAGAGAGAGAAAGAGAGGCATAATGTGTGTTAAGATGCTGCAGAGAGCCAGCGCCTGCTCTAGCTCAGCCTGAGCTCTAGATCTTTCAGCTTTCAAGAGCAAGCTCAAGGGGACTTCGAGGATGTTGAGAGTGTTGTGCTCATAGAGTGGCCTCAGCAGCAGGACTGCAACAATCTCAGCAAGGCCATGACGATAGATGTCTGACCACAGTGTTAAACACACCACTGTAGGGGTATTCTTGCAAGTCACACAGCCTGGCCTGAGAGAATCTGGTAAAGCACAAAAGACAAAACAAGTAGTTATGACACAGTTTTTGTCATTTTGCTGCTGTACATCACCAGTTAATGCAATGTTTTAGTTAAACCCTTTTGAATTAAAGCTGGTAGACACTTAGGGATTGCTTCATTTCAAAAACCTTCAGCAAGCATGAAAGGAAATCTGTGTACTCTACTAAAACCGTTAAACTAGAGGTCTGCGTAGAATTAATTTTGTCCATTATCTGCCCACACAGTTAAAAGTTGTAAGATTATCGAGGAACTTTGTGAGGTGCTTTAATTTGAAATTGTGGAGGAACAATTTTACTGCTGAAACAATGCAATTATAACCAGTCCCACAACCCACTTCTAGTAATACTATTTTTTTTGTTACTAGACTATGACACATTAGACACCCCATCTATTGAATACATTCAGCAACGTTATGTTGCACCCATTGCTGACACAGATGTACAAACACACACACACACACACACACACACACACACACACACACACACACTTGTCTAGTCTGTGCAGATAGAGAGCCAATAGAATAGGGCTCTCTGGAGCACATAAACCTGTACCTATTGGCACCATGCCTAAAGCCAGGTGTAGGCTAGAGGGGAACATTGAACAGGGAGTGGAAGAAGAGGAGGGGTGGTGATCATCCAACATCCTGTACTTTGTAACTTTGGTGGAACGTTCACAAGACCTCTCAATGCATGTGTACAGCTGCCAATGAAGGGGTGCTTTAAGCGTCATTTGTATTTACAAGAGGGCTGTAATGTGAATTACACTCCCCAACTGTATATGGAGCCCATTAGCAAAACATATAAATTCTAAAGCAATATGAGACAAGTACATCGCCCTCCATAATGTTTAATACAAAGGCATATTGTCTCTGTACTCAACAGTTTACAATTTGTTCTCATGTAGTTAACATGCAAATTATCAGATTTTAATAAACATACTTTTGCATATTTTAGTTTTAGCATTCAAGACTTTGAGGCACCTTTATGATGTGCTTCTGCTGTGTGCCAGCATGAGTTCCAGAGTTCTGATTATGAGGCGGAGAAACAAGAATAACACTATACTATTCACCATGGGCTTACCAAAATCAACCGTTTAGAGCATTATTAATAAGAAGGAGAGAGCAGGGGGAGCTTAGTTAACCATATGAGACTGGTAGCTGATGATAGAAGGATACTTACCATATTGAGGAAAAAGCTACATCCATCTCACTCATTTCACTGATTGCACATGTGGCCTTTTCAGGCAGGACCAACCTGACTTTCACTCCAAGAAGACTGTGAAAAGTAATGATCGTAGGCTACCCCAAAGTGATTTAGTCATGGATTTTCCCAGATAGCAGCATATTCTGCCACTCTAGTTAGCTCCATTGTTCCTTCTGTTGACTGAGATCTTGTTAAAGAAGACAAACTAACGTGATTACTGTGATTGAAAAATGAATAAACAGTTGAAACCACATTGTACAGGGCTTGTGGCATACACACTAAATACCTGTTGTCAGTATACTAAGCTACCTGCAGCCTGTGAGCGTCAGAGCTGGATGAGAGCACAGCTACGGACAAGAGGGATTAGATCAGACCCCTCCCCTCCCCTCCGCAAGTTCTTTAGTGCATGATCTCCAGCCATTGCTTTAATTCACGTTCATTAATGCAACTCTACGAAAGTCACATCAAACTGCTTTGACCATCCATGGCTGCTGGCATATCTAGCAACTTCCGTAATCAGCCCTTGAGCTAGCTGGATGTATAATGAGTACATCAGACATGCTTCTTTTCCTGCCAGTCATAATTATAATGTCTTTATGAAAGGATTTAATGAGTGCAGTAAGCTGCTCAGCTGGTTTGGGGTTGATATTTATTAAACTTATCATATATTTCTGTATGTATTTGTATTTGTGCAGTTTCGCATGCTTTTAGTAGCCGGAGCATTGTAGTGTTAAAGTGACAGAAATGAATGAGAGTTCTTCGAGAATTAGTCGGATATCCACTACACTAGTATCCAGAATTGTCACAGTAGTCTTACTCAGCAGTCTCTCTCTCTTTCCATGTCTCTATATATGCCACTCGTCCTCTTCTCTTCTTTTTTGCTTTCTCTCTCTCTCTCTCTCTCTCTCTCTCTCGCTTTACCTTTGTTCTCCCATTTCGCTTTCTCACTCTATCCCCATTCTTTATACATTTACCACTCTCTTTGTCTGTCTCTCTCTCTCTCTCTCTCTCTCTCTCTCTCTCTCTCTCTCTCTCTCTCTCTCTCTCTCTCGCTTTCCCTCTCTCTCTCCCTCTTTCACTCTTTGTTTCACTCTCTCCCTCGTTCTCTCTCTTTCTCTCTGGTTCTGTTTGTTCTGTTTGTCTCTCCACCCGTCTCTGGCTCTCTTACATTCAGACTCTCTTTTCTTCTGTCTGCCTGACTCTCCCCCCAGTCTCTGTCCCTCTATCTGTCCATCACCTTTCTCTATATACCACCCTTATCCCACTCTCTCCTTCCTTTACTCACTCCCTCTCACTCTCTCTCACTTTCCCTTCTCTCTTTCTTTCTCTCTCGCTCTCTTTCCCTTTTCTTTTGTTCTCACATCCCTTCTTCTCTCTCTGTCACCATTCTTTATGCACTCTATGTTTCTATCTCTCTTTTTCTCTCTGTGTCTCTCTGTTTCTCTCTCCCCCTGTCTCTGTCTCCCTCCTCCTTTCTGGCTCTCTTTCTCGCTCTTTTGTCTTATCGTCTTTGATATGGAAGTGTAATGTGAAAGTGGGTTGATCAGAAAGTGTGTGTGGGTGCATGTTTGCGCATGTGCGTGCGTATGTGAAAGTGTCAGGCTAGGACAGCATGTCCTGGAGTTCATATGAAATGCATGTCACTGTGCTGAGGGGACAGAGCCTGTGGTCCTCCTCTACGTCCTCTGTTACATCATGGTTCAGACCTGTGATCAGTCCTGTTCCCTGGTACAGCATGTCCTGTGGAAGCAGAGGATGCAGCACTACTGTCCTCCTAAAGCTCCTATAACACAGTTATGACCTGTAGTCAGGGTGAGAGCTTAGAGGTGCTGTGCTTCTGCATAATTACTGTACAGATTTGTATAACTGCATGCATAGTTGGTAATGGACTACATTTACAGTCGTTTACATTCTGTACTGACTGAAGTTCAAGACAGCATTTGTCTCTGTCTTCCTGTGTCTCTTTCTCTCTCGCTCTGTCTCTTCTACTCTGTATTTATATATCTATGTTAAATCTGCATAATTACAAGATTGGAATTCACACGTTTGACAAAATGGGCGTATTTCAGTGAAGAATACACCATGTGGACAAAATTATTGGGACACCTGCTTATTTATTGTTTCTTCCGGACTTATCCCGAAAGTACTGTTTGGAGCATCATCCATCATTCCAGAGAACACTGCTCCACAGTCTCAATGCTGGGGGGGCTTTTTACCCCTCTAGCCCACGCCTGGCATTAGGCACGGTGCCAGAAGGTTCATGTTTATCTGCTCCAGTGAGTCCTATTTTGTTGGCAGTACTTCTCTACAGGGACGAGACAAGCTGTGTGTGTGTGTATGTGAGCAGTTGCACATCAGTGCCAGCAATTTGTGCAACTTAAAATAGCTGAATGCATTCATTATCAGGGTCCACAATCATTTGGATATGTAGTCTAAGTGAGATATCATTGATATACATTAAAAATACCAGCTTAATCTTGGTATCCCTGGCTGATAACAGCAATGTTGAAGGGCTGTTGTGTTTATAAGTCGTGTTAATGCAATCGTGACTTTTGCTGAGCATATATAAATGGTGTACAGATACTGCATTTAACCAATATTAGCATACCCATAACTCTGTGCCCTCTAACACGCGCATATATGAATAATACCACTCTTGACCCTTTAGGTGTACTTATGCAAATGCTAATTGGCCATCTTCAGTGCTTTCATCTCCGAGCTCTAGATCATTTGTCACTGTAGCACTGATTCATCTCCTCTCAGATTCAGAGTGATGGTGGTTCTGTGTGTCTGTGGACGCCACTCTGCTGTGACCTCTTCTTTCACTCTGCTTTGAATGCTGTGATGATGAAGATGACGAAGATGTTGAAGATGTCAAGCTGATTTTATTCTTTTTTTTCTTTTCTCTTGCAGTTAGAACAGATCCAGAAGCACACATGGTACATGTAAGTGCAGCTCTGTATCTGTGAGCTTTTCTGTGTGTGTCTGTGTGTGTGTCTGTGTGTGTGTCTGTGTGTGTGTCTGTGTGTGTGTCTGTGTGTGTGTCTGTGTGTGTGTGCTTCAGGGGTGAGTATGGAAATGTACGAGGCATTGAGGGGACTCTGCTAATGCTAATGCAACTCTGTGTAAGAGGGGGGAGGGCCTGGGAAATGGAGATGGAAGTGTGTGCATGTGTCTCTGTGTCTGTTATGGAGATGAATGGCATAGCCTCCACATGTCATCAGCAAGGACAAGAATCTGCAGGCCCGGCGGGGTTTAGCTGTCTGCTCAGATGCCCATGATCCTGCTGTGTGACTTCCCTGAGAAAAAGCGAGCGAGAGAGAAAGAGAGAGAGATAGAGAGGGAAACAGTGGGCTAGAGAGAGAATAATGGACAGGCACCTCTGTTTCATAGCCTCTCCGAGGTCAGCGACACATCTAGCTAGTCTCCATGGACACTCCAATCACCTGCACTTTCAGGCAGAATACTTATGCTTTTAGCAGCTAAATCACACAGCCATGTTTTCCTACAGATGGTTACATGGAATACCCAGAACATGCTCACACCTGGTCATTTCATGCAGATTATGTCTAAATTGTCTGCTGATTAGATTTTAACCGCAAGCATTTATGCTTGGTAGAGAAATGCGTCATGCGCCATGTAAAATCCAAATGCTGAGGGCTCAAAATTAGTCCTGGATAATTATTATTATTATTATTTTACATTTTTAATGTATTAATGTATACCAAATCACTTTATTAGGAATATGTATACACCTAATCCATGCAATGGTCTAATCATCCTATCATGTGGTAGTAGTGCAGTGCACCACTTTGATAACCACTGATAACTACTTTGTACAATTGTGTTGAGAACATGTCCAACCTTAAGGATGATGGGCTACAACAAGAGAAGACTACATCAGGTTTCACTTCTGTCAGTCCAGAACAGAAAGCTGAGGCTGCAGGGGGCTCGTGAACACTGGGCAGTTGAAGACTGGAAAAACGCATCATGCTAGGGTCAGATTTTGGCATCGGCAGTATAAATCCATGAACCCAACCTGCCCTGTGTCAACAGTCCAGGCTGGTGGAGGTGGTGTAAGTTGTGTGGAATGTTTTCTTGGCACACTTTGGACCCGTTCATGCCAACCAATTTTCACTCGAATGCCAGAACCTATTTGCGTAGTGTTGCTGACCATGTGTATTTAATGAATACTAATAGCATGATAATGCACCGTGTCTCAAAGCAAAAGTCTTCAAAGAGTTCCTCAGGGGCTTTCCAAATAACCAGATCTGAATCCAGTAGAATGCCTTTGGCATGTGGTAGAACAGGAGATTTGAGGTTGTGTTGAGAGCAAAGGGAGGTCAAAGGGAGGTTTCCTATACAGTATTATCATGCTCCTAATACCCAAAAGTACATAATTACAGCTATTGTATAGCTTGACAATAAATACTTTGTGTGCAACTGGAAATTTTCTTTATTTTAATAGTTACTAGTTAATAGACTGCTAGTTAACAAGCTGATATTGTCCAGTGGTTCCTAACCCTGGTCCTAGAGTACCCACCATTCACCTAATCACCTCATTATAATCAAGCCCTTTCTTAGCCAAAGTGGCAGGTAAAGAACCATGTACTTCAAATTGGCTGGTAAACTGGTAATTGGTAAGTCAGGTAATTAGCTAATGTGTTGTTGCCATCTCTTGAAATCAGATTTCTGTCTGGTTTAATTGCATGTGGGGTGCATTCACACCTGCACAAACCCTGCCCAGATACAATCTAGATTAATGATATTCTCAAAAGGCATGAAATGGCCAGGTCTGAGTTTATAGCAAGTGTGATAGGGACAATATTTTGAACATGGTAAACAAAAAAAAAAGTATGACTTACTGTCAAAGAGCAATAAACCAAGATTTGTTGCCATGGTGCATTATCAGAAATGTACAGTAATGCACCATGATCAGAATTATGCTGTAAAATCTTCTAATATTCTTAGATGTTCCCTCATTTCTAGTTGTATTGTATGTCTATAACTGCTAGAGGCCCTTTTTCCCCTTTTATTTGAGCTTTTCTTAAATGGGAGTGTTATGGAATATTGGAGCTTTTGTGAGATGCTAATTGGTAAGATATAAGCTTCTTTTTCTTGTTAGCTCCAGTGCAAATGTAAAGAAGCAACCTTTGGACACAAAACATGTCTTTGGCTGATCAGCTACATTCGTGGTTAGATAACAAATTGTGTAAATTGCTACTTCAAGAGCAGGTCATTTGTCTGTATGTGTGCAAAACTCATAAGCTAGGGTCTAGGGTCACAGTACTGGATGTTGATCAGTGGTGGTGTTTTTAAATTTCGTTGCAGTGGAGGGAAGAATGAACCTGAACCTGAGCAGCCTGTGCCCAGAAAAGTGGCCATCAGGAGCCTGCCGTCGGCTGACGACATCGACCCGGACGTGCTGGAGAGCATGCACTCGCTCGGCTGCTTCCGGGACAAGAACAAGCTGATGAAGGACCTACTGTCGGACGAGTGAGTGGTTCTGCACTGATCTGGAGTCAATGAAAAATTGCCAAATATTAAGATATGCAATCGTTGGTAAAGGCATAACCAGGGGAAAAACAAGACCCATTATCTTCTTACATTGTTGATGCAAACACATATATAGAGTACTAATGTGCTGACTATCAGTTCTGAGTAATGTTCCCACAGGCATTTTTAGAGGACCAATCAAAGTCATGAAGAAGATTTGTGTCGCCAAACATTTGCTCCTGTGTTGTGAAGATGCATGTATGAAGCATGTATGTAGTAGTGTGGAGGAATCTGAAAGATATAGTAATGTGCAAAAGTGAGAGACTTTAGTTCAAAAGCAGTAAACATATATTTAACAGAAAATAATACAGAAACCTCAACAAATAAATATAATATTAACCTTTCATCTTTATTACACCTTTCATACTTTTTCAGAAGACTTTCAGTTTTTCTGCAGAAATCTGGAGATTCCACATGTCCTTAGAATTCTTAGAATTTTGTGCTTCTCATGATGCACATAAACCCAAACACGATCTATGATGTTTTTAGGTCTGGACTGTGTGTTCAGTCTGTTGTTCTTGCATGTGTTTTTTTCTTGTAAGAGCTTCTTGATCAGCTCCACATCCTTTCAGAGTTGACTCGTCATCTCACAGTTTCAGGATGGACAAATACTTTTCAGATCTGGAGCGAGAGTGGAGTTTGGTGGTTTACCTAAAACAGTTCTGAAAAATCTTATGCAGGAGGATTATCTTATACGTAACTTGAATTTAATAGTTCTTATGACTGGAAATTACATGCACACTGTGTGTTTTCTGACTTGTGTACAGTACTGTGCTGTTTAAGCAAAGGACTACAATTTTGTTTTTGACATTTTGACATTTTTTTACAGTGGTCTCAACTGTGTTTTTGAAGTGTTGACTTTAATACAAGCCTAGTCTTGTATGATTAGAAATGCTTACTGGGGAGCATTACCAGGACAGATGCTGAGTAGACAGACCTACCTATGAGGACTTTAACAAATGCCGGCCTTAAACTTTGACTGAGAACTTTTAGACTAAGGTAAGCCAGGAATCTTCAATAGAAGAGCATGGGATGAAGAATAATGAATAAAGCATTGGTTATAGGGAGCCTTTGTCAGCCTTTGCTGGCCCATACAAAAGCACCCCCCCTTCTATGCACACACAGACACATCTGTGCCCACCTATACACCCACACACATACATACACACACACACACACACACACACACAAACTCTGAGGTTGTCTTTTGGGCAAGTCATTCGTCAAACAGCACTTACATTATGATGGGCGCTGAGGCAGGGCTTCAGTTATTTCCCTAGTCTCACAGTGCTGCTGTTTTCCTCTTCAGATCTGCTCCTTTGAGTCATTCTCCTTCTATATTGAGGTGCTTCATGCTTTTTCGCCGCCTTTCCATTTGTTGTGCTGATATGGGTGTGGGAGAAGAGTTTATGAGGACGGAGATGCTGCTGGATGGTAGACCTGTGTTAGAAATGTAGGGTGGAGGGCTCGTATATATCATATAGAAGTGGCACACTCATCGCCAGCCTGCTTCCCACTACAGCCTCTTACTGTCTCTGGCAGTAAAGAGATAAATGGACCCAGGGCTGGAATTCATAAACCATCACACAGTTGGAGCACTGATCTAAGGCTTGTTTGTATTGCTCTGCTCGCTGTACAAAGTAAACGGAGATGCTTCGCAAAGTCATCTCTGACTCATGTTCTCTGTTCTAAGGAAAATCCTTCTGGGACCACTTACAGCAGGTGTTACTACAAACCGGATTCCAAAAAAGTTGGGACACTAAACAAATTGTGAATAAAAACTGAATGCAATGATGTGGAGATGGCAAATGTCAATATTTTATTCGTAATAGAACATAGATGACTGATCAAAAGTTTAATCTGAGTAAATGTAACATTTTAAAGGAGAAATATGTTGATTCAAAATTTCATGGCGTCAACAAATCCCAATAAAGTTGGGACAAGTAGCAATAAGTGGCTGGAAAAAGGAAATTGAGCATATAACGAACAGCTGGAAGACCAATTAACACTAATTAGGTCAATTGACAACATGATTGGGTATAAAAAGAGCTTCTCAGAGTGTCAGTGTCTCTCTGAAGCCAAGATGGTAAGAGGATCACCAATTCCACCGTTGTTGCGCAGAAAGATAGTGCAGTAATAGCAGAATGGTGTTACCCAGCGTAAAATAGCAAAGACTTTTAAGTTATCATCATCAACCGTGCTTAACATAATCAAAAGATTCAGAGAATCTGGAACAATCGCTGTGCGTAAGGGTCAAGGCCGTAAAACTCTACTGGATGCTCGTGATCTCCGGGCCCTTAAACGTCACTGCACCTCAAACAGGAATGCCACTGTCAAGGAAATAACAGAATGGGCTCAGGAATACTTTCAGAAATCATTGTCAGTGAACACAATCCACCGTGCCATCCGCCGTTGCCAGCTGAAACTCTACAGTGCAAAGAGGAAGCCATTTCTAAGCAAGCTCCACAAGCTCAGACGTTTGCACTGGGCCAGGGGTCTTTTAAAATGGAGTGTGGCAAAATGGAAGACTGTTCTGTGGTCAGATGAGTCACGATTTGAAGTTCTTTATGGAACACTGGGACGCCATGTCATCCGGACCAGAGAGGACAAGGATAACCCAAGTTGTTATCAACGCTCCGTTCAGAAGCCTGCATCACTGATGGTATGGGGTTGCATGAGTGCTTGTGGCATGGGCAGCTTGCATGTCTGGAAAGGCACCATTAATGCAAAGAACTATGTTCAGGTTCTAGAACAACATATGCTCCCATCTAGATGTAATTTCTTTCAGGGAAGACCCTGCATTTTTCAACAAGATAATGCCAGACCACATTCTGCAGCAATCACAACATCATGGCTACGTAGGAGAAGGATCCGGGTACCGAAATGGCCAGCCTGCAGTCCAGATCTTTCACCTATAGAAAACATTTGGCGCATCATAAAGAGGAAGGTGCAACAAAGAAGGCCCAAAACAATTGGACAGTTAGAGGCCTGTATTAGACATGAATGGGAGAGCATTCCTATTTCTAAACTTGAGAAACTGGTCTCCTCTGTACCCAGACGTCTGTTGAGTGTTGTAAGAAGAAGGGGGGATGCCACACAGTGGTAAAAATGGCCTTGTCCCAACCTTTTGGGGATTTGTTGACGCCATAAAATTTTGAATCAACATATTTCTCCTTTAAAATGTTACATTTACTCAGATTAAACTTTTAATCTGTCATCTATGTTCTGTTACGAATAAAATATTGACATTTGCCATCTCCACATCATTGCATTCAGTTTTTATTCACAATTTGTTTAGTGTCCCAACTTTTTTGGAATCCGGTTTGTACATTGCGCTGCCATTTTTGTTTCCTGTCCCTTCAGTGACAACCAGGAGAAGATGATCTATTTCCTCCTGCTGGACCGGAAGGAAAGGTACCCCAGCCACGAAGACCAAAACCTCCCCCCACGCAATGATATAGGTATGTCTTCAGTGCATTCTCACACTACAGTGTCACCAACAGCACTAGCAGGCAGAACCTCTTCAGATATCACATCGCGTGCCACAGATACATTGCACATACAGTAGTTCCCTGGCACTCCTTCGAATTAGTGAATTCAGCACAGACTGTTGATAACACAGGGCTTCAGTTTTCTTCAGCTTGTATGATCCATCAAGTTCCTTTTGAAATGAAGGTTCAGGTTCACCTAAAACACATGCTAATATCCCAGAATTAAAGCTGATATTCTACATATTAACCACATAGTAATCATTTCAGTTTGTATACAGGATGCTGTACATAAGAACATAAGAGCATAGGTGTCACTCAAAAAAAGTCCACAGTTCTCCACACTTTCTCTACAACTTGATGTTTGGGGGCAAGCAGGCCCTGGTGGCCACCAAAATGGCTTAATTGCAGTAAGCACTCACAGCAGTGATCAATCTGGAATCAAATGGAGCCGCTGAATTAAGCTTTCCAGATCAGTGCTTTATATTGACTTTGGATGGATCTAGTGTTTTTCTTGTGGGACCACGCTTGAAATGCTGGCCTGTGTGTGTGTGTGTGTGTGTGTGTGTGTGTGTGTGTGTGTGTGTGTGTGTGTGTGTGTGTGTGTGTTTGCTTCTGTGCATGCACGCACGTGCGTGTGTGTGTTTTATAGATCCCCCAAGGAAGCGGGTAGACTCCCCCATGTTGAACCGGCATGGGAAGAGAAGGCCGGAGCGTAAGTCCATGGAGGTGTTGAGTGTAACAGACGGAGGATCGCCTGTTCCAGCACGGAGAGCCATCGACATGACACAGCACGGACAAAGGTGCCTTAGAACATGTGCCTTATTCATACCTACGGGTCATTTGTCTTTGTATGCCTGTACTATCTGTGGAATTGTTCCCTGACTGAACAAATGTCCTGCTGATTTATCCATGACCGGTCATGACAAAGTAGCCACGTTGGCATCTAACCTATCTGCATTTGTTCATTTGCTTTTGTGTTTTTCCTGTTTTTGTTTTTCACCTTTCCATAAAGTCTTATTGCCTCTAATTGTTCCATTCAGAGACATTCTCTCTCAGCAGGCTACAGAGTTGTTAATTACAGCAGTTCAGCTTAGCTTATTGTAACACCGCTCAGTTTGTTCAATTGAGCGAATAATTCAATAGGACACATTTGAGAAAGATCAGAAAATATTCATTTATTTTCAGTAATGAAACTCAAACTGAGTGGCTTTGAGTTTCTGCCCAGTACTAAGAACTGTGCTATAGGTATCTAGACACACAAACAAAGAATGGAAAGCAGTGGTAAGGCTACTATTTATTTGACCTGTCTATGCTCTGATCACAAATGTGCTCTTTAGTAGTAAAGTTGTATATGTTTTACACTACACTGGCAGAGTGTCAGACCTCAGTTAACCTATTGAGAACGTCTTGAACACAACCACAGTATACATTGTATGACCTTATAAAAGCTTATTAATAGAACTGGGAAACATTAAAAAAAAGAATCGTTTCTATCGTGTAGCTCAACATCATTTAATGATCAGCTGTTTCACTGTTGTAGACTGCAAACATGTGCATTGTGAGCTCCTGCTGGTGCCAGTTACATTTTTTAATAAAGTGCACAAAAGCAGCAGAGTTCCACCGCCCACAGTAAGCAGTTCCACAGTACATGCAAAATGTCTTTCAGTGTTAGCCGAAGAGCTCTGGGCTATTTTATTCCATTTTGATCAGCTAATAACTCATCTTTACCATCTGGGCGATGATGTATTGCACTCTGGGGTAACCCCAAGCAAAGACAGTGGTAATTGTGTATATATACATATAGTTTAGTGGCGTAATAATACATGTGACGTGTTTAATATAATTTAGCAAGCTGTTTAAAGCAGTCTGCATTTTCTGCTGTCAGTTACTTTTCCCTCTATTGACTTTGAAGCATCATCACTTGTCATCCAAACCTAGAGACTCTAGAGCATGGGTGCTAGACATCTAGGAATGGGTGCTCTTTGTGAAGACGAAAAAAGTGGCAATCATTCAACCCTGTAACAGCCATTCAGCTCCAAGAATGTAGTGGAGGAGTGAATGTGGCAGGGATGAAGGTTTTGTGCTGAAATGGCTAATGTCTTTCTATGCTAGCAAAGCTAGACTGTTGTACAAGATGTTTTTTCACATATATCTAAAATATGAATATAAATAAATATAAATGGCTTAATGTATAGAGAAGAGTGCTGATAATCTCACCGTTATTCGAACTTTGTGGTCAGAGACCCTTTAATGAAGTCACGTCCTCAAAATGACATCATTATGTTTACAGGGAGAAAAGTCAGTGTTACGAGGTTGAAAAACAGGTGGACATTTTTATTATTTTGTGTAATTTTAGGGGAAAATTTGTAAAAGAAGTTAATTATAATTTTAAACTAATTCTGAACTAACTAAAATGTTTTGTTTTTTTTTACTTTTAATAGTCTACTCAAATGAGATGGCAATCTGTGGGCATATGCCAAAATTGTAATATGTCTCATGAAACCTAAGCTTTAAATGTTTATTTATTTTATTTTATTTTTTTAACATACTAAAGACATGTCAATATACAATGCAGTGTCAGTGACATTTGATTGATTTTACTAATTGATATTAACCATATTCCTAAGGACAGAACACCACATCCTGGCAATTGCTCAACCCAGCTAACATTAACATGATAGCAAATGTGAATACCCACCTCATTTCAGTTATGCACAGCAACTTAGTCCCGTTCATATGAGCAGAATTTTAATCTGGGAGCTGGACATTATGTGATAACTTTAAATTCCAGTCTTAGTTGATTAGATTGAAAGAGATTTGTTCCAATGATCTGTAAAGCTTCTCGCAACAGCTTCTATAAAAGATCATGTTTGTGGCCGGAGCATTGATGGATCAGTTGGTATATTGTTCGGGACTGCATGAAGGCCTGACTGTGTGTTCACTTTGTCTCCTGCTGTAGTAAAACAGTGTTCAGTAAAAGCTTGGATATCTCTGAGGCCCACCCCAGGTGCAGCAAAGAGGAAAGGTACTGCCGTAACTACCTGTTTGATCCTAACATGGCCCTTACTACACCCATCACAAAGATGCAGTGTTGCTTTTCCACCTCAGACCTTTGCAAAAAGCCCCATTTATTGACCTCATCTACAGCCTGCCAACAACTAAGACAGTTTCATGCAGTATGCAAACTATTCAAATGCATTGCTTTTGCTTCTATGCCAGCTGTCTTGGACCTGCCCAGTCAGGTTTGGTTGCACACTGGTCCAGGAGGATTTCATCACATCTGGCTGTTGTTCTTTTTTGGCCTGTTTGTTCGGCAGCAGCGCTGTGGCCATGATCCTGCCACCGAGGAACACAGTTGGTGTCCCGCACTTTCATTTCCCTGCTCATTCCCAGCCTGCCCTTTCATTACACATCTTTCATTCGCACTCAAATGTCAGGACGGGGGCTGATGGCAGAAATTAAATTGGGAATTGACTCCAGATGACCTGACCCCCCCAAGAATGATACATAAGGCAACTGGGGCTTTTAAAATATATCATTGAAAGGTAATAGAGTGGTTGGAGAGGGCAGCTGCATGACTAGAGAAAAACATTTTTTTGCACTTACATTTCTAAATACCATCTTCTGAAAGACTGCCTTGATTTCAGGTCTTTTTGTTTGTTTAACCCCTAGTTAGTAATGTAAAGGGTAATTAAAAGACATTCATCTAACTCCCAAGTTTTATTATCCACATTCCAAAACAGTTTTAATTTTAAGATTTATTAAATTTAAAATTAAAGAGTTCAAATGGAATAGTAGCTTTAATTAATAAAAGTAGCTTTAAATTAATAATAGCTTTAATTTAAAGTTGTAAAATTTTATAATAGCTTTACTTTGAAGATGTAAAATGTAATAATAGCTTTTATTTGAAGATGTTACATTTATAATAGCTTTAATTTAAAGATGTAAAATTTAATAATAGCTTTAATTTGAAGATGTAAAATGTAATAATAGCTTTAGTTTGAAGATTTGCAATGTAATAGTAGCTTTAATTATTAGATTTACAATTTAATAGTAGCTTTAATTGGAAGTTAAAAACGAGTTAAAATGCAATAGTAGCTTTCATTAAGATTTAAAATTCAATAGTAGTTTTAATTACAAGATTTACAATTTAATAGTGGTTTTAATTGCAAGATATAAAGTGGAATAGTACCTTTTGGTTTGAAATATAATAGTAGCTTTTATTTTGATATTGAACATTTAATAGTAGTTGGGATTTTAAGATTAAGGTCATTTTAAAAGTGATATTTTTGAGACAATAGCCCATGACTTCAGTGGACATACTGTGTCTTAATGCATGTTTGGATGTCTGCTCTTATTCCACTCTCCCACTGTCTCTCTTCCAGCATCACTCCCTCACCTTTTTATTTGTGTTTGTTTGTTTATTCCTGTGGTGATATGAATGTGCATCACAACAAACAGAGAAAAGCTTCCCTGCATCTTCATATTCTGTCCTTACTAGATAGTGTGTTTTGCCTGAACCTCTCCTCCTTCAAAGATATTCAGTAAATAGCTGGAATTCCTTTAATCTTTGTGCTTTTCTGTTTTTATTCATTTTGAATGGATGGTTAGATGCCAGTCACTGTGTCACTGTTCTGCCTTTTTCTTTCCATCACTCTCAGAAACTTTTGAAAGACACAGTCTGTGTCTGCTTTAGGATTGGAATTGGGCTGTATGATGTTTTTGTGTGTCTGTGCATCAGCATAGCTTTGTGTGGGTGTGCTGTGTATATTACATGTATTTGTGTGTGTGTGTGCGTGCATGTGCTCTGTCTTTTCTGTGCTATCTCTCTACAACAGAAAACTTTTCAGATTCCAAGACCTTTAGATCTTTGGGCTTTAGAGAACTCGAGATCAGAGCGTATCAGAAAGAAAAACAGGCTTTGAAATCTATTCTGTGACACATTTTATCTCTCCAAAACAGCTGATCGAAAGCTCTGGTGTTTGTGGGAAGATAGTGTAAGGATCACATAAAATAAAACAGTATAGATGATGCTGAATGTCCAGGGATTTGTGCCTTTATTCTTCTGAAAGTTTGACACGATTATTGGTCAAAATCAGACAGCAAAGATGTGTGAGGAATTTCTTTTGTGAAACAAATGACAGATGTCTTGGACTGCCTTTGTATACGCTAATTAGCCATAACATTAAAACCACCTGCCTAATATTGTGTAGGTCCTTGTCGTGCAAATCAGCTCTGGCCTGTCAAAGATCATTTGAGGGTGCCTGTGGTAAATGGCACCACAACATTAGCAGCAGATCCTTTAAGTCCTGTAATGTACGTGAGGTGGGACCTCCATGGATTGCATTAGTGAGCTTTGGGCCCCTATAGCCCTGATGCTGGTTCACTGGTTGTCCTTCCTATAAGCACTTTTGGTAAGTACTGACCACTGCATACCAAAAAAACCCACAAGACCTGCCTGATGTTCTGACCCAGTCATCTACTAATCACAATTTGTCTCAGAACCTAATTTTCCTCTTGCTGTATACCCCACAACTTGAAAGATGCCTGTAAGTTATATCTTAATATATTAGCTTTCCGATTACATTCATTAAATGACTGTTGAAGATTCCTTTGCGTGTCTATTTGCTGTCAGATGTGGGTGACCTTGCTGTTGATTAAATTTAACCTTAGACATTGTCAGAAATTCCCATTAAAACATATTCATATGTTAAAGGTTAAGAATATTTATAATTTAGAGTGACAATACACTGTATTTGTTGTGGTATAATCGGGTTGTGTCAGCTTTGCTGCAGTGGATTTCAGAGATTTCTTTGACCTCATGCTTATTTAGCAAGTTATTATCAGGTTATCGTAGTTTGCTGGCGTGGCTGTTTAAGATTACTTGGACAGCTTGTATTTTTGTGTCACTTATTATCAACACACCCAGACACCAGTCACTGCAGTGCATACTCTTCTCATTTATACCCTATTTAGTCCAATGAGAGCATTTACTCAGCACTTTCTCTGCCCGCTTGAGTGTATTTTGTCCGACTTCAGTCCGACAGCCTGCCCTGGGCTGCTACTTTAATCCCATCATGCCTTTGGCTTGGGCTGTGTCAGTTAATGTGATTCCTGGCGTTCTTCCTGTCTCTTCTGCTCGTCCACCCCCTCTTGCTGCTTTAGTAAGCTGCCCTGTGGCATTCTGGACCCGCCTCAAACACTCGTATTAGTCTCGCAAACAAGAGGCCCCTACTGAGTGCACAACAAACTGCCTTATGGGCTGTGCTCAAAAGTACCACATACTGCAGATCCCACAGCAGCCTGATGGGCGCAGTTACTGAGAATGTAGCCTCAGGTGACATTTACACAGTCAGTTTATTAAGCCATCAGACCACCCACGCGAAGTGCCAGTTGTATCACTGAGCACAGTCTGTATCGTTTAAATATGATTCATTAATCACTGCATATTTTCAGACATTAGCTTGAATCACATCCACATCAAGAATTTATTTTCAGACTTTTTCCTTTGTGAACTGAAAGATGTTTCTATGTTTTATTGGATATTTTTATGTCTTTGCTGTAAATGTCATTACTTTAAATGTGTATACGTTTAAGACTATTTACAGCACATTTTTATTATACCACAGATATTTAACACTATGATGATTACAGAGTCAGTCCTATAATGTTCCTGTCCTCTTATTGTGTCCTCTCAGTGCAATGTTCTTTTAGTAAGCTGAAAGGATTGTACCCTGTTAGCTTTTAGCCTTGCCCTTACTTGCTTTTACAGATTTGGTTTTCTTGAGTAAAAACAAAAGTAATATGCTGGCGCATTCCCTTCTGACTTGTGTTTAGCTCCAGTTTGGTTGCCAGCTAAGGTAGTCCTGAATGTTTTTGAGGGAGCAGATGTTGAAATAAAAAAAAAGACGTGGTTAAAAGGCTAGCATTAGGATTTAGCCTAGCTCAGATCCTTGTTTGCCTCTGATGCTTTCTCTTCATTGTGCATTGGGTTTGAGCTCCCCTTCCTTGGACACTGGTACTGGATCTGGACTGTTCTTGAGGTCTGGTTAACATAGGAACACGTTTTCCCATAACTAGCACAGCTATGGAGGTGATGTTCTGCTCTCCAGTATCAACAACACTATCTTCTCCTGAAGTCGCTGTCCCAATTTACTTTTTTGCCAGCTTTGAATAGAGCTTGTATTAGTGGGATGGGTGTATACATTTTGACGTCTTAATATATTGAGTCAAGGCTTTTAAAATATTTTCAGGGGGTTGGAATTGGCTCGTTTTCCAGCTCATGGCCGAACTATCATTAGTATGCCAAGATTAAAAAAAATAATAAAGTGTGACATTCTAGGTCCCCTTCAATGCATTCCTTCTCTGCTGTAGTTGCCAGTTGGCCAGATGTGAATTTAGTTGATTAAGGCACATAACATTTTAAGATAATGCGTTCAAATGAAAGTACCAGTATTAATTCTATATTCTGCAGTTAGGCCAAAGGTAAATTGCACATCTGTGCCAATAAACAGAGAATCATGCAACTAATTAATGATTTGTTTCATACCATGCTGAAATGTTTGTGAACCAATGCCAATTCTTTTAAAGGGTGGGGGAGTTAGTTGACTGGTAAAACATGGGACAGATATGAGATTCCTATAATTAAATCAAATATCTTAATTAAGTTGGTGCTTGTCCAGAGTTGCCATCAAGTTCAGTTCCATCTCTCAGTCTCACTTAATAAATCAACAACATGTGCCAGGCTGATGTTTGGTGTTGGGAGAGTGTGTGTGTGTGTGTGTGTGTGTGTGTGTGTGTGCTTGTGTGGAGTACTGTGTTCTAGCCCTTGGCTATTCAGCATTTGTATTCATCAGTGTAAGCTGTGGCATTCTAGCTGTATGAATGAGCAATGCCCACTTTCCACTAACTCCACCATAATACTGCAGGCTATGAGGGGTGTGAGCTATTTTTAGTTCTGGCCAGGCCGCTGCCCTCCTGAGTAGTAAGGTGGTAGATTTGAGTTTGTTTCTTCATCTTTCAGCATTTTATTTCTCTCTCTCTCTCTCTCTCTCTCTCTCTCTCTCTCTCTCTCTCAGTTTTTGTCTTCTAAATGAGCTGTTTGTGGTGTGTGTGTGTGTGTGTGTGTGTGTGTGTGTGTGTGTGTGTGTGTGTGTGCAAAAATGCAAAATGTCTCCTTCATACATAATGCATTTGAGGAAGGATCGCACAAGGAGTGGGAGGATGGTGCAGAAAATGGTTGCAGATATCGGAAGTGCAGCTGATTATAGGTTCCGCTCCATTTATGCTCCATAATGCTTTGCATAACTAGTGGCAGCCAGTCATGCATGTTTTTTTTGTGGTGTGTAAATTAGTAGTAGTGTCTGAGAGGTGTGTTGTTAGGAAACTTTCTTTAACGAGGACAAAAGACACCATATCTAGACAGTCTCTGTTAAAGACTTCCAGAAGTCTTGAGTAAGACAACTTCCAGAGGATGACCACATTTCAACCAGTATGTAGAAAGCATGACCAATTTAGTGGATGTCTTAGCTGGGTGTTAAAATTTAAGCCAGATTTTCTGGTCATTTGAATAACTTCTCAGGTGATCACCTTACCTGATCACCTGACACTCATACACTGACACTCTTGTTCCAGTGGCATCTGTCAAGTGGCGAGATATACATAGTAGACAGCAGGCAAACAGTCAAATGGGCATAAAGATCTAAGTGTCTTTGACAAGACTCAACTTGTGATGGCTAGACAGCTGGGTCAGAGCATCTCCAAAACATCAGTCAGGTCTTATGGGGCATTCCCAGAGTGCAGTGGTTAGTTCCTAGGTGCTACAAGGAACGACAACCTGTGAATGGTGATGGGCTCATGGGCTCGAAGCCACATGGTCAGAGCTGTTTTGGTGGGACAATATTAGGCAGGTTTTTAATCTTATGGCTTGTCAGTGTATGTTGAATATGATTATTGTGAATGTTTCTCTCGCTCTTTCTCTCTCTCTCTCTCTCGCTCTCATTTGCTCCCTCTGTATCATACTAGGCCATAAACCTGGCTTGAGTACTTAAAGTCCTCTAAGTTGAGCTTACTATTTCTTTAATGCAGCTTTGTAACACCTGTTGTTAAAAAAAAAACATTGAATATGAAAAATGTGAACTGAATTAGTGCGCAGACTCCTGTGTCTGTCAGTGTCTTGGCTTGATGGTATCTGTGGACTGTAATGTGTTTGCACTAGAAGGATTATTTTCCCAAGTAAGCAGCTTTTATTAAGACGAATGCCATAAATGTGGGTATTAAGATGTGAACTGAGCTGTAGATGAAGAGAAACACACAGTCAAAGACAGAGAGGGAGGGGGATAGAAGCACGATGAGAAGGAAAGGATGATAAAGGCATGGATAGAGAGAGGAGAGGAGAGGAGAGGGAGAGGCCGTGCGACAGGCAGCGTAACAGGAATAAAGGGTAGAGGGAGATGGAGAGAGAGAGAGAGGAAAAAGTGACATGAAAGAAGCGGAACAGCTGGGCTCCGTCTGCACGGACAGCCATCTCGCCTGATGAAGACAGATTGGTGACTGATAATTCATTTGCTCTTGCTCGGAGGTGATTGAAACGTGCGCTGTTGTCTGTGCGGACATCTGTTGGAAGAGAAGAACAACAGGCCTCAGCTCAGGATGAGTGATAACACTGGAAAGATGGAGAAAGACACTACTTTATTAAGTTCATCAGTCTACGCCTCTGCCTCCCAGCCTGAAGAGAGGAACTTGAGATTTGTCATGGATAATAGTGACATAGATTATCCATTGTTTAGTGTCAGTATAGCATGTGTGAGGTGGGTTGCTTTCATCACTGCTAACTCCCCCTGGTGATTCTATGTCTGGGGCCTTGCAGCCAATCTGTGATTTCTCACTGTATGATGCTTCAGTGGGTGTCTCTTACATGATGATGTGTGTTTTCTTCTGTCCATTGCTGTGTGTGTGTGTGTCTGCAGATCACGCTCAATCAGCGGGGCTTCCTCAGGCCTCTCTACCAGTCCGCTAAGCAGTCCACGGGTGAGTACCACTCTATACCTCTGCCGCCTACCTGTACCTATTACCCCTCTTTTCTACTGCCAGCATCCAACACCACCACCCGTATCATTATCCACTTTCACACACACACACACACACACACACACACACACACACACACACAAACACACACACTCTTTATTCAATTTAGTCAACAAAACTAGGACAATGCTTTGTTAGGAGGAAGGTACGAAAGGTTTCTAAGAAAGGTTTGCGGTTCTGTAGTAGTGCATGCCTTTGAGGACCACAAGGCTGTAGGGTGTCCCATTTACTCAGCAGCACCATATTACCCACGATTCCCTTTTAACAGCAGCTGTGACAAATTCGAGGGTGTGGGTTTTTTCGAACTGTGTGAGCATCTTGTCTGTCCCACGTGAATGCTTTTAAACCTAGCACTCATAGGCACTTACACACTATAGGTGCGTATGTTGCCTACGTCACCTGAGTGTGGACTAACACAGGGCTTAGGACAGCATTTGGGACTAGGCTACTGTTAAAGGTAGGCAGGAACAAAAAGTTGCAATTGGGGCCAATTGTAGTAAGGGGGAGGGCTCGGGACAAATGTGATGATAAATAGGACTGATCACAGTCTGGGAAGGTTTCAGGTCAAGTGTGTCCAGCAAGAGGAAGGTCCCAGCATGGTGGTTGATTAGGACCAATCATGGTCAGATGGAGGTCTCATACAATACAATGATTACAGTTCACTAACCCTTGGATTTCTTGGATGTCTACTTGGATTTCTACCTTTTAGAAGCTTTATCTCCAACCCTAATCAAACCCACCTAATTTAACCATTTCCTTTAGAAGAATTAGTGACCACTGGTGCAAAAAAAGTCAGCAAAAAAGATTTTCACAGTTGTAGCTTGACTAAAACTCACAATAGCAGGGAGGTCTTAGAACAAACATTGTGCTGGTTTGGAGCATTTGCTTTAAGACAAAGATCCCAGAACAAGCATGGTGGCGATTAAGATTAAGCACAGTCGGGGAGGTTTTAGGACAAACGTGGTGGTGATTAGGACCAATCACTGTCTGGGGAGGTCTCGGAATAAGTGTTGTGGTGATCAGGACCAATCCTAGTCTGGGGGAGGCCTCAGAATAGACCAGTGGTGAATTGAGTGGGTGCTTGAGGTGGATTGGTGACCACTGGTGTAAAAAGAATCAGCAAAAAAAGTTTCCACAGTTGTAGCTTATCTAAAACTGTCAGAAACATCTTCTCGATTTTAATCTTGGCATTGTGCCAGGATGAATCGGTTTGATTTGGGCTTCTGAGAATAAAGTAAATGCTTCCTCAAGTGCTTCCATACAAAAGAAACTCTTGAAATCTCCTTCCCACAGGATGTCAGAATATTTACCAACATCTCAGTGTGCACGGGACTGATTTTATAGTTGGTAAAAGCCACACTAATCTTTAGAGAGGCAGGAGCATGTTGTCCAAAAAAGTGACTGACACAACAAATTCTTTAAAAACATCACAGAGATGCAAATAATGGCATTACTACACCTCCCCATGTAGTCCTGCCTGAATAGCACTTTAGAGGATGCTTATACAACTGACTTTGTAAAGCTGGAAATTGTTAAATAGTAGGCAGTCGTTCAGGTAAAGTCTAGTCCTTGTTCAGCGCTGTAGTGTTGTGTTTCTGTCTGAAATGTAATTATGGTCATTGAGGGCCAATTAAGTTACCACACATGTTGTGAAACATAAAGCACAGGAAGAAAAAGAGCTAGTCGGTTTGTGTGTGCGTCTATGTGAAGCACTGTTCTCCTTTAAGCCTCCCCCGTCCTGTCCTGAGCCCAGTGGAAATCCAGCTCAGGGAAGGCCGTGTAAAATCCAGCTTCCTCTCTGATTAGCCGAGGAGCTCGTGGCTAAACTTTTCTGGCTGACTCGTTTCAGAACATTCGCAGATTACAGCGGCCTTCGCCCAAAGCTCTGCGTGACACAGAAACCAGGGCTGATTTGAAAGAGAAATTGATTTTGGAAATCCACTCTAAAAGCTCAGCTCCTTTTGTCTCCAGATACAGGCGAAGGCGATTGCAAAGCCTCTGTGTGGGGAAGTGGTGGCGTGGATATGCAGTTTTTCAGATGTCCTAACTTTACCCTCACTATTCACAACGCCAATGACTGAGAGGATTCTCATTTCTCAGATGGGCTGGTTTGCACATTTATATCAAGCGAAAAAGAGAGAAGCGTTCGTCCAAAGTTTATAGTCTTGTTTGCTTGAGTAAGGTCAGGTGGTCACAG
This sequence comes from Salminus brasiliensis, assembly GCF_030463535.1. Taxonomy (NCBI): domain Eukaryota; kingdom Metazoa; phylum Chordata; class Actinopteri; order Characiformes; family Bryconidae; genus Salminus; species Salminus brasiliensis. The sequence goes on from NC_132879.1 coordinate 17,951,895, forward strand.
AACACATATAGTGGGGAGTAGGACCACTCGCAGTCTGCGAGCAAATGTATTGAAGGTTGTCTCAGGACAAATGTGGTGGAGATTAGGACCAGTTGCAGTAATGGGGAGGTCACAGGACAGTTGTGTTGAAGGTTAAGACTGGTTGCATTAAGGAGAAGGTCTTAGGACAGATGTGGTAGAGATTAAGACCAGTTGCAGTAAGGGGAAGGTCTCAGGACAAATGTAGTGGAGATTAGGACCTGTTGGAGTATGATGAAGGTTCCAGGACAAACATGGTGGAGATTAAGACCAGTTGCAGTAAGGAGGAGGTCTCAGGACAAATGTGGTGGAGATTAGGACCTGTTGGAGTATGGTGAAGGTTCCAGGACAAACATGGTGGAGATTAAGACCAGTTGCAGTAAGGGGGAGCTCTCAGGACAGATGTGGTGAAGGTTAAGACAAGTTGCAGTAAGGGGGAAGTTTCAGGACGAATGTGTTGAAGGCTAAGACCAGCTGTAGTAAGGGGGAAGTCTTAGGACAGATGTGGTGGAGATTGGGGCCAGTTGAAGTAATGTGGAGGTTTTAGGATGAATGTGTTGAAGGTTAAGACCAGCTGCAGTAAGGGGGAGGTTCAGGACAGATGTGGTGGAGATTAAGACCAGTTTCAGTAATGGAGAGGTATCAGGATGAATGTGTTGAAGGTTAAGACTAGTTGCAGTAAGGGGGAGGTCTCAGGACAGATGTGGTGGAGATTAGGACCAGTTGCAGTAAGGGGGAGGTCTCAGGACAGATGTAGTGGAGATTGGGACCAGTTGAAGTAATGGGGAGGTTTTAGGATGAATGTGTTGAAGGTTAAGACCAGCTGCAGTTAGGGGGGAGGTTCAGGACAGATGTGGTGGAGATTAGGACCAGTTGCAGTAATGGGGAGGTCACAGGACAGTTGTGTTGAAGGTTAAGACTGGTTGCATTAAGGAGGAGGTCTTAGGACAGATGTGGTGGAGATTAAGACCAGTTGCAGTAAGTGGAAGGTCTCAGGACAAATGTAGTGGAGATTAGGACCTGTTGGAGTATGATGAAGGTTCCAGGACAAACATGGTGGAGATTAAGACCAGTTGCAGGAAGGAGGAGGTCTCAGGACAAATGTGGTGGAGATTAGGACCTGCTGGAGTATGGTGAAGGTTCCAGGACAGATGTGGTGATGGTTAAGACCAGTTTCAGTAATAAAGAGGTATCAGGATGAATGTGTTGAAGGTTAAGACCAGTTGCAGTAAGGGGGAGTAAGTATTAACTTCCCTCACTTTTAACAACTGCGATGAAGAGAATTCTCGTTACTCAGAAGAGTCGGTTTGCACATTTTGTTTCCGTGCAGTGAAAAAGAGAACCGTCGGTGTCAGAAGTTCATTGTCTCGTTCGCTTGAGTGAGCTTATGAACTGAATCCCTGTTATGGCTTGGCGGTGCACTATTAGAGTACTTTCAGTTCCTCAGCCAGACACTAGACACTAGAGATTACATAACATCTAAAGGGCTCAGATGAGGATGCATGTATGATGCCGTTCTCAGTGGAATGACATACACACACACATTTTAGCACAGGCTTCACTATGTACCAAATCTGCGTCACTCTTGCTTGACCCATGGCCTGTGAACAACTTCTTACCTTCATAATGATGACCAGCACTTTTAGACCTTCTTTTTGCTGTCTGCTGTTTCCTTTTGAATGCCGTTAAGCATAATGGGTTCTGTTCTTTCACTTTGCTCCGTGGATGTTCATGCCGATGCTCCTGTCTCTTCCTGTCTTGGCTAACTGCATGCTTTGTTTTTCTTTGTCTTTTCTTTCTGCATTGCCGTGGCTTTCCCAACCCGCTTGTCATGCACCCATGTCTATGACCTTGACCTTGTTCATGTGTTCCTTTGTGGCTGTTCTCCCGCTGCTATTCCTTTGTGCATGTGTGTGTATGTGTGCTGCTATGTTCTGGTCAATGCCTTCCCCATACCCATTCAAATAGCCGGCTCGAAAGTTCTTCGTACCCCCACAGACATCTGAATTTTCCTTATCGCCCAACACTAGTCCTATTGATTCCCCCGAGCAGCCCTACACCAACCAAATCGAGGCTCATACACCGACACCCAACTCCTTGTCCCCTAATTCAGCATCCATGTCGCTCCTGGGTCCGTGTCCAAAGACCCAGACTCTTCCAGCCAAGCCTAAAGTTTCCGAGAAGCCCTTACATGCCACTAGATCTAACCCGTTACCAGACACTGAGCCCCAGCCCATTTCGGCGGCTCGCTCAGAGCCTTCTACCCCATCCCAGCCACAGCCGCCTCCTATTCCCGGCAGTCCTCTGGTGCGCCGGGCCACCCCTGCCACCGCTGCTCCCCCTCAACTCTCAGTGTCCTTCATGCCTGTCACGCCTCTTGCGCCAATCCGCCTACACCACTTCCACCCTGTACCTGGCTCTGACCACAGCACCAAATCTATCCCCACCATACAGGTGACCCCCCACCCCTCCCCCAGGGGCAGCCCTCTCCCCACCCCCAAAGGGACGCCCGTCCACACGCCCAAGGAGAGCCCGGCAGGCACCCCGACCCCAACGCCTCCTCCAAGCCCCTCCATCGGGGGCATGCCCTGGAGGACACGTCTTAACTCAATCAAGAACAGCTTCCTGGGCTCGCCGCGCTTCCACCGCAGGAAACTGCAAGGTACGTTGGAAAGCTGGAATGACATATAAAGCTACAATGAAACTCAGTAGCAATACCGAGCCTAAGACTGGCACGACAGAATGAAGGAACCACTCATTTGCACAATTTATGAGGCTGCTGTAGCTGGAATGTAAGTGAAGCTTATACCCCAATTAGAACTGCATATCAGTATTAAACTATATGAAATTGTCCAGCAGTCCCACCTATGTGATGTCTGACAGCGTATAACAAACTGTTTATCTATAAAATGCCACTAGACCCAACCCGGTACAATTTAAGATATTCAGAAGCAGGGAATTTGTATGAATCAGTCTATTTTAGTCTATTTCAAGGTAAAAGTGTAAGAAATGAAATTTCTTGTCAGTGTGTTAAACTCGTGGCCATTTGCTGTAGCTAATGTGAAAGTGGAAATCTATGTAAGCAGTTAATAAACATTGATAGCAGTCCTGAGCTTTTGAACAATTTCTATAGTTCCCTTAGTTCAACTGTCTTCTTTCTTCCTGCATATCAACCAAGAGGCCCTCTCTTTCTACTGAATTGATTTAATTGTAATTAAGTGATCATAACAACTCTATGCTCATTATTTGGGGGGTATAAGCTTCCATTATTCACTCCCAGCTTTGGCATTGAAGCTCCAGAGCAAAACTAAAGAACCACAATTTGGACAAACATGTTTTGGTTCGTTGGAACTTGTATTCTAAATTCTTTATTGTTTTCCCCAATCTATTCCTTCAAGAGTCAGTTATGCTTGAAAGACATTTCTGTTCATGTATCTAGAGTCTATGCGAGATGGTACATGGTTTTGTAGAAGTAGCAGAATGATTCTGTTTATGCTAGAACTGCTCTGACTGCGCATTTACTTCATTACCAGCTCAGGCTGGAACCAGCGCTGTTGGAAACCTCACGCATGTGCTGTACAGTAATAAGAGAATGGACTGTCAGGAGGCTTTTTGGCTATTGCAGTGAGAGAAACAACGTTTGTCTGCTGCCATGGTTACTGACTCGATTGTGTGACAACTAATTGCATTACTAATGATAGTAAAGCCTGTCTTTGGTTCTAAAACACTTAAGTACATGTATAGCCCAGCCTGAGGTCCTGACTTCTAGTGAACCCCAGCGTGTTTACACACTGTCAGTGTTCATATGGAGTGTGTAGAAAGGGAATAAACGCTGCTGATAGTCAGTGCGGGATTGTGTGGAGAAGATGACTGTGAATGTAGTTTAGATTTAATGTAGTAAAACGTTGTTGCCTCATTCTGAACAGTTCCTACCCAAGAGGAGATGTCCAGCCTCACACCAGAGTCTTCCCCAGAGTGAGTTTTCCTGTGATTGATTACACACACGCATGAACGCACACATAAACACACACACACCATCAAACATCTACTACCATTCAAAGTTTGGAATTAATATTTTGATAAAATAAATCTACAGTGGTAGCAGATAAACCAAACATGCTGAGCACCCTCAAATATTTCAATAAGTAAGAAACTGAGAATCTGAAAAAAACTCTTTACCATAGCAACCATTTCTAAACACCATAGCAAACACCCGGTATACCGTACCTAAACCCATAGTAACACCATAGCAGTCATCTAGTAATGCCGTAGCAACCACTTACTAACACCATAGCAACAACCTGCCCTACTATACTATAGCAGTCACCCAGCAACAGCATCTCAACCACCTAATAACACTAAAGCAACTACATATCAACACCATAGCAATCATCTCGCACCCACCTAGCAACACCATAGCACATCACTTGCAAAACCATAGCAACAGATTTGTATCTGCCTGGGACACACACAAGCTGCTGAACCATACCGCTGCCTTATCTTTTTAGGAAATGTACTTTTGTTATTTTTATTATTATTGTTACTCTGTTATCCTTCAACACATTGTTCTCACTGAGATCAGAGCAAAAGGATGTGAACACCATCCTGGATGTGCATATTCCTACACAGGAAGAATATTACTGCATATTAAAGAATTAGAGACTTGGTACAGACCGCTCTCTGCGAGTACGCTGTAGATATAGTGCCAGAACTAAGCATAAAAAGCAGTTAGTCTCCAGACATGCATTTTGTGGAAGAGGAATTACACGTCTACAGCAATAATCATCCATTGATGAAAAAAGCCTCTGTGCACTTGAACTCGATTCACACAGCTTCACACCTCTCATAAACGTGGTTAAATATCATTGTGAGCAATGTCTGGCACTGCCAAGCCTTTTAGTTTTCTGCTCTCTCTCTCTCGCCCTTTCTCCCCCCCTCTCTCTCTCTCTCTCTCTCTCTCTCTCTCCCTCTCGCACACACGCTATCTATTTTTCTCTCTCTGCTCTCTCGCTTTATTGGAAGCTCGATCCTGTCCGCCTCTCACTATGACTCTGCTTGCCACACACGCTGCACACGAGGCAACAGTCTGAAAGTTTTCTCTCACGCTGAGCTGCGCCTCATCCCCGGCAGGACTGCACTCTTTTCTTTCCTTTTGTTTTTTTTTGTCTTTCTTAATGCATCGGGCTTTCACTGTACCAGCTGGATAGAACTGCAGCCTCTTCTGCTCTATCTTTCTCACTCTGTGCCATAAATGCTTTCTTCTGCCTGCTCCTGGCTGTGTGGATAAAGAGCTAGCCTAATGCCTTTTCTTACATGACGAAACTGCAGGACCGGGCAGAATTCTTACTCTTATTCCAACAGTAACAGAGTTTCTTAGATTGCAGTTGATTTGATATAACTGATAACTGTAACTGCATCACTAACTGATGCTCGGTTGGGTCCTTAAATGAAATTTTGGTTCCTCTAGCTAACACAACTTCACGTTCACACACCTGTCTGAAATGATAAACACTCTGTTTTCCACACCTCAGCAGTGGCATGTGGCAATGGATTTGTTGCATGCCCACCTAAAATAGCCAAATGTGTTTTTTTTTTTTTTTTTTAGATTTTCCCATGACTGCTAAGAGCAAGGTTTTTTTTAGGTTTTAGAAAATGATTTTAGAAATGATTAAAATGATGCAAGATGAAAATCTAATTTATGTTTGTCTTGTTAGTTCGTGGTCAGATTAAGCACAATTTGTAAAATTGTATCAATTGACAGACGCCACTCCCATCAAGCTGGGAAGAATTGTCGCACATTTTGCACTCCGGTCTATCTTTACTGCTGCTGTGTTTTTACACACATACACTGTTAATGACCAGTGCTCAGCTCTTGTTTCATACCTTATCGAGGAAAAATCTGTCATAAATTCTAAGCAAAGATGCAGAAGTGCTGTTTTTAAAATGCAGTGGTTACTTATGTTGGTAAACAGGCAATATCAACAAAGGATCACATGTAGGAATAACTTCTATCCACTGCAAAAATGACTAAGGCAGAAAATAACTGAAGAAAAAGATCATTTAAAACCTCAATGCCTCAAGTAAAGTGCTTGGACCTCTGGAGATGATCAGGAAAATAGTAACTCTCCTTAAAACCCTAACTTAACCTTATTGTCTGAGCCACGTTCAAAACCTAATACTCAGTGTTGAATTTGTATTACTTCTGCTGAAGCAAGTAAAGTTGTTAGAATGTTATAATAGTAGTAATAATAATAATAATCATAATAATAATGTTAGAATAGCCCTCAATCCAAACATGATAAAAACTCATTTGGCCATTGAAAGCACCAAGGAAAAAAGCATACTGACTTACCAGGACATTTACTCTCATTCAGCTGTATGTGTTTTGTAGGGAAGTGTTGTGTTATGAATATAAATGAGAAAAGAGTGGTATCACTAAATATAATGTGATCCACTGTTTGCTCTTAATTTCACTTTGAATTTGGCAGTGTGTTTTATGAATCTGCTCCAGTGTTGGGCTTGTAACATGATTTTATATTTGACTGCTTGTAAATTTTTTAAGAAAGTGCACCTAGGTTTAATGACTATGACCAGGTTCCGTCCAACACGATCCAACCTTTTTAAGATTCATTATGTTATTATATTCTATACATGTTGGATGTGTTTGAAGATTTATACACATCTACACTTGTTAGAAATGTTAGGAATATTATTAGAACAAGATTTGAGGATCAGTTGTAGATCGTTGTGGGGGTGAGGGATCCTTTAGGATGTACAGTATACTCACATAACAGAACACAGTATACCCATAGAAAAATTATATACCCACAGTACAAAACTCAGTATACCCACAACATAAAACACAGTATTTCCACAGTACTAAACATAGTATACCCACAGTACTAAACATAGTATACCCACAGTACTAAACATAGTATGCCCACAGTACAAACCATAGTATGCCCACTGTACAAAACCCAGTATACCCACAGTACAAAACACAGCATACCCACAACATAAAACACAGTATACCCACAGTACAAAACACAGTATACCCACAACATAAAACATAGTATACCCACAACATAAAACACAGTATACCCACAGTACAAAACACAGTATACCCACAACATAAAACATAGTATACCCACAACATAAAACACAGTATACCCACAGTACAAAACACAGTATACCCACAACATAAAACACAGTATACCCACAGTACAAAACACAGTATACCCACAGTACTAAACATAGTATGCCCACAGTACAAAACATAGTATACCCACAGTATACCCACAGTACAAAACACAGTATACCCACCTATCCAGCCACCACTACATCACCGGATTGCATTATGAATTCATATGTAGATTCATGTATATGTATTGCATGTAATGATATATTTTTGCTTTCTGCTTGCAGACTTGCCAAAAAGTCATGGTTTGGTAATTTTATCAACCTGGAGAAAGAGGAGCAGATCTTCGTGGTGATCAAGGACAAGCCTCTGAGCTCCATTAAAGCCGACATAGTGCAAGCCTTTCTGTCGGTATGCAAACTCTTCCCCACATTTCTGCTCTCATTGCGTTTCTGCTGTTTGAATCGCTCTTCTGAATACCTACGCGCTCTGCTGTATTTTTCTGGCTAGCGCTATCAGATTGAGGGCTTGGGCCATCACAACAAACATGTTGATAGACTCAGTGTTTCAACGTTTTGTCAACATACTGATTTATGTTGCAATTCGGTAAAATGCTAAGCCATGGTGCTTTCAAATTTTCCCCCCAAGCGAAACATTCATTGGAGGTCAATAGAAAATGAACCAAGAGCAGTGATCATTAGCATATAGATGCTGCTGCAGTGAAAGGCTCTTAGTGCGGAGGTGGCAGTAAATGTTCCAGTAGCGACAGTCTGCCTGCTGCTATTGAGGTGAGCTTGTTAGCTTGTGAAAGCCACTTTTCATGGCCCGCTACATGGTTTTTATCAACATTGGTGTGCAGAAAGTTTGTCAATAGGAAGCTGACTTTTCAGGATGCTGGGATTTCTTTCGTTATGGTGCTTTCTAAGTTTATGTAGACAACAAAACATTTACACTGGGATGTATGTTAGTCAGTTATCATAGTCGACATGTTGGATGTGGTACAGGGGAGCATGAAGGCCTGAGCAGCCTTTACAAAGGCCAAATGGTTATGGCCACACAGCGGTCAGGGCATCTGCAGAATGACAAAGCCTCTAGGGTGCTTCTGGTCGGCAATGACCAGGACTTACCAACAGTAGTCTATGAGCTGGTGAAAAAATACTTTCCATGGCCTAGTGCATTGCTTTTTTGGTGTCAGGTGTGCAGAAAGGTTGTCAGGAAGAAGCAGATTTTTCGGGTTGATGCAGTTTCTTTTGGTCTGGTGCTTTTCTTTAGGCTCACCATGTTCACGCTGCTTGTGTTTCTGAAGGTAGATGATGTATTTCTGTATGATGAATACTTAGTGTTTTCAAAGGTAGATGACCTGTCCCCTCTTCTCCTCCTCTATTCTATTGTTCTCTTCTCTCCTCTTTAGATTCCGAGTCTCAGTCACAGTGTAATTTCTCAGACGAGTTTTCGGGCGGAGTATAAGTCCACAGCGGGCCCCACTGTCTTCCAGAAGCCTGTGAAGTTCCAGGTGGACATCACCTACACCGAGAGCAGCACAGCCACCAAGGAGAACGGCATCTACTCGGTCACCTTCACCCTGCTCTCAGGTAGCTATAGCAACCACCACACACATCAGTAGCCTGAAATTCCAGGAACCTTATCCTATGCCTGGGATTGGGGGGGTGCGTTGCTCTGTGAGAAGCTGAACACTCTTTTCATCCTCTCCAGAAGTGCCTTCCTAAACACCCTATTTGAGGGTAACTTTTTTAACTGAATAGGAAGAAGAAACACTTTCTTTAAAGTGTTGGTCATTCATGGCCTGCTGTTTTAGACATGACTTCTCTGCAGAAAGATCCACCCTCAGAGAAAGAGAAAGAGAGAGAGACAGACAGACATACAGCAATGTTGAAATGAACATACACAGAGGAACAGAGGAACCAAAACATTTAGACCACTCAGATAGATGCAGATAATAATGTCGATTACCTGGTAACAGTAGAACAGGTCAAGGTCTGGACAGGTCAAAGCGGTCTGTTCTTAAAGTCGACATGTTGGATGTGGAAGAAAGGAGCATGAAGACCTTGGGAGACTTTGACAAGGGCCAAAGGGTTAGTCAGACAGTCAGTGCTTCTGTGAAATGACAAAGCCTATAGGGTGCTCCCCGTCAGAAGTGGCAAGGACCTACAGAACAGTGATTTCCAGTGATTTCAAACCCTGAACCAATGTTGCGATCTTGGGCACTCAAGGTTCGTCAGTGTGTGAGGTCAATGTAGGCAATCACAATCTGACAGAATGGCTACAGTGGACATGTGAGGACCAGAGGAAGAAGGTAGCCTGGTCCGATCAGCCCTGTTTTCATTTATATCACATGGTCATCCCATTTATCTGTGAAAGTACAAGTGACACCAGGATGCACTGTGGGAAGGTGATGGATTCAGTGTGACTGACTATGTTCTGCTGGGAAACCCTGGATCTGGGCGTTCAGGCAGATATCAATTTGAAACGTCACCAACCTAAACATCATCCCCTCCCTGACCACACCGGCCTCTTTTAGCAAGATAACATATTGGACACATTGTTCAGGAATGGTTTGAGGAACGGAATATGATGAAGAGTTTGAAGTGTTGCTCTGGCCTCCAAATTCCCCAGATCTCAATCCAATTGATATTTTTTGGGATATGCTTTAAGAACATGTCTAATCTGCTAACGTCGTGATACCAGATACCACAGGACACCTTCAGAAGTCTTATAGAGTCCTTTCTTGGAATGGTTGGAATTGTTTTTTTGGTGGCTTGTTAGCTTTGGAGACAGAGATGCAGGGAGTTCAAGAGCGAGAGAGAGATGTGGTAGGTGCTCTTAAAAAGTGCTTCATGCTCTCAATCACAGTGTGCTCAAACAGGCACTATGCTAATATAAGCTCCACACCCTAATTATCACCGCTGCAAATTACATCAAGTTTCTGTCGCACTCTCACAGGCAATTACAAGCAGAACAAAAACAAAGGAAGCACCATTAGTCAGACTGTTCTCATAGAAACACATTACTTTACGAGCTAATGGATTGTTATTGTTTCTCATTTTAGCCATTATATCAAATATGGCTTTAGAGAGACCAAGCAGCTAGCAGTTGTGATTTAACCTTATAGGCTGCATAGTCAGGTTGCAGTTTCGGATAGTCTGTAATGGCAATGGAAAATCAGGATGCTTTACAGTCCTGCAGTTGCTGCACTATGAGTCAGGTCAAGCATGGCAGATCCAACTGTACTCACTGTTCCTTCACTGTGCTAACCCGTAAACGTCATGAGTCTGCATGTGGGTCCGGTTTATTATCATAAACTGTCATAACCACTTAACCTTCATAACAGTGTATTAGGCGAAACACTAATCTCAAGATGATTAACAGTAATTAATAATAAGCCTGCAATGTAAGTGGTGAATATGACATGGCTGACATGGTTGCAGGTCCAAGCCGGCGCTTTAAGCGAGTGGTGGAGACGATTCAGACACAGTTGTTAAGCACGCATGACCAGCCAGGGGTCCAGCAGCTGGCCGGTGAGTAAACCCCTTCTCTCCTCCCCCATTTTCTGTGAGCATGTACACCCCCCCACACACTACACACCACTCCATAGCACGTCACCGCACACCACAGATCCAGTACAACCCTCCAGTGCCACACCGAGGGAAGGGGATACCCCCCTTTCCCCCAAAGCACCCCACTACCCCACCCCACCACCACTACCACCACCACCACCACCATCAGTTAACCCCACACCCCAACATGCATTGATCAGACTTTGCATGTGTACACAGACCGAGAACAGTGAACAGTGCTGGTTTAGACTCACTACTGATCATTATAATCTTTAAGTATTTTTTTTTTTTTTATTTCTAATATTAATATAAATGAAGAAATTATTGATGGATTTATGAAGAAAGATTGGCTAAATATTCTCAAGTGTCTAGAACAGCTGCCTTTAACTCTGCTTTGAGAAGAAGATGAGAGATGGGGAAGAAGAGATGGAAAAAGGGAAAAGAAAGAGAAAAAGAGAAATGCCTTTGTCCCTCTTCTATGCATGTCTTTCCTTCTGACTCGCACATTGCCTGCTGCACGCCTATGTCCTGCACACCTCCTTGATAACAGCTCCCCCTACTGAGTTAAAACAGGCCCTACAGATGCAGCTCAGTGCTTGTAATTCATGTTCTAGCACTTGAACTGTTTAAGGAGCCCATTTTCCTTAATCATAAAATGTATGTAACTGACCTCTGTTCTGATTGGCTGTCCTGTGATGTGATTCTTTAACATGAATGAGTGGGTCAAGTGGCTGTAGGCTAAGCTGGCGGGTATAAGGTGGGGTCCTAACCTCTGAACGTTTCATCATTAGAACATTTACTTCTACATTTCTGATTAAATAACGTTATAAATGAGATTAGCAGTCAAACAATTAGAGTGAAAAAAGTAGAAGCTTTAAAATTGTAACTTCAATCTTTTTGCTTTAATGACAGTGTGCACTTGACCTGACATAGGTAATGTCCACAGATATTTTTAAATATTAGATATTTCGCCTGCCTCTGTTTTTTTTACAATATTTCCATCAACACTGAGAACACTAACATAGTCCTAATCCTAAACTACACACTCACTTTGTAGTGTAATTGTAAGTATACAAATAACAAAATTACAGTATTCTAACTCTAAATAGAAAATTATAAATCTGTAATGGATCAGTATTTACATTTATTCATGTGTCGAAATCTAAAAATCCAGTTCTATCTGTGTGTAGACTTTGCAGATTCATGACTCATGTAGTTCACTATATAGGGAGTGAGGAGGTATTTAAGATTCAGCCAGAGATATGCATGCGTTGTGACGTCAGCGTTTTCATAAAGCTTTCATTCAAACAGAACAACCTAAACATCTGTAGAACAGCTAATAGAAGTATGCCACCAGTCTCATTTAGCTGAACTGTGGATGAGGCTTCATTGTTGGAGCTGAAAGTTTAAACCAGCATCATGATTAGAGTTGACAGTAAAACCACAGAAATTATCGATTAGTGTTTTTTTTATTTTTTGTTTTAAATAATGTTTCATATAGTCTTAAGGAATTTTCAAATCATGTGTTAAACCTACTGAGTAAACTGCTGCGGTCTCCATTTTAGTCTCTTTAAGATCTCACTTCATGTGAATTCAATTTGGCCCATCACAAAAACACTGTATTCAAAGTATGTATTTAGATTAATTGTATTAACTGGGAAGTGAAAGGTAGCTTGTCCATGATATGGGCCCTTTAAGCAGTGAAACTGCTGCAGATGTTACGGCTGATTTGGCCACATGTCTACTCCAGGGATTGCCAGTCCCAGTCCTGGGCACTCCACACACTGCACATGTTGTGTTTTCCCTCATATAGCACACTGATTCAACTCTGTAACTAGTTAACAAGCCCCAGATGTGCTGACTCAGGTGTGTTGGAGTAGGAAAAACATGAGAAAATGTGCAGAGCATGGGGTCTCTAGGGCTGGGATTGGGAATCTCTTATATATCACATGTGACAAATCAAGCTTCAGTAGAGCTGTAATAGTGGGACTCAGGTGGTCTGCTGTGATATCAGGGAGAGGAAGCGTCCTGGCTGGAGTTTATCCCCACCTCCGATCACTCGGTGTTTCACACCTGCTGCATCCCATCTCCCTGTCCTTTCTCTCCGTTCTAACTCTCTCGCTCACTCTCTCTCTCTCTTTCTGCCCTGCTTTTTCTCTCTCTTCTCTCACTCCCTCCACATTTCTCCTGCTTCCACACTCCTGCTTTCTTCCTCTTATTGTCTGTTCTTTTTCTTTCTCTCTGTCAAACTCCCTTGCTCACATGCCCATCACTGCCACTGCCTCCCTGCCTCTTCACTCAGTATCGAGCGGCTCAGAGTGTGTGTAGAACACAGGCTCATATGGACGTATGCTCAGGGGAGATCCAGAGTGCTGCTATGCTGCTGCTGCTGCTGCTGCAAAAAAGCTTCGCGCTAGAGTTTGCTTCCACAGTTATGCTAACAAACCTACTACATACTAATAAGTAAATGTGAACAGAGGTGTGCGCGTGTGTTTGCGCGTGTGTATGTAGCTGCATATGTACATGTCAGTTTCTAAATCCTCCAGAGTGTATATTTCCTTCACTTTAGAGATGGTTGTAAAGACTGAGCCCAACTGTTCTTAATCTTGTCCCGATGCAGACAACTGTTCAGACATGCATGCAGTAACGGCTAATTTCTTCCACTTCTGGATGATGAAGAGCCACAGTTAGGATATAATTAGAAACTTTTATGGCCCATGTAACACCATGTGTCTTAAAGTTAAACATCATCAATAAAATACAGTACTGTGCAAGAGTACTGTATTCTTTTCATACCACTATATATATAACACACATGGCATATTTAGGATATTCCTGAATATAGTGTGCATAAATTTCCATTTTCAAATAATATATTCCAAGACATGATTCAAGTATTAATAAGTGTTCCAGATCTGGGTGATTAAAAGTCAAAATAATCATGATGGCTTATGTAAAAGTTCCAGTAATGCACAGTGCTGTCTAAAAAACGCATGTGTATTTCTGGTTGGTGTATAATATGCCAATATATAACAGTAAACATAATTACAGCATAGAAGTAAGAGAAATGTAGGATATAGGTTAGAAGAAAACAGTTCAAGAAACACAGGTTGATATTTTGCTGAATTCCAGACAATATGGATCTGTTAAGCTCCACCAGCAGCTTTAATGAAAGACTAATTGAATAAATTAGTAAAAGTATTGGTTTGAGAACTGTTAAGGCTGATTATTGAATTAGACATTCAAATGTGTATTAATATTACACTTAAATAATAAATAATACATTTAATTTAACACAAGAACACATTGTTCTTTCTTTAATAGTGACAGATAATAGACAATTAATAATCAAACAGCACTAAAATGCTGCAAACACTGGACTTCTTCAAGAAGAGCTTTGGGGTGGTTAAGATGACATTTTAATCTATATAAATTTATATAATCTAGATATTTTAAGATGTATGTTTAGTATTGTTGATTCTTTTGTTTTTCAAGAAATAGACACTTCCTGTCCAGTATGCTGGTATAGCATATGATTGGCCCCTGTACTGTGTATATCACAGTACTGTATGTCTCACATATTTTCATTAAAATATTGCACACCAATATGCATTTTCTAGATACACTGTAAGTACGTAGACACTCCTTTTAATGAGTGAGTTCAGCTACATTACGGTACATCCATTACTGACACAGGCATTTAGTTGTGTATGCAGAGCTAGAAAAGCATTGCCAATATAACTTAACCCTCTGGAGTCGCCATGCCCAATGCCATCCAGTACATAGCAGGGTATATAACCTCCCACAGCACTGGACAGTAGAACAGTGGAACTGACTTCTCCAAAGTGTTGGAGCTCCAGCTAATACCTCTGGCATAAGTTTGAGTGGCTAACTAATCATCCATTACCTCACTAATGCTCTCCTGACCGAATGCCATCAAATTCTCACAGCAATGTTCCAAAATCTAGTGCAAGGCCTTTAAGTAGTAGAGACCGTTACCCGTTACTACAACAAAGGCAAAACAAACTCCCTATTTTTGCCCTTGATTTGAAAAGCAACTCTGGAGGAGCAGATGTCTACAAACTTTTGTGTGTATTTGATGATAGATGATAGTCAGGCATTTTTAAACAGTGCTCTTCAGAAAATGTGGCACCACTGATGGTGATTGAATCTCTTAAACAGAATAAACAGGAACAGTCAAAGCGTTTCATATATGAGGAAATTTTGAATTGAGGTGCAGTTGTTCAGAGATGGTCTCCTTAATTTTTAGTCAGTAGCTTGGACCCCTAACACACAATGCTACCAGCATAGGGAGGACGCAGGCTAGCATGTGCTTCCTCCGATGCAACATCATTGGACAGCTACACATGCTTGGAGGAGGCTAACTGCCAGTCCTGTTACATCAGCTTTCAGACACCCCCACACTGGATAGCATCACGCTGAGTGATGGGGAAGATGGAGAGCCATCCTACAACCATCCGTACAACCATCCCAGAGAGATCAAGGCAAATTATGATCTCTGGGTCTCCTGGCCACGGGTGGCTGCGGTATTACCAGGGATCGAACTGGTCATCTCCTGATAATGGCGCCAACGCTTAGACGGCTACACCATTCAGTAGTCTCTGAGAAAATTCTTCTAATAAAAAAACTAATGTTTGCCCATTTCCCCTCTTCTGTAACTCCAGAGAACTTGCAGTGCACTGGAAAAACGGGCAAAATCTCAAAGTCAAAGTGTGGTAAGACCTCTGAGACCTCACAGGACACCTCACTAAGAAAATTCCAGTGTTTTTTTATCTACAGTGTTTTGCATACTATATGCACCGTGGTCTTTTTGTGAAATTCCATCTTCTGCAGTGAGAGACGCTAAAACAAACCCTCCCAGTAGACTCCCACAGGGCATAGAACTACAGTCATCTTTTTATGCTTAAAACTACAAGCAAACAAGTAGTTCAACAGCATTGTGTCCTTGAGCTATTGTGCAAGTTATGTACAGTTTTATTTCACGTTTGTTTGTTTGTTTTTTTAGCGTAACCTGTTGTCTACCAATGAGCTAATGCCTAATATTGTAGCTTAAGTCATCTGTGTTTTATGTTCTTGAGAAGGAGGAAGCCTATATTTACTTAGCCTATATATATATATATATATATATACAGTGAGTCCAAGAAGTATTTGATCCCTTGCTGATTTTCTTTGTTTGCCCACTAATAAAGACACTATCCTTCTGCACTTTTAATGGTAGATATATTCTAACATGGAGAGACAGAATATCAAGACAAAAATCCAGAATATAATTTTAAAGAATATATTTTAATTAATTTGTATTTCAATGAGGAAAATAAGTATTTGATCCCTCTTGCCAAACACACTCAATACTTAGTGGCAAAGCCTTTGTTTGCAAGCACAGCGGTGAGACGTTTGTTGTAGTTAACCACAAGTTTAGCACACACACCAGGGGGAATTTTGGCCCACTCTTCTTTGCAGATCCTCTCTAAATCATGAAGGTTGGTGGGCTGTCGCTTGGCAACTCTGACCTTCAGCTCCCTCCATAGATTTTCGATCGGATTGAGGTCTGGCGACTGGCTGGGCCACTCCATGACCTTAATGTGATTTTTCTTGAGCCAATCCTTTGTTGCCTTTGCTGTATGTTTAGGGTCGTTATCATGTTGGAAGACCCAACCACGGCCCATTTTCAGATCCCTGGCAGAGGGGAGGAGGTTGTCCCTCAGGATTGTGCGGTACATGGCTCCATCCATCTTCCCAGTGATGCGGTGAAGTAGCCCTGTACCCTTGGCAGAGAAACACCCCCAAAACATTATGCTTCCACCTCCATGCTTGACGGTGGGCACAGTGTTCTTGGGGTCATAGGCAGCATTTTTCTTCCTCCACACATGGCGGGTGGAGTTGAGGCCAAAAAGTTCAATTTTGGTCTCGTCTGACCACAAAACCTTCTCCCAATAACTTGGTTCATCTTTCAAATGATCATTGGCATACTTGAGGCGCGCCTCCACATGTGCTCTCTTCAGCAGGGGTACCTTTCGGGCACTGCAGGATGTGAATCCATTGTTGCGCAAAGTGTTGCCAATTGTTTCCTTGCAAACTGTGGTCCCAGCTGCCTTCAGGTCATTTGCTAACTCCTGCCGAGTGGTTGCAGGACAATTTCTGACTGTTCTCAGCATCATTGCCACCCCACGAGGCGAAATCTTCTTTGGAGCACCGGGCCGAGGTCTGTTGATTGTCATGTTATACTCTTTAAACTTTCTGATAATTGCACCAATGGTTGTTACTTTCACATCCAACACCTTACTAATCTTTTTGTAGCCCATTCCAGCTTTGTGAAGGTCAACAATTCTGACTCTGAGGTCCTGTGACAGCTCTTTGGTTTTACCCATGTTGGAGACTTGAAATCTGTGTGATCTGTCTGATTCTGTGGACAGGTGTTTTTCACACAAGTGATTAGTGAGAACAGGTGGCTTCAGGTCAGGTAACAAGTTGATTGGGAGTGTCTAACTGGTCTGTAAAAGCCAGAACTGCTAATGAATACTAAGGGATCAAATACTTATTTCACTCCATGAAATACAAATCAATTAATATATATTCCTTAGATTTATTTTCTGGATTTTCTTTTTAATATTCTGTCTCTCCATGTAAGAATACATCTACCATTAAAAGTATAGAATGATCATGTCTTTATTAGTGGGCCAACGAAGAAAATCAGCAAGGGATCAAATACTTCTTGGACTCACTGTATATATATATATATATATATATATATATATATATATATATATATATATATATATATATATATAGTGGACTTCTAGAAATGTGACTACCATCAATATTCAAATCAGCGTGTATGAAATTCTCTATTAGCTCTAGTACAGAAGGAATGATGAGAACTAGAGAATGCTGGAGCTCTCTGTCCTGTAGAAGCCTATGGGGTGTTTTTATGCTCAATCAGTTTTATGCTAGTTTTGAAGAAAGACAAAAAGACATGAAGAAAGACAAAAATTAAGGAATGAACAAACGTTGGAATTTTCCTTGAAATCCACAATGATGTTCACCACTCCTTTAAGGAACACCCCCCATTTACACCTCCTCCTAAATTCACAAAAGCACAATACTTCTAAATGTTCACAAAGCACACACTGCAGTGCTCACTGATAAACTAGGGTGTTAAATCACAGTTGTGCATGTTCATAAACCACTACTTTAGGTATTTGTTATACACTGTATATAAGTGTCTTGTCCATGAAGATGTGGTCAGTGATCTATCATATGAAGCCAGTAGCTCCAAGAAAAAAATGTATGTTTAGTTTGTATTTGGTAGTGCTGGGCGATATTGAAATGATGTATCACAGTTCTATGAAGATGGCATGGTATCAGATATTTAAGTTACCATTAAGCTGAGTTGAGCTGATGAACTTATTCGCAATACAGCTTGTTCTTAGCATTAGTAGCAGTATTATTTGGTGGCTGTAATACATCATAATTTTGAAACATGTGAATCATGTACAGTAAGGGCTAGCCAGGCTAAACAACACTAAGCCTACAGTTAAGGCTCCTTTAAAAATAAATAAATAAATTAATTAATTAATTAAGTTAAAAAACAATGGGAGTCTATATCCTCCATATGAATAAATGTTCTGGTGTTTATTTACATATTCATCAGAAACATACAGGAGATATCGTACATAAAAATATATTTCAGTATTATTGTGCTGACATGTTGTTGTCATTTGTTTTTGATACAGCCTTTATCATTTTAATTTATATATTTGAATGCATTTAGGTGGAAAAACTAATCTGGTCTATCTGTTACACATTGCAACGTCTGGACTCACCTCACTTTTGACTGGGGTGTTCATAAACAGTAGGTACTGTAGAAAAGAACACAAAAACAAGCAAAACTTTTTTTGCATTTGTAACAGAGATGTGTTGGTTAACCACCAGGACTACAGTTCAACACAAAACACCTCACTTGTCAATAAGAACAGCTGTATTTTATGCATTTTATCATGTTAGAGTATTGAAAAAAAAAAGTATTGAGAGAATAATTGGAGTGAAAAGCAGTATCACAGTAAGATCTTGTGTATATAATATATCGCCCAGCCCTAATAGTTCTGTTAACTGACTGATGTTTAAACAGTGTGCTATGACCACTGAACACTGAAGTGAGATGTTGCCGTTTCAGGACAGCAGCTTAATAACATTTAGCATCTTTTAGAGAACGTCCAGCCTGCATCTCTCTCTTTCAGATTAATACACACAGGAATTATCTCACTGCTTCTTAATGGCTACAGCATCAGGACCAGCTGGTATGTGTGTGAGTATGTGTGTGTGTGTATGTGTGGTGGCATGTTTAGTCCTAACCCTGGAAAAAAAAAAACTTGGAGATTTTGTCTCTCTGGAGGATAAAAGCAAGATAAAAGCAAGATCCACCTGCCAACACACTGCAAGGAAAAACACTACGTGAGGACACATACATTTAGAGAGAAAGACTTCTATTACATTTATAATCAGTTTTCTATTTTTTAAAAGAACATTATCTTCAACCTAATCTCTATCTGCTGCATCTATACTGAACTATTAATAACCACAGTCAGTGACTTTACTGAGTTTTCCCGTACACATTCATAATAGAAGCCATTGGGAAGCTGTTAGGCATGCAGTGTTGAGGAGCAGATTCAGACATTATTCAGATATCTGTAAAGTTGTAAAGGCTGAACTTCTTTGCTTTATATTCACCTTATTTTCCATTAAACATAAGGGTTGCCACCTTTGTTTATTTTGTGTAGAACGTCCAGTGCGACAGTGGATCTGTTGATATAGAGTACAACCAGAGTGATAATACACATACGGTTAGGGTAATATGCTCAGTTAGAAGATTCACAGTAATTGGAAAAAGAGGAGACTTTCATGTGAACAACAGCAATATGAACACAGCAAAAAAAAAGAAACAGGGCTGTGAAGCACCATATAACTTATATTTACCGCCTTCCAAATAAGAAGACCTGTGTATATGGCTGAAGGCCCTAATTAAAAGCAAACACCCAACCAAAACTTCCATATATCTGCTCCAACAATTCTGTGGAGGGGAAACCAACACCGGAACACCGGAAGTTAGTATAGCAATATAGCAGTGATGCCAAAACCAGTGATGGACAAAGTAATAACAAAGCAGGAATGGAAATTGCCAAGTTAGCTGCATCCCAAACCGCAAACCTCTCTGCTTATTTATTTTGTGTAGAAACAGCCACCAAATTGTCTTTCCATGTTGTGAAGGGCAAACATCCCTACCTGGAGAAATGGCTTGGTTACGAGGCTCCAGCGAATCACAAGTGCCTTCAGCCATAGACCCAGGTCCTCTTCTTTGAATATGGTGCCCAGAAGCACTCCAGTCTTTCTGCTGGGTTGGAAAGCTCGTTGGCTGTGCTCTAAATGGTGTTAATTAACCTGTTGGCAGTGATCTTCTTTATGATCAGTGTCCACAGCAGTAGCCTACTTAAGAGTGCATTCGGTTCAAATATGATACAACCATAAACCATTTGATACAAAATGACTGGACATTCTACACAAAAGCGAAAAAAACAAACTCTTGAAAGTGGGCGTGGCAAATTAAAGTGCACTGATGGATGCGCTTCTGTGGAGGTGCATTATTTTTTTACATGTTTAATGCAGTAGAATGACATTTGGGGCACAACTTCAGCCCTCATTAAATAGGCCACTGCTCAGTGTGTCAGATCTAATAGTTTTGACAGCCCTCTGTCGGCTGTACATGTCTGTAGTGCTGTCAGTTCAGAGATCTAACAAAGGTCCACACAATAGAAGATATTTTAATTAGAAGATATTTCTTTAATATTCTATATGGATCTGCATGCCTGTCTATCCTCAGCACATATACAACAAGTAGTTTGGGGAATCACACAGGCACATATAATGTCTATGAGCTGTGGTTGGTTGAGCAGCACATCAAAATCTAAGCACTATTCCTCTATGTACAGTGGGTCCAAATCTGAGACCACACTGAAAATCTCTTTGCAATTTTTTTTTTCCAAACCTGAAATAAACAGGAGCGTTTTAGGGTTTTATTTAAATTAAACATAAGAAAGGTGAGGTGAAGAGAAATGGATCTTCAGTAAATGACAGTTTGGTTGTGTTGTGAGGTTTTGAATGTGAGCTAATTTGAGTTCCTGCAGCTCCAGTGCAGCTGTGGTGTCTTTAAAGTTGTTGGACACATTGGAAACAATGCAGATCAGAACATTTTCACTGGTGGACTCAGACGTTTGGACCCCACTGTTCATTACATATAGGTTTTTAAGGAAAGTTGGCTGAAAAAGTGCGCGCCTCTGAGAGCTCTTCTTCTCATTCCCTCCATCTCGTCCTCTCCCCTCTCTCTCCTCCTCTCTCTCTCTCTCTTTCTCTCTCTCTCTCTGTGGCCACAACTCCTTGCGTGATCCCCATTATTCATTTGTTTGTTTGTTCTCTTTCTCTCTTTCTCTCTTTTTTTCCCTTTTTTTCTTCCCGTCTGTGTACCTAGGCAGCCCATTGAGTAACTTCTTTGACGTAATTAAACAACTTTTTTCAGACGAGAAGAACGGCCAGGTGCCCCACCCACCTGGCACGCCCAACAGACACCCGCCTAATGCCCGACGGCACGAGCCCGACTCTAGTGACTCTAAGTGCCCAGCGGGCAATGCCAGGGACAGTACCAGGATGGTGGCCTCTGTTGGAACACAGGAGCAGCCCTAGAGAAGATTTCCATTGTAGACCTGTAGAAATCTTACAATCAAGCTTTCCTTTTTTTCTTTTTTCTCTTTTTTCTGTTTTTTTTTTCAACCTTAGAATAAGACTGACTTACTGATGTACAAACTGTCAGCCGTGATGTAAATAACCATGTCTAATAGACTTTTGTATGATGGAACGACTGTATGAACACACATATGAAGAGGAGTTTTACAGATTAGAGCACATTCATACTTCCCCTGCTCCGTCCGTCCTTACCATTTCTCTCCAACCCGGTGCAAACCCCCCACACCCCCACCCACCCACTCCCATTGTCATTTGTAACAAAGCCTCTTTTTTCCGTGTCTTTTTCCCTCTTGTATCCAGTCTTTCCTTCCTTTCTTCCTTCCTCACCTGTGTAATGACTTGTTTCTGCTGCCAGGAATTATCCAGAAAAGCTATTAACGCCCCTCCCCGCTCCCCTGCTCCACCTGCGCCCGTACTGACCTGCACTCGTCGGCAGAGGGCGCTGTTCACCGTGAGACAATTTCCAAGGAAACCGGACGCTTCATCCCTCCTCACCTTCCCTCTCTCCAGATTCTCTGTGCTCCTTGAGGATAACACACACACACATACAGACACACACACACTGTCTCTCCACTCTACTTTCCTCTCCAACCCACGTTCTACCCCGTCCTCGCCCTTCTCCTCCACCTCCAAGCTTCTGAACTTTGATACGCAAACACACACTCACAAAGAACTTGCGATAAGCCTTGAGCCTGTTGAATTACATTACACGTATTCAGACACAAGTACACACAGACACACACTCACATGGATACTCTAATGGACATGCACAACTCTGGGATTTACTCAAAGAGAAAAAAAAGAGTGGAAACGGGGAGAAAAGACCTTAAGGATTGTCCCAAGGGGATGGAAACTCTTCACAGATTGTATTGTGTCATTTTCGATGTTTCTTTTCAATGAGGCTGAATGGGCTCGGTCAGTCTTAAGGTACTGCTGCAAAAGGACTGAAATGCTTATTCCTGACAAATATGGCATGGGTTAGGATGAGATGGGATGGAATGGGAATAGGGTGGGGGGAGGAGGGTGTAAGTTACATCATATCCAGAGGAATGATGGAGGGTCCAAGGAGATTATACTAATGAATGATTTGTTCTGTTGTACAGACCAATACACTATGTATAAGAAAATGTCTAGATGTAATACTAATGTTTAGTTCTGTTGTAGATCCAGATTTAACTCGTGTGCTGCCACATAATTGCCACTTACCTTGTATTTTATCCTTCATTTTTGAAATTCATTTTTTTTCATTAGATTTTTTCAGAGTAGCTGTTGCATCGTTCCACCCGTTTTATGGTTCATATCTCATGTCTCAATGACCAGCAGTTAGAGCACGAAAGAGGCATTTAATACATACGTGACTATTTTTGTATATTTTTTCCCCTTTATTTATTCATATCTGGTCCACTTCTTTATCTGTACCCTAATTTATTTCGATCATCAGATTATGTATAGGAGAGGAAGACGTTAGATGATGAATTGAATGTTATTTATTTACACCTCCGAGTGCTTGTATGCGCCGGGGCGACACAGGTTTGTTCATTTAAAGAAAGAAAAGCTAAAAAGAAAAAAAAAAAAAAAAAGAGAGATCCTTCTTATGTCTTGAGTTGAGAGAATTATGTGGACATATTTGACGATATTTCTTTCTTTCCTAGCTTTGAATGAGAAATAAAGTAGTATATGTTTAAAAATGGTAATTTAACAGTTATTTAAGAATGTAGTCTAGCCTCATCGGGGAGGGAATGAGCTTCTTCTTGATATTTGTCAGTTTCATTGTGTGTGTACAATGGATTGAGACAAAAAAAGAAAAAGAAAAAAAAACAGGCTCCTCTTGAATCAGTTCTCTTGTAAATAGACTGATCCCACCTTCTGAAGCGTCGGGTGGGCGGTTCCTGCTCTTTGCTTTTAACTTGTATTATTGCTGTGTGCATGCCAGACCTTGGCTTTTCTTTGCATGGCGCTAGTGTAATTGCTAACCCCCCACCCCTCTCTCTCTTTCTCTACTCCTTCCCCCATGTTCCATGGGGTGTAGGGGGAGCCCTCTTTGGACCCCTCTTTTTTCTCTGTTATTCTAGCCGCTATTTTTGTGTCCTTCTCTCTTTTCCCGTCCTCTGGTGCACTGAGTTTAGAAATGCTTCCTCTTGTCTGTACCATGTACCTCTACCCTCTACGAGGAAAGAGAACTCCAAGAAAATTCCATCTGTCTCGCGAACCTTAGTTTACAGACACAATAAGAGTTCTTTTCTTTTTTTTTATATTTTTGTTCTTTTTATTTCTTTTTTTTTTTTTGACAAAACAAAAACGAAGCAATACCTGTTGTTGATCGTCCTGTTTTATACAGTAGAGTTCTACTGAACGTACGTATGGCTCGAGACGACGAGCAAGATGAACGCTAACTTTGGCCGCTGCAGAGCAGGAACAAACCATGAAGCTGTAAAACCCCTTGTAACATAACTGTGAGCAATTTCAGAGCGGAAAAAAAGAAAAGAAAAAAAAAAACAAACAAAACAGAACAATAAACTCATTCACTTACTAGGAATGTGTGTATTGTATGTGTGTCTGAGGGTGTGTCTGGGTGTTGTGCATGCTTTTGCGTTTTCAAGGCCTTTGCTTTTGCTTATCCTCATTGTGCTGTCTGAAAGGTCAAGGTAAGTGAGGAAAGACGTGTATTGGGGACCCACAGATATGGACATTTTGAGGCTAGTATTAATATCCGGTCAGAGGTATTCACGTCAGCCACAAAAGTTCTAGTAGTCAATAATATTGCCCAAGTATAGCATTTATATTTATACTTTATTTAATTCTTATATTTAAGCAGTGCTTTACTGTCTGGTTGTCTGTTCTCATTGGCAACACTCCTAACGTTAAACAGCAGAAATCCAGAAAAATAATAATAAGGTCTATAATAATCCACTGGTGGTTGAAGAATTGAAAATAATTGCTTAATTAATTGCTTTTGTAACTTTCACTAATATGCACCAAAAATCCTATGAAAAAGAGGATAGTATTTCAGTATTTCGTAGGTCTTCATCTGGCCTTACCAGCTGCTTCATATCGCTATGTCATATTTTCATCACATTTTCTTAATATGACTTAAAAAAAAAAAAAAAAAACTGCTTCCCACATGCTATTCACTGCCCACAAACCTCCTATGGTGGATTTGTCTTTTCCACATACATTTGTGATCATAGGGTTGTGAGTTCGATACCCACATTCACCAAGCTTCCACTCTTGGCCCCTTGAGCAGGGCCTTTAACTGAGCTTGCGCTCTGAGCCAGGCTTTTCAAGTTGGGATATGTCAAGAGAACATTTTCATTCTACTGTACCAGTTTAATGACAGTAAAGGGACTTCAGTGCCTCAGTGCAATCCCACGAGTTCTCAGTGCAGTTTAAGTGTTTGTGTTTGTGGTTATCCTGTAATAAGGAAGGTATATTCTTCAAACACAACTTAAACAGTTACTAAACAAAACATGTATATCTGAGCAAATCTGCCAGTGTATGGTTATTGTAGCACTAGAGAGCTGTGGGGCTACCCAGAATTGGTTTTGATACACTGCATGTTCTCTTCACTGGCTTCCTGTAGCTTCCCATAGCTGCCCACATCAGATTTGAAACCCAGACGCTGGTCTTGATGTTGCATGTAATCACAATGGTTAAATCCCAAACCGCACCAAGAGCCCTTCAAGCTTCAAATACAGCTCAGCTTGACCCACCATCCTTCAAGATGTATTAAAAACAAATGTCTAGACCATCTCCTGTCCTGGCACAGAGGTGGTGGAACTTTCAACCAAGCAACCTATCAGTATCAGGCTCTACTGTGTATCTGCACCTCTGAGGCTTCAGTGTTTGCTAAGGTAAGATGTTCTGTGGGTTTATGGCTCAGCTCATGCCACATCTCCTCTGACACTATCAGTACAACATGAAGCAACCATAGGCATTGCACAAACAGCGTAACCCAATATAACCTTCACAGATAACCCATTTGTGGCAGTGACTAGTGACTATGGGCAGTGAGTAAAAACACTGGGAGAGGTGGGCAGCCACAGTAGCGCCAAAGTAAAAAAAAAAAAAAAAAAATTATATATATATATATATATATATTATATATATAAATAATATATATATATATATATATATTATATATATTATATATATAAATAATACACACACACATGTGTGTATATATATATATATATGTGTGTGTATATATATATATATATATATATATATATATATATATATATATATATATATACATATACATATATACACACACACACACACACACACACACACCATCTCAGAGCCAGCAGGTGGTGCTACAGCTCCATAACTGTTTAGTTGTTTATGTTTTAACTAAATCAACACAGAAGTAAACTGCTCATATTTACAAACATCAACACAATGTTATATTATTTTATTTGTTTGGCATAGAGCACAATAAAAAGGGAACTTAAATAATCTCACATTTTTAAATAGAAAATGTCCATTCCTTTCTGCAATATATTTGTTGTAATTTAGCTTATAAAAAAATCTATTTCCCCCACTCCATCCAGCACGACTCCTACCATACAGACTCTTTACAAAATGGACGAGTGTCAAAGCATAAGGGGAAAGCTGTTCTCCAGACACTATTTAAGGGCTTCTACATTTGGATAGCTTTAGCTACAAGAATGCCACAGCATTCAGTATATGTATTTTACACTCTTTACAATACAGTCTCGCTTTGTCTACTGTCGCAAGCTCCCAATGCTCGAATCGGTTGTCGATATCTTAAAAACAAATCTTTGCCCATGTTGCACAACTTTCACAGTCAGCTTCTTTCTGTTCCGCTCCACTCGCCTCTGTTTTCCCTCTTTCTTTTCATCTTCACAGGAATTCTGTCTTCAGTAACACTTCTTCCTCTCTCTCTTTCTTCATCTTGTCCATCACTGTCATCCTCCAGCTTTATTCCTCCATGTCCTGCTTCTCTCAGGCTTCCTCTCACACGTGGGAGGTGATATGGAGTGAACGGATCCTGCAGGTTAGTGTTCCTTCTAGTTCCTCCAGGAGCAGGTCTCTCCCAGGGCTTGAACGGCTTCCGGGTCCACAGATTAACCCTCGGAAGCTCTCCCTCTCCATCAGCGTGCCCATGTTCTGGAGAAAGTAGCCCTCACAGTATGCACTCAGCTCAGCCACTCCATGTGCCTGGAAGACATCAGTTTCCATATTTAGTGAGCATGAAACACATCTTGGTGCAATATCTCTTCACTCCGTTTTACACCATTTGGACCGAAGGGTACCATCTAAAACCACTTAAAGGGCTTAGATCCTACATTTTTTCTGTATGTTATGTTATTCTGTATTTCTTGGAGGTCAATTTATGAGGTTTCCAGGGGTGTATGTAGTGTAATTCATTTCACTGACCATTTTCCAAACAAATTTCCCATTCATTAAAACAATTAAATCAAACAAGGTTGTTTTGGTTGGTGTGCCTTTAAGCCTGGTATATGTAAATGACCTCTTTTCTGATTTGCTGTCCTAGAGTTGCAGTTTACTGTATAGACTGGAAGTGAATGGCACATTTTGAAACATCCTCAAGTACCACATCAAACCCTAATTTTTAATATGCTGATGACAATTCACCTTTAATTTGCATGAGAAAACATCCCTTAGTACAGTACTGACCCCATAATTCCCTGCTGTGTTCACAAAGGTGGCAGTGCAGATGTGGACTGTGCTGTTTACCTTGGCTGTGTTGTACACACTGACTGCGTTGTCCAGGTCAATTTTCTGAGCACACAGCTGTTCACAGTGCCGCTGCAGTCCTACCAACTGGAACAAACTGGCCACTGACAGCAGCTAACAGAGAGACAAGCTCAAATCAGTCATCCCAGCATATACACATTCATTCCCATCAGAGCATTTCAGTAACTTCAAAAGTTCAGTCTTATCACACAGTGCAATTCTACATAAACATGATAACATCATGTTTCATTTTGCCAGCTATCACCAAGAGCTTTGTCAGATCTCCAGGCTTAGACTTGTTGTGAGATGTCTGTGGTATGAGCTGTTCTGTTCTGAACTCTGACTCCATTACTCCATTACCTCCAGCAGCTCTGGAACAGCAAGCTTCAGAGACTCTGTCCCCCCGCAGTACAGATATGACATCATCACCTGGAGAAATACCATGTATAGATGATTAACCTTATCCTTAACCATCTTTAGAGACCAAAAGTGTTCCAGAGTACAGAACTAGAGTGAAAGGAAATAATGGTGCTCATGGTACCTGAAAAGTGCTGTACTTCACATCGCTGATCTCAATGTCCTTGCAGTGCTGAGAGCTACCGGAACTGTTGGATCCGAGAAGCGACTTAAACCTGGACAGAGATACCACAGGCAGTCTGAATGACTTCATGCATTCATGGATGTACATCTGTGCAGAATGTTCACAGACTGAGGCCAAAAAGGCTTAAACCTTTCGGCTTTCGAGAAGAACACCTCCAAACTCAATAGTACCAACGCAAGAGAGACGTCTTACCTCTCAGATGCTGTCATCAGCAAAACCCTATGAGCATAGAATGGCTTCCCCTCCACCAGAAATGTCACATCAGACATCTCCTGGTTATTTAGAAAGTGAGGGTCTATAGATGGAGAAACAGAAAAGGACGAATTAATTCACAGATAGATTTTCTGAAGAAGCTTCATAACAGCACTCAATAATGCCATCATTCTACATGTCAGATCTCTCTTTTACCGAGCTGGGCTGACAGGGTGGACTTCATCTCTGGAACGGAAGGAATAGGAGCTGGTCCGTAGCAGTGACTGAAGATGGAGCCTATCTGCTGGATTATAGCTTCATTCTGTACACAGATTAAAGATAAACCAGTTTAGTATCAGGTAATTCCAGACTCTGCACTTTTGCTATCTTCTCAATTATGTGTGGAGCGGTGTTGGTGAGAATGTGGTTGATACCTTGCTGCTCTTGAGGATGCTGAACATGAGGGGCAGGCCGACAGAGAACAGCTCCTCGCAGTAGTTCTCCTCCTTGATGGAGGTGAAGTCTCGGAGCAGAGAGAGCGTGACCGTAGCTCTGGACTGTAGCTGCGCGCTGCGCAGAGACTCCAGCCACACATGCAGCTTCCAGGGAACTCCTGCAGGAGGCAGCAGAGAGTTATTCTACCTGTTTCTGGCTTCAGGCTGGGATGATTGCCAAGACTATACCCCTTTTCTTAATAATGCATCAGAACAGAACTGACCGCATCAACGCAGAATTGGGCTAAGTATATATCCCACAGTTCAACACAAGTTTTTTTGGAAGCATCAGGAAAGGATGTTAACATTTTGAGAACGTCAGCAAATCCCTGTGCCACAAAAACACTGTATATACCTGCCCTGCCCTGTACACTGACAGTCTTAAGAACTGTATGCAACCTGATTGGCAGAGCCACTGTAAAAAACTGTCCTCAGAACTTCATATACATGAGGACATATGACCCTCCAGGAGAAGAAAGTAAGGTTCTGACATACCCAGAGACCGGAGCTCCATGGTAACATCCAGGTAGCCATGCTCCGCACTGTAGAAAGAGGCCTCCTGAAGAGCCTTCATGCGAGCTTTGCAAAGACGGGGCTGTCCTCCCTCTGAGGCCAGGCTGGGGTTAGGAGAGGGCGGCATCTCTCCATTCCTGCTGTGTGGCCCCACCTCCCCCTCTACACCCTCTGCTAAGATCTCTTCCAGGGAGAGCACGTCGTCCTTCACCAGCTGTGGCTGAGAGAGGAGTTTTCTCAGTACATTCCTACAAACAAAAGAAAAAGGCAGTTAGGGCAGTAACAATGAGTGATGGTTATGCCGATGGAATACTACAGTCAGGCAGCTTCATATTTATCTGCAAGTCCAGGCCATGCAGTAACTACGGCAATGTCAACTGCACTGTTAGTGTAGCTGCCATATCTGTATTTTTTAAGTGTAATTCACTTGACCAATCCTGATATTACAATTGCTGAATCGGTCGGTACTCTGCATACATATGGAATTTATAATGCCATGCCTAAAGGGCATTGCACTGCACCCCCAATCTGGACCTTGTGGGTGGTGGGTCTACATGGTTATCTCATGTTATGCACTTGGACAGGCCAGCCAGTTTTCTCTCTTTTTCACTTGTGTTGGATCATGTTTATCAGAATTTTCACCCTAAGTCTGTTCGCCTTGGGAAGTCCTATCAGGAGCGTACAGTTCCCTGGAGATCATTAGCTCATTAGAGATCACAGATGACAAAGCCCCAATTCAGGAAGGGTGTCAGGTGTGGTAGGTACACTAAATGGTCTAGACCTACTGATATTTATTTGTGTGGTGCAGCCATGTATATAACCCAGTTACTCAGTTTCTTACTTCCTGCCTTAAACACAGTCAGCAGTTAGTCATACATGCAGTCTGGCTACAGTCTGGTGTTTATGTGTTTGTTTACAGAATAACCCGACTTCTTAAGACTGAGAGTGTGCCAGATCACAGTTAAAGATGGCAAGTTGAGTCCCTGTGGGGGCCTAAAGATGAGAGACAGTGTTTGCTTGTGAGAGCATATAAGCTTTAGAACTCCAGGGGTTTGCACTGCACTGACTGTTCTTCTTTCTGCATATATTTTAACTTGGGAAGCTGGGGTCACTCATGCTACAGTGTCCCTGGAGCAGAAAGGGATAAAGGGCCTTACTTGAGACCCTGACAGCAGCAGCGTAGCAGATTTGGGGTCTCAAACCTACATACCTGTGATTGATAACCTTGCGCTCTAACCCCTGGGGCACCACTGCCCCCAGATGTTTGCATATTCCAGCTTAGAAAGCTGGGATCATAGCACCGGGTCAACCATGTTACAGCACTCCTGAATAGGGAGGGTTAAGGGGCCTTGCCCAAGGGCCCAAAAGTGTCTGTCAGAGATACTGAAAACTGTTCCCTGCCTGTATTTAGTGGCAATGTTTTAAAACAGTCTTTTACACAAGTGTGCATAATCTGCTCCTAATGCATAAACCGACTATGTACATGTGTGACAAATTCATCAGTAGGGGGTAAAATTGTACACTGATGGGAGGTCCATGTGTAATCGGCGGGGGGTAAGAGTGCACGCTGACTATTGTGCGTGTGTGTAATCAGTGGGGGGTAAAAGAGTGTACCTATGGCCATGTGCAGCAGCATGACTAAAGCAGTTCATGTCCTCGTAGAGTGATGATGTAAGGATGTTTCCTTCATGAGCCTTCAGCAAGGGGTCGGCGCCCCGCGCCAACAACAAACTCACCATCTCATAATTCCCTGCAGGAGACACAGGAAAAAAAAGTGAGACACAGGGAGAAGAAAGAGGGGAGGGGGACAGCAAAGAGTGAGGGAATGACGGGATTACATCTCTAATCACTGGTTACAGGCCGTGTGTGCTGCAGCTGTACGAGAAGAATTTGCTGCAGTGGTTCTTCCATGCAGCTATGTGTGGCCTCTCTCGAATCCCAACACAGAATGTCAGCCACACGCTAAAAAAGTTTAAACCAGTGAGCACCCATCCCCCTTGCCGCACCCTTGGAATACCCACACATACAACATACACAGCACAAACTCCCAAAACACAAAAAACACATTCCTGACCCAATTCAGTCAGCTCCCATTGGTTAATTCGTCATAGAGCTTGGCTATGGGCTGTCATCAGAAGCCTATTTTAAGCTTGCCAGCAGTGGATGGCAGGCTATGAGCTTCAGTGATGAGTGCTAGAGCCAGAGTGGCACAGAGAAAGAGAGAGAGGAGGTGTGCAGGCCTCAAGGCAGAGAGTGTAATTGTTACCCCCACTCCTTCTCTGGCGTGGACACATGACCCCCGCAGAGTCCCTGTGATTTGCCGGTGGTATGTGTGCTTGTTTGAGTTCGGTTTGAAGTGTTTGGCTTTGAAATTATACGTATTCCTCACAACACAAAGGGAATGTAAAAGCTGTGATATTGTATCAGCTGCTTCAGGTTTAAACTGAGGTATTTGCATTGCAGCAGCAGTTTGTGTGGAAGGTCAGAAACTGAGACCTTTGAAAACCTTTTGTTCCGATCTATGTGTGTGTTCTACACAACTACTGTGAAGTTCACAAAGAACTTGTAAACGAACAAAGCATATATGCTCCCGTCCCATTCAATAAAGGCTTCCAGGCATCCAGCAGAGCTAGTAATGTGATAGCAGACAGAGGAACCGAGGTGAAAAGTCATGTGTTGACTTCTTATTCAGACACATACCCTTAGGCCATATTTATGTGAGCCTGTACGAGCAGCTGGGAATAGAGCTAAATACTGGTGTAAATTAAGCTAAATGATTGCACTAATTTACAACTAATTTAGTTTTGCATTTTGTAGTTTAATACATTTAATTTATTGTTTTGCATCATTCCTTTCGGATTATTGGAGTGCCAGAGTTCTATTTTTAAAACCACTGAGTCTTGCAGTCAGCCTTGCCATGAAATTCAACCATTAGCACAACATCAGATTTCTTAGTGTTCGCTTCTGTGAGACACATCAGGCTCACATTCCGATGCCTTTTTTGGCTTGACTAGTCGCCACTGACTAATAGCAGTGCAGAGGGTGTGTCTGTGAATGAGTGAGCAAAGAAAAACATCATCCAGCTGAGCAGGTAAAGGTGTGCCAGTGTAAAGATCAAGCTCTTGTACCCACCTGCTGCAGAAGCCAGCTGAAGCGGGGTGTCTGCACAGCTCTCCTGTCCATTGCGCACTGCTGCCCCCTCTACACTTGCACCGGCATCCAGGAGCAGCTGAGGAAACACATACACGCTTTTACATGAACTCATAAAAACACTTCACAGGAGACAACTAAAGAAAGGGTTACTACAAAGACATACTTCTCCTAATAGTCTTTTTGCTCTCAGTAATAAATCAAATACATAAAAATTATTTATATGAATTTCCTTCTAGGACTTCTCTAACCTGTACAACTGAGATGTGTCCATGCAGCACTGCAAACGTGAGTGCCACCCAGTGGCGGCTATCAGGGTGGACGGAGGGGTGTTTTGGGGAGCACACCGGCACCTGGGTGGGAGGGACACACAGAGCATTAGGTTTCAGTCTTCATTAAGCAGCAGGCCTGCATGTCTGCCAGTAGTTGCAATAGATAGCAGAGCAGTTACTTACTGCTATGTCCAGATTGGCTCCGGCGTCGATCAGCATCTGGACCAGAGCCTCGTCTCCAGCAGCGCAGGCATACATCAGTGGGGTCATGCCCTACATCACACACACGCACACACAGCAGGGGAGAGGACAGTCTGAAATCTGGCTGATATTAGATCAATATTGTTCTGGAGGCTCTGTGCTAAACACTTCCAAACCTTGACCCCCTCTTATTGGCTCAGAACACATTTCTCAAAACAAACGCCCTATAAATTATAGCCAGTGTGGATGGGGAGTTGTTTAGTTGTATTCATGGTGTGTGTGGGGCTGTCATAGTTGATTATATGAGTAATTGAGCAATCTATTCCTTTGAGGGTTTTTTTCAATTAACTAAACATCAATAGAGTACACAAAGGATTTAGACAAAAATTCAATATGCTCATAATGCATACAAATAAGTATGTCTGTTAGGCTCTATTGTAACAGGTACCAGAAGGAGAATTTAGAATATACATTTTCATCATATAAATTCTCATAAATTTTTTGTCCATTATTTCTTTTAAACATCAGGTTTTAAAGGGCCCATATCCTAACTTGTTCCTGCATTTTATACTTTTAGCATATACTCATTTTATTTACTTTTTTTATTTATTGTTCTTTTATTTACTTTAAGGTCTTCTTACAACATAAAAAAACCTGAAATAATTACTTTTTAAACATTAATTTTCCAAATTTCATCAGCCATCAGCTGATATAAGATAGAGGAGCTCTGTTCTGATTGACTGCCCTGTATTGTGCCCCAATCAAAAAGCAATCAGAGCTGAAACACTTCTGAGAACTATGCTAAATGAGTGGGCGGGGGTACACTGTTGTAGGCTGAACAGGTGCTATGTATGTATGGATATGTACATATTCCTGTTCTTGTGATTTTTACAGCATATAAATGGACTGGGGTTAAATGGTGTGTGACATATTAATACACACTGCTATTATTTAATAAAGCTAAGGTAATTCTGTTTTACATGATGTGAGCCCTTTAAGCCAGTAATCATGTCAGCCCTAGTTGTATAGTTGTATGAACTGTGTGTAGTAAGTACCTGATCATCCATGCTGTTGACCCCATCTGGCCCCAACAGCTCAATGGCCTGTCCTATCAGATCGGTGCGGCCACAGTTAAGCATGCGAAAGCCCAGATCCAGCTGGAACTTATCAGTGGCTGCTTTGGCATCCAGCCTTCTAAAGGAACTAAAACAGCATTCTGGCCTGGAGAGAGAGGTGGGGAGAGGTGGGACAATTAAGAAAGAGAAAGATAGAATAAGTGAGAAAATTTGAGGGGGAGTATGAAAAAAGGAGAACGGCAAGATAAAAATAAAACAAGCTGGAAGAAGAAGAAAAAGGGAGGTAAGGAGTGGGAGTGGGTTTGTGACTGTTTCAGAGTGGAGGAGGAGGAGTGTGTTTTTCCTTAAGATGTCACAAATCATAAAGAATCAAGCCAAGGTTCTGACATCAGTCTGTGGGCTAAAGTACTGGGTGGGTGCAGCTAATAAAAGTCTGAGGGCTTTGCAGATGGCCTTTGCTCACTTTGGATGCAGTTAAATGAATATATGGGAATATGATGAGGTCATATGTGACACTGCTAACCAATACAGTCCCTTTAAAATGTGTAAAAATGGGACGGTTTTATTGCATTTAATTTCATTTTAATAATTAAAAAAAGGTCACACTCTAGCCCTATAACCCAACTCCTTTAGTTTACTTCCAATCCCAGTCTAACACATTTAAGCCTTTCAAGAGAATCTAATTATATGAGTCAGGTGTACTGGAACTTAACGGTTCAAGACAACAGCCACATGATGAGCCACGCTGTGGGGGGTTGAAGTGCTCAAAGCAATTCACAGAGCAATAGGAATGCTCAGCCGGTGGTGAAAGCTAAAATTAGGCACTAAGAAAATATATATTAAATTGAAAGATCAGTTATTTTTAAGATCAAACCCTTCAAAATCTCTAAAAATAAATATGTTCTATTTTTAAAGGAAGATGCTCCAGCAACGGATCAGAAAAGCAGAGAAACACATTATAGTCTGATGTGTTTTGTGTAGGAGATGTCAGACTTGTACACGGCCAGAACTGTTGAACCCTGAATCCTGTTAGAGCTGAAAGACAGTAAGGTGAGGAAATGTCTCTTACTTCAGCAGTCTGGGCTCACAGTCCAGTCCAGGCAGGAGCTGTCGTGCTGTCTGTCGGACATCATCGCTGTCCACCAGCAGGCTGCGGCGGTGCTCTGCGTGTACAATGGCCACCCGCATCCACTCCATGAGGGGTGGCAGCAAGAGGAAGGGCCTGAGGAGTAGATAAACATGTCAAAGGTAAATTATAAATAAATCTATAGCATGCAGGAGAACACAGGAGGTGGACACAAGACCCATGAGACAAGGGACACTTGCACACATCCCATTAGTCCAGGACTGGGTTTAAGAAAACACTCTGTCCAAAATTAAAAATGTAAGCTTCCCTTCATGTCTTGTAAACATGACTCATAGTCTACAGCGTAATGATGTATCTTAAGGGGTTTGTTTTTTTATGCAAGTTACTGCAGTAGGAAGCCATCTACACTATATGTCCAAATGTTTGTGGACACCCCTCCTAATGAATGCATTCAACTTTAAATTGCACCCATTGCTGCCAATACACATACACATAGCTAGTCTAGTTAGGACACACTGAAGATGGAATTAAGGATGGTGCTCAATCCAATACTTTTGGGATGAGTTGAGGAGTTGGTGATGAGGTGGGGTGGTGATCATCCAACATCCTGACCTCACTAATGCTCTCGTTGCTGACTGCAATCAAGTCCTCACAGCAATGCTCCAAAAGCAGAGAGCCTTCCCAGGACACTTACTCTAACAAAAGCAGATGAACTCTCTTTTTAAAATCTCCTTGATTTTGGAAGAAATACTTTTGTCCATACAGTGCAGCCAATGCCAGTAGTAGACTGACAGTAGTAGACTAACTGTCAGTATTTCTGTAGCATTGTGAGGGGTGTCCCCTATAGTATAAAGTCATTTCATGCTGCATGCTGGGTATTGGAGTCAGAAATGACGATGTTGTCCTCTTCTTCTGTCACAGCCATGAGGCTGAGGGATAAAATGCCACATTACAGAATATGACAACATGACAAATAACACATTAAATGCTAGTTTTAGGACACAGTGCCCTTTTAAAGTGTCTGAATCATCAGAGCACAGTGTTACAAAAGGGTTCTTGTGTTCTTGTCCAGCTTTCAGCAGGATGGGCTGTGTCTTTCAGCACCCTGTCACATCCATAAACTCACTGAGTTCAGCCACAGCTGCTACCGCTCACACTCCTTGCACAGTTCACACACCCCCTGACAATATGAATGCACTCCCCACATGTGTGTGTCTTTTGTAAGACAGTTATGTTAACTGAAAAGGACCTGATTCTGTTATTGGTTGCATCATGCCTAAAAGATGAGAGCAGAGAGAATGTAAAGCCAGCAAGGCATTAATTAGTGATGAGGGATGGGTTTTACATTTTTAAAGTTTGAAAATGAGCATTAAACCTTGAGAGAATATGAAAAATTCCATTAATACACAACTTTACATGTAAACAAGAATTAGTAGTTGCGTCCCAGAAGGGGGCGCCATTGTCAGCTTACAGCAAGTAGGCATTCAAACAAGTTCTTGAAAGGCATACTACAATCAAATGAACAGGCCATTTAGCATCATGCGATCAGAGTCTCAACTGCTTTCCTTCACTGTCACATTCAGTCACATCAGCATAACTGAAGCCCTCTTTTCAGCACTTTTCAATTCAGTTTATCACTGCCCACCTCCGCACATATCCCAGAGTGATGATCTAAAATCAGCTGCCTCTGCTCGAACACCCAACATGAATCATTAAAAGCTAAAGAGCAAAGCTGGGTGTTAGATCATCACTTAGGAATAACCACCTTGACTCCCACCAAGTTGAGCCTCAGGCCTGTCTGTCTGCTCTACTCCGCTCTGTGCGGCTAAGCTCTCCAGCAGCAGGAAAGGAGATAACACAGTGCTGGGGAGCTCTCAGGGAGCAGGCGGCTCAGCAGGAACATAGTAAAACAAAGTCGGCCCACCAAGGGTCCGCCAACCTAATGAGACATATGCAAATGAGCCAGACCGGAGGGAAGGCGGTGCTCATTAAGCAAAGTAAATATTAAGCACAGACAACAACAATGCACAGAACAGGGATGCTCAGCAGTATGTGGAGAAAAAATATATGAGATGGAATAAAATAGATCTGATGAAAATAGAAAAGGCTATTAAGATTTTAGAAACAAAACACTAAATAAATCTATAAATATAAATATATATTTAGACCATATTTGAATGGATAAGCTGCGACAAGCTGCAGCAAAAAATCACAAAAGCTAATACAGAGTGATACCAGAGGCTAAACTTCAGATAAGGCTTTTTTGTCAGAGTGGTCAGTGTTATATCTAAATTATGCATCACTCTCACATGTGATTGTGAGACAGGAAAGAAAGAAAGTATGTATGTGTGTATGTAATTATTTAATAAACATTACATTTTGACATTAGCTGGTTTTAACTGACGCAAGGAGCCTTAAAATGGAGTTTGAAACATGGAAGTGGTTAGCAGAATGAACCTCTAAAACGGTTGTCTCTTCATTCAAATGCAAATCCAGCATAAGTAAAACATGGCTATTGAACGAGCCAAACCCTAAACTGTTATGCAACAGTCTTGATTCATTAATATTAAAACTGGTCAAAGACCAGAGCAGAAAAATGCAGGAATCTCCCATATATTGACAGCGGCTCCCTGGCACACGCTTATCATACACAATAAATTGGATGAGAGAGAGACAGTAAGTGACAGACATAGCTAGAGAGTGATGCAGAGAGCATGCCGGTAGGTTCATGGAGTACAAAGTGACTAATTTGCTGAAAGGTGAGCAGCACTATCCTGTAAGACCTGGGAATTATTATAATCACAAGGATGTTCTTACTGTGCTAAAAACAAAGCTATGCAAGGCAATGAGGCTTCTGTGTGAGCCCACCATAAAAGGAAAATCAGCTTGTTTGATTCTGATGCCAATGTGGGCTTGAAAAACTGCATCCGGGCTCTTTTTGCCCCAACAAAAGTCACAAAGCTTCTATTTAGACAAAAGAGAACAACTGAATAAATACTGAATAAATGCATCCTATGGCACCTTTTAAGAGGAGCAATCATCTTCAAACTGCTCAAACACTACTACATCATACAAATGCACAGTGAACAACATCACATCACCCCATCAACATCCCATCCAGACTGTTCTACTCTCCATCTATAGGGATTTGTTCTATATTTGATCTCTTTGACTACAGGAGCACATATGGACCTGATTATGTGCATTTATCTGCAGGAGGGAAAGAGAGAGAAAGACAGAGGCAGGGCTTTTAAACCTAAAGCATGCCTTTGATTGAAAACAGTCAGCGAAGGCACTAGCAGAGCATTCGAGCAATCACAACATCCAAAAAGTCCTGGCGCCCTGCCAAAGTGTATTTCCCATAGCCCTTTTCCATCTCTAAATGCAATTATTGATCCCTCAAAAGCTCTCAACCCTGGAAACAACTGCCACAGAGTTAGCTACAGCACAGCGAAGCGGCAGAGTTACAACCTTTACCCTCCTCACCCTGCCCCCCGCCCACACTTTTGATGGATAGTCCAATCTTGTGACCCTCTTCTTATCTGAATGAAACCAAAGGAGTGTGAAATCCAACCCCTTCTAAACGTTTAAAACCCTTTGCTTTGTTCGCTTGCCAAAGGGCCGCGGCGAGTGTGTCCGGGCCCTTCTCGCTCTCGTTCGGCTGGCCCCAGGGTCGCGCCACGACAGTGACCTCTGCATCTGATTCACGGGCTCAAGTTCAGCCCGTAGCCTTCAAGCCGAAACTCGAGCCGGGCCATGGCCTACATCAAAGCCCTGGACAGGCGGGGTGTGGTGAAACCGGAGAGTGTGCTGTGCTAATTAGCCCGCCCTGCGCACAGACGTGTAATGGGGCCTTGTTGTGACCAGGTCACACTCGAGATGTGTGACTGTGATTAGGCATGGGCTACAGAGACCACACGGCCTGACTGCCTCTTGACTCCGTGGATGTGCTGTAGAGACTCTGAGTCACGCTTGTGGCAGGAAGCTTTTGGAGCACATACCTCCGTTCACTCCACCTTGTGGTTTAATGTGGTTTGGCGAAGGGTGATGATTAATTTTTCCGTGAGTATTATGTGGAGCTACAGGAAGTATAGGACATTGTTTTTATTTTTCCCCAAAGCTGTACATAATAAACAGTACAGTACTGTAAATCTCTGACCTCACAACAGTTGCAAGTGCACTCTACAGTTCTTTCCAACTGCACTAGAATTCAAATGTCTTTGATAGGGTTCAACCTCTCAACATAGTGTCTTCAGACAACTCAACAAACTCAACACTGACGGCACTGTTAAAGTTTCTTTAAGGAACCTTTAAGGTTCTTCAATTTGAAACTATGGAGGAACCTCATGCTTTGAGGAACCTTTTTCTTCTCAAAACCTTTTATTGAAAGTTCTTCAAAGCACCTTAAGAGGTTCCTCCACAGTTTCAAATTGAAGAACCTTCAAAACTGCTAACAGATGCCCAAGCTGGCTAGTACTGTGCTGAGTGATGGGAGATAGGGAGGGCCATCCTACCCATCCAGAGTGGTCAATATCAGTCTCTTGGACTCCTTGGACATCGCTAGGGGCTGAACTTACAATCTCCTGATGATGGGGCCAACACTCTATATACTTGCTTTTAACCATGCATTTGTGTATGTATTACGGCTTCCCTGCTTATCCTGCGTCCATTTGGTGCGTTGGTTGTGCACGCCCTCAGGATGCGTATTTGTGCAATACACACAAACAGTAGAGGCAGTGCAGGCACTCAACAACATCAAAATGATGACAATTTGTCAAGAAAGGCTGGGTGACCAAGTTCACATCCATCAATTATGCTTGCCAGAACAGATGGCGAGAGGTCAGTTTTGTTTTACCAGTCGATGTGGAAACCTGGTCAGTGTTCATTGGTCCTCTACTGGAAGCCTCCAGTAACACATGTAGCACATAGGCAAATTTGTGCACAGATATGTTCCCGACACAGACGATTGTCTAAATGAATGCGCAAATGGCCAAACAGCAAGCATATCTCTAACCTTAGTCACTCAGTAGTCAAAACCTTTATTCCAAACTCAGTGCAGTTGAATCAGCATAATAGAGAAGAGAAGAGTGGGGCACAAACTTGTAACACAGATTTTTTGGGTTGTTGGTACAAGCAGAATATGGTTTGGGTCAGCAACGTGAATCCTGACCACATTCAGACAACAGATATTTCTGTTTAAGAGGACATTTTGTACCATGACAGTAACTGCTTTCATCATAAGTGGGTTTTAATCACTGAGTGGTGTGTATGATTCACAGAATTCCCACATATATTATTTAAGCCTTTTGTGATGGATGTAACATAGCACTGTTTTAAAGAATACAAACTACACAGTGAGAGCTAGCTAGGCTGAAGTACAGCCTTTTAGTAACAACTAAGCTTCCACAAAGAAACAATGAGAAAAGGCCTTATACTCCAAATACATTCAGGACAGTACATCTTTCTGGTGTTTTTTCATCCACAGGTACATCATAAAACACACTACATATGTCATTTAAAATAGATATTTCATAGATATTTTCATCAAAGTTTTCTGTGGTCAAAAATAAATTTCTCTTCTTTGTCACAGATTCTTTCAGTAGTGATACTAATGTTGATGTCTATATTTGTATGTATTTGGCTTGGAAAGCTTATTTGGCAGAAACATCGCTGAGCTCTGAATTTTTCAGATTTATTTAGCAACTGTTACGGCAACTGTTAGCAGCTGTCATTGAATATTTTACTAGTTTTCTTCTTTAAATCTCTTTGCATGTGTTTCCCCAGACACTCCTAAAGAGGCCTGG
The DNA here is from genome assembly GCF_030463535.1 of Salminus brasiliensis. NCBI lineage: Eukaryota > Metazoa > Chordata > Actinopteri > Characiformes > Bryconidae > Salminus > Salminus brasiliensis. The sequence continues at coordinate 17,992,552 of NC_132879.1, forward strand.
CTTAATTGCTGTTTTACCGTAACTGCTCATTCGAAACTCCCACAAGTGTACACCCTGTCTCCCTGTACACCCTGTCTCCCCACACCTGCTACACTTTACAGTCAGCAGGCTTGAGCTGTGCTGTCTCTGGACAGACACATGATTAGTGCATCATCTATTCATTTCAGATTCCCTCCTGACCCTCCACTGTCTCCCAGTACCTAGCAGAGCTCCTCTTCACCCCTCTGACCTCTCTCTGTCCATGTCCCTTTTTCTTTTCCTGTCTCTCTCTACCCCCTCCACCCACCCTCTTGTTAGCAGTCATGCAGGGTGCCCTGAGCCGTTGTAAATCAACCCTGTGTTGCAATAACCTCTGCTAAATGCACTAAGACCTCACAGAGCCCGTACCAGCATCTTTACAATTACTGATCTGTGTTAAGACCACACAGCCAGGCCAAGCGAGTCTGCGGTTTGAGTTTCCAACAAAGGTTTAATAGACTTTTCAATAATAGGAGGAGCACCAAGAAGATCTTGAATCAGGAGTGGGGGCTTGAGTTTAATCACTTCCAGGGCCGAGGCACCACCTGTAACCCATTCCACTGCCACACACACACAAAAGCACACACACTCCAGTTACACTGTAAATCTCTGGTGGTGCTGGTGGTGGTGGGGTTATCGTGAAGATGACAGGGTGCGCTCCTATTGCGCTGTCTCTTTGAAGTCAGCTAGCAGAGCACCTTTGTTGTTTTCCACTCATGTTTGTTGTTCAGGTTGAGGTTTCTGCACAGCATGCAGGCCAGCTGAAGCCGACACGTGTTAAGATCTGGCCACAGTGCGATTATTATACGTGTGCATGCGCTAGCAAAACATTTAGAGAGGCTTTGTGCCTGACGTTCGTTAACAAACATCAGGAGAAGATGATCCACAATGACAAACATCCACATGACCACGTTTTGCTCTTGGGGCACCAAGGCATCCAGAAGCAGCCTCTGTCAGTACACTGTGAAGGGTGAACGTAAACAGGGTATTTTAGAGCTTCTGTGTGGAATGAGCATGATCTTAGGTTTGGAATTAGAGTATGGGTAAATACTAGGGTTTAGGTTTAGGCACAAATATTAAGAAATTTTTCATTAATTACTCTTCATGGCCAGGGCTGATGTGTGTCCGGAGCCTACATGGTATGACTGGACAGGACAGGACAGGCCAGGGCGCCAGTCCATCATAGATGACGAGAAATTAGCAGTAGAATATTTTCACTGTTTCTTCCTTAATCATAGGTATTAAAAAAAAGAGTTTATCTTGTTTTGACTGAGTAACTGTCTCTACTGTCCAGGGAAGGCTGTCTACTCCACTGATTGTGGAACATGGTTGTGAGGATTTGATTGCATTCAGAAACAAGAGCTTTAGTGAGTTCAGGATGCTGGATGATCACCACCCCAACTCATCCCCAACTAAGCAACTCATCCCGAAAAGTATTGGATGGCGCTCCATAATTCCAGAGAGCACAGTGCAGTGTTAGCAATGCAGAATTGTTTGGTTCAGGTACAGAAACACCAGCTTCTAACAAAAGAAATAAAGTTACAAGCTCTAGAATTAATTTTTGACCAGTTATTGAAGTGTTGGTGCACACATAACATAAGGCCCTTCCTACCCCCACCCACTTTACTGTGGTAGTGATTTTTACTGCGCCACCTGTTTCCACAGAACATGATAACTAAATGAGAGCCTCAGGAGAGAGTGAGGGGAGCATCAGCAATACAGTTTTAGATTTTTAATACCCAGTATCAAAGCTTCTTACTACTATTTTAAGTGCCTTTATTATGCTGCTCTCTTGTTTGATTTTGCTGCTGTAAAAACTGACTTTCCCCGTGAGATAAATAAAGTGATCTATCTATCTGTCTATCTGTCTATCTATCTCTGAAACCGTTACACCCTTACAGAAAATGTACACCAGAGAAGTCCATCTGGAGTCTTTTTGCAGTAATCTGTAGTCATTAAGCTCCGGGCCCGTTAGAGCTATTGTTCATGACAGGTTAATCCCAGCTTTTTGGAGAGAGCTCTTCCTATTGTGAGCAGAGATGAGAACCTCCTGCTGCTCCCCTCAAGGAAAGTATTGACTGTGATAAGAAGAACTGTGCTTCAGGGTCTGCTTCTTGGCTTGACAGTAACGTCTTTATCCTATTGTTTCTCCTCTTTCTGTAAGCCCTAAAAACCTTAAAGCACTGTCTGAAGGGTCGTGGTGATTACTGCTTTCACTAATTACATGGTTTGCTCTTTTTCTTGGTGTAAAGAAAGCACTAAAAGGAGTACTGTAATACTGTTTGATGGCCTTTATCAAAGAAAATTAAAAGAAAATCAAATGTATATGTAGTATGAATACTGTTACGGTTTCAAAATGTCCAGTTCATGTAGTTCATATAGAAAATAAGCTAAAAAAAAGGCTTCTGATGTGACAAAAACTAATGCATTACATCTATTAACGTATTCAGCCTACAACGCCTTAGCTCTGCATGTAAAATGACCTGTGCTCTGATTGGTTCCCATATATTGTGCCTTATTAAAAACTAGGCCTGGCGAAACATTCACATCTAATATTTTGGATGTGAATGTTTTTGCCAGGCCTGTTTTTTTAAATAAGGCATGATATATGGGAACCAATCAGAGCACAGGTCATTTTACATATATCAGCCTGATAGAAACAGTAACAAAAACAGTATATTTAATTCTAAAGGTTAAAGAAAGAAAGGTTAAATTGGTCAACTGTCAAAATGCACCTATGGGGGAATAAATACAAGAAAGTACTGAATATTGGCTCTTTAAATGTATTAGTTTATATGCTTCCTTTTTAAGACAAAGTGTTTTAAACAGTTATGATTGATATTATGAAAGAACCATGTTTAGTTTGCTAGGGAACATTGGATGGATCTTAAAAAAAACCCACGAATGACAGAAAAAGAGTCAGAAGTGGTCCTTCCATGACTTGTTTTCCAAGAATTCTTTATGGCACCCTTTTATTATAATGTTCCACCTACAGCACATTCCACCCAAAGTGCCTAATGATTCTGTCCTAAATCAAAACACCTCTGAAAGAACCCCACTAAGCTCATAATTTAACGAACTCCCACAACAAAGGATTTGAGGAGGTCCTTACAGTCCTACCATATCATTACCACCTCTAAAAGCTCTTTCAGGCCACTGGATTTCTCAGATTTCACATGCATATAAATGGGCCATCAGGTGTTAATTAGTGTGGATTGGAGGCTGGAAACTGTAGGCTTGGCAGGTAGGGAGGAAAAAAAGATGCTCTGGGCCTCACCTTTCCTTGCTCAGGGCCATTCTAGGCGGGTCCAGGTTGGGGTTCTCCATTGATTCCATCTGAGGGCAGCGCAGGAAATAGTAGAGCGTGTGGAGGGCGTCAGGAGACCAGGAGACAGGCTGCTGGCGGGCGTGACGGGCTGGACTGAGTCCAGGACGCACAGAGCTCAGGCGCTGCATGTGGTGCATGGCCCGAGACACCAGGTCGCCTGATGGGAGAGATTATAAAAGGTGACTGGTTAAAACAAAGACTTCAGAAATCACTTCAGAAAACACATAAGGAAGAATGTACACATCATCAGCTCATCAGCTGCTGTCTCTAGACAGATATGGATCTTTCTTGTGGGCTTTAGTTTAGAAGTCTGTTTGTTTTCGGCTGACAAGATAATCAGGTTTGATCTTGTTTTAATAAGGAGGTTATTAAAACCTCTTTCTAAACGAAATTGAGTAAAAAGATGCTACTCAAGGTAGAGTTACACAAAACATAAGTAATAATAATAACACAAAAAGCCACTGTCCGCCAATTTGCTTTAGCCAGAAGTGTTTTTTGTTGTAACACTGTTTTGACTGGTACTGCAATTGTGGTTGGTTGTTAAGAAAGGCCAGTGAAATAGCCGATCCTGTCAAAACAGCGATCCCTGGCAATTATGAAAATCCTGCACAGGCATTATCTTGTATGCCTACTGCAGTCAAAATAATACATTTGAATGCTGCAGTAATCTAAAGAAGCTAGGTAGACAACACCCAATCAGAGCATGCTTTATTTTATTACACCCTATTTTATTTTATTACTCTAATTAGGAAAAGCTGAGCTAAGTTCCTAAGTTATAACAGTGGGGGAACAGGCCAGGAGCCACCAGTGGTTCTGAGAAGTTTAAGAGGTTAAACAGGTCAGTTTAAGACATGTTTTAGCATATCTCTGCTGTTACACAAAAAATGATGTGTCTCAAAATGGCCACTTTAAAGGAACTTCTTAGCTTTCAGTGGAAGTCAATGTAGAAATATTTTATTTCAAGTCATTTAGAAGCATTTCTATTGATCCAATCACAGTGACATTTTGACACAATGTAAAGAACAACCAGAATCACATTATATCAAAAAGTGAAAAATTACAAAATATAATGTAATATAATGTTCTTGCATGACAGTGTTAATATACTGCCATATTTATTAAACTAAAACATATATTTATAGAAGGGGTAGTGAAAATGTGTTTTTTGTACTTGTACCTAAAATATGCTTTAAGGGAATATTAATGCCGGACATTATGCTTGCAGAGATTTTAATTTGCTGGGCTTTCCAGATGTTTCCCAGTCTATGTGTAATTTCCAGAAACCCTGATTTCTTGTAAACTGACTAGATGCTAAGCCTGGAATGGCCCTCCACAACTGCTGGAACACAGTGATTAGATAAAGAAGGAACAAGCCAAATAAGGTTGGGAGTTCACATTCTTGTTGCGTCATTGCCTATTCCACCAATTTCCTAAACCAGATTACATCAAGTAGCATAGGTGAGGGAAGTAAAATTAACCACAACCACAACCGCAATCTAATCAGCAATAAGCACTAGATGAAACATAAGACAGCATCCCAACAATGCTATCCCCTTACTACACACACTAATGCTATGCTTTTTCACTGTGAGCTACAAAGCCAACAAAGCAGACAAATCCTTTATTTTTTACCCGGTTCTCAGCTATAGATCCAACAATACACTCCCTAGGATATTACCTTTCCTTACTCTGCACACAAGCACATATATCCATGATTGTATGTTAGCATTAGAAAGATACAGGCAACGAAAAAGGAGAGACATGAGATGGGTTGATTTGGCCTCATCACTGTGTTTTTCTGCACAACTGAGCTTGACAGGACACCCGTATGAACAGTAAATCAGGACCTGGTTAAGGACAGATGGAAGGAGGAGATGAACCTCCCTTGCCTCACCCTCCATTACAGAGGAAAACACATTCACAGACCACGAGACAAAACACCAAGGAGTCACAAAAGAAGCGACGATTGAGCGCTAGGGCAGCACAACTAAACACAGGTACTATTTCATGCATGACCATAGCAGAGCTAGAAGGCCAGACGTTGTGGGCTGGCTGGTCAATTTGTGGGAACAAGCAACGCTCATTTAAGGTAATTACCCCATGGGTTAATTTCTAACCCGAGTGAGTGGTTTTTGAGTGGGAGGGACCCTCCATTAAGAGCTAAAGACCCCACTTGTAGCTTAAAGGGGGTTCTTTGTATCACGCCAAGCCCTGGGAGGGGTCTCGGAGGAATTCAGTCTACAGTCGGAAAGCTGGCCCTTGCTGCTGATACTTTTCCCCTCGGGGGGATCAGCTATTTTGGTTTGATCATAATAAATACAACTTTCTACAGCTCAGAGCAAAACTGGCAGCAGTGTAAGGCGGTGTTTGTGGTCTCACTGATGACAGCAACTAGTACTGGTTTTATAATCCATAATCATATAATCTAGTTTTTATAACACCATGTTCCAACTATAAGCTATAATTTAATCCAATCTACTTAGTTGGTTTCTAGATCTGGGTTTATCTCTAATTGCCTGCTTCCTACGGTTTAAGTTAAGCACTAAGGCTTAGATCAACACTGAATTAGAATTAGAAACACACTTTCATTCACTGCACAGCAGTACAATGGATTTCAACCTTCGCAATTACCCGACTGTGGTAGTGCACACACACACACACACACACACACACTAGTAAACTGGTGGTGAGAATGCACAACCAGAGCAATTGGGCGTTAAGGGCCTTGCTCAAGGGCACCTCAGCCATAAATCTTGAGGGAGAAGAAGACATTGTTCTCTCCCACCCCCTATTTCCTACCAGTCCAGGGGACAAAACCAGCAACCTTCTGGTCCCAAAACCTTTATATAGCAAAATGAGGCTAAACTAGATCACCTTTAACATTCATACAGCAATGCACTCACTTCGGTAAGTGATCCCAAGCTAAGAGTGTGTCTAAACACTCGCTATCAGAATAGATAACAGTTCAAATACAGAGCCAAATCCTCACATATTTGAGCTCAATTTGAGCTCAGTTCCAGGATGCTCTTTTTGGGTCCAGGGTTCCAGGGTGGCTGAGGCCATACAGATGCCTCACTGTCTGCCCGTTCCCCGGTTCAGGATGCTGGTGTGTGTGGAGAGGGTGCCAGCGCAGCCCTGTGGCCTCCTCAAAGACAGCACAAAGAGCGCTCTCACTCAAACTGACCCACTCTGCAAACACTCCGCTAGGCTATTCCCCTAATATGAAGGTGCTCTTGTGCTGAGGTACAAACAGCGGAGTGTCCAGACATTTGCAGGAGGAAATTTGCCCTTTCCATCAAGAGCAAGCTCGACCCATTTCCCAGCTCATGCCCCCACCGGGCCTGTGGCACGCAGGGTAAACACACACACAGGCAGGTAAGGCGGCCTAACGGAGGAAGAGCTAGGCAACAGAGAAAGCTTTCATCACTGGGGAAATATCGTATTTTCATAAACTAACTAATGTAAAGAGAGAAAAAATACTGTCGAAATAAAGAACTACCCATGAACAGAGAGCTACACTTCATGTGCTCATGTTATGGTATGTATCTGGTTATACAGTAAGAAAGCAGAGCACTGTGTGTTTCCAGTGAACAGGATGCGGGAGCGTCTCACTATTTCATATCATAGAAATGTAAACACGATGTGTGTATGTTTGTGGGATTTACTTTGAAAATTAGGTTATGACTACTGCATCTGGAATTCCCATAGCTCTATCCAATTGGGCTATCCGTTACCCGTATTTGTACAAGTAAAAGTGGGAAAAAAACAACTAACAAAAATAAAAATATAGCATACACAACTAGAAAGATGATGTATAAAGTACACATCATTCACTTTACAGGTTTAAAAGAATCAGTAGGAAGAGAAGAGATCATTTAGAAAGCTGCATTACCCCATGGTTTAAAAGTGATAGCATCTTGAGGCAGAAAACCTGACCATCATGACTGTAAATGAAGAGAATTACATCGGATGTCGAGTTTAAAATGGTCAGGATTTTAAATGGTCAGGAGCATTTTAAGCCTGGCCCATTTCTAAACCTACCTAAACCTAAACCTTTCCATACACAGCCCGCAGCTGCAAGGTACTTTCCTAGAAGGTAACAGAACACAAAAGGCATAATAGGCCGTTCTAGTGCTTTCACCGGTTTAAGCTGCTTGCCCTCAAGACGTTTGTCTAATTTCTGCCATTTTGGCCCATGCCCTTTACCAACTGAGCTGTGCTGTACTTGTAATATTGTTTCCTAGTGCATTAATGTCAAGAAAACCTTCTGGCACCAGGAAGTGCCAGAAGAACATACTGTAGACACCTGTATTTTTAGTTTTATGCTAACACACGGAACAGTGTGTTTACAACCAAGAGAAGTTGACTAATGTAAGTACCTTATGAGTGTGTACCGCTATACACACACATAAAGTGATGTCACTGCAGCATCAGTCACAGTTTATTATAATATATTAAACACACTATACATTTCTTTCTTACATTACAGTATATAATTAATCCTAGAACTATTTCCTATTTCCTCTTGTTCTCAAGATAATTCAGATGCTTAATAAAACATCTAAAACATATCACTTGGTGTCTAATTCACAATATTATGAAGTTGTCAGTGTGTATAAAATACAAATTGTTTAAAAATAATGCAGTTAAAACAAACAACAAAAACAATGGACCCAAGCCCAGAGAACCTGACACTATGACTACTATGAAACCTGAGCTTTCAGCCCATGCTGAGAAGAGATCACACATATCTCTCCAGGCCAGACATGTCTTGAGCTCTATCGGGTCAGAGGATGGTGGTGGGGTCCCTGTATTCTTTAACAAAAAAAACTGATAGGGTGGATATATTAACCCTCACTCGCATTCTCTAATAGATATCCAGTTAGGCAGGATGTCCTTCCACACTGATCTACCACCAGTGCTGCTGGGTGTTCTATGACAAATCTGTAAAGAAGTATGCCAGAAGAAACTGGTGTCAAATGAGTGTAAAAGAGCAGCCTTTATCTGATACCTTTATGCAAATGACAAGTGGGGTCGGAGCCTCTGAGAGACGCAGACTTTTCCGCACACGCTCTAGCCATTCTTTCCTTTTTACTCTCCTTTATCTCCCCCAGCTTGATATTTAGAGAGCAAACACTTCCATGTCCCACTCCTAAGAGACTGACATGAGGAGTGTTTACCAGGAGGGAGGAATAATGGGCTAATCTGCTCAGAAAGATAAATAGCATTCACATTATCACCTTTCCCACATTCACTTTGCTGAAACAACAGCAAGCAAACCTGTATCTGTGCAGCTCCAGTGTGAGCTCACTTCTGCTTTGCCTCAGCCAGAACCCCCTGGCACGCCGAGACATTCACCAGCAGAGCGCACACTCGACTTGCATGTATGAATAAACATGATTCTGTTTTTCTTCCATGCTGAGAAGAGCTTGACTGAAGCGCTTATTGTATGGTAATGGAGTGTATTCCACGAGCTTGCTTCCAACTCCCCACTGTCAGGATGGCCCAGTTTTTCAAAACATCAGAGGAGACAAGGAGGACAAAAGGGGAAATGTGAAGAAACATGGAGCTGAGGGAGCTAAGGGAAAACGCACATTCGAACGAGACATTCTTCTCAGTGCTCTTCAGAGGAAATCCTGGATGAACCCTTTGTCCTGTCAGCTGCATGGTACACTACGTGCCACTGTCTCAAACAGAGAATGGTGACCTTTGTCAACTAGCAAATTATTTTTTTATTCAGCCATTAAGGAACAGCATCGCACATTTTATTTTGTGCTCACTACGGGTGAAAGAAAATATTGATACCCTTCAGTATCGCAATACTATGTTTGCAATACTGTATCGGTTCAAAAAAACAAAAAACACAGTAGTGATTATTAATAAATAGTTTAGCTGCAAAGATTAGTGTCAGACAGTGCTTCATTTTGTGTTGTGTTTAAACCCAGACTGCTAGACATCAGTGTTGTCTTCAGACCCACTGCTCTAACTACTTTAAAAAGCAGCTTTTTCCAGACCCAGGTCCAGGTCCACTTCCTCAGTTAGTTCAGAAAGTTTGGTCGGGTGTGACAGCTGTCTTTAACCCCGGGAGCAGTCTAAAATAATTCACTCTGTTATTTCTGAAATCGGTGGTCTGTTCGCTTGCATGATTGGTTCATTTTGTCCCATGACTGCTTTGACTTAGCTAAAACATGACATGCATGGGGAAATGTCTCCTCCTGAGTGTTTGTATCCAATGAAAATATGAAAAGCAGTAAACGGATGAATCTAGGCTCTCCTATTTTGCAAAAAAGTGATGTATAAGACTGTGCATGAATTGATCCACGATTTAAATGAAAATCTTCTGTTTGACAGCAAACCAGCAATAATGAGCCCCACCCCTAAATGAACCTGGGTGCGGACTCGTAATTGGGACAAGTGTGAAAACGCCTTAGTGGATTCCCTGCTTTAACACACCCCCTGCCACTATGAAAGGGCTTGTTAATGAGCTGATTAGTTTATCAGGTGTGTTGGGAGCAGGGAAAGCACTAAAATGTGCAGGGCAGGGTGCCTCCAGGACCAGTGTTGAGGAACACTGTCTTACAGTATTGCAATATATTGAATAGTAACCTCTCTACTATGATACGAATCGTATCGGCAGGTTCTTGCTAATACACAGCCCTAGTGTTTACAGAGAGATGAAGATAAAGAGATGGAAGAGAGAAAAAGACTCACTCAGTTCCGAAATGCTTCCCACGCAGGTGGCCAACAGGGACTGCTCCAGGGTCCGGAGCTCCAGTTGGGCGTACGCATCCTCTCTGCTCTCCACCCCGGCCTGCTGGCCCTCTGTGTATGGACTGAAATGGGCCGGAAGTGACAGCACGCCTACAGAAAGAGAAAGAAATAGAAGCGTGTGAAATGTAAAGAATCTGCAGATTTGTTGAATTAATCTGTCATGTCTTGTGTGAGCCGACATCTGATTTATTTCAAGAGGAGTGGCAGTCTTACAGCAATGTCATTAGCTTTTACTGCCGGCTTTATAAACATATAAGTGAGGCAGTCATTGTCTTTTATTGCCAAGTGTGTAAACTATGCTTTATGGTTTCATTCTAAAGTGAAATAAGGGAAAATTGACCACAACCTCTCCAGTCTCGACAAGTCTTAATCATCAGGAACTCGGCAGAGTCAGTCTGGCTGCACACAACATGCGCAAACGGAAGAAGGTAGGAACATTTCTATGTTTGTTTGATTCAATATAAGAAAACACAACTCTCTAGTGTTTAAAACACACACTTCCCTTTCCCTGCGGTGCCTGATTCGGTCGATGTGGCTCTGTTAGTCCAGGTGATATTTATAGTGAATAACATGCAATAATAAACTGTTTATGCCATAGAAGAACCACAATAAACCATAATTTGAGTGTGGAGAACCCTTCAAGCACCATCATATTAAATGTAAAGGTTCTTTAACACAGTCCCATGATTTGAAGGTTATGAACCTGAGGAAAAGAACACCATAGACATGCACTGCTTATTCTCAAAAATGAAGGCGCTACAAAGGGTTCAATGCAACAGAAGAGCTACGCTTGGTTCTCTAAAGGCTGCTTTTGTTAAAGAGATTTGTGTGTGTATATGTTCAATGTCAATATTCTTTCTTTTCTTTTTACCCACATTTTAGATGGCCAGTTACCCAACCCATTCAACCTATTCACTCTCCCACAATCACATGCAATGTTGGGAGGGTTGTGGACTGATACATGCCTCCTCCAACACATGCACAACCAGCCACCGCCTCTTTTCGAACCAACACGCTTGGAAGAAAGCGTCAGGTACCCAGCTATGATGCATCAGCTAGCAGACACCCATGCTGCTTATCATCACACTGAAGTGATGTGGGGAGAGAGAGAGAGAGAGAGAGAGAGAGAGAGACATCTACCCACCCGGAGAGAGAGTTGTGCTCTCTCAGGCTCTGGCTGCTGATAGCATGCAGCATGACCCAGGATTCGAACCAGAGGGATTCCTTGGGTCATAGCGCAGTGCAGCTTTTCAAGAACAGGGCCAAATGTATTCAAACAAAACAATACAGAAGATAAGTTGGTCTTCTGTGTGATTCGACATGCTCAGAGCAGCGAAAGTGCAGGATTTCATCATAACAGTAACTCGAGAAAACAAACAAACTGAACGTTTGTCCAATTAATTTCACCACAATTTCTGCAAGCCATATTTGTGTGTGTTTGTAGCACTGATTAAAAAAATATGGACAAGATGCAGCAAGCCCAGAATATCCGTGTTGCGAAACATGGATTAAGTTTCAGCTGAAGAAACACTATTTTATTACTGCAATGTTGAACCTGTTCAGAGAACTAGAAAGCACTCTACAGGCAGGCATCCAACCAAATCTCCTTCCTGCATGTTATTCCAAGTTCCAAAGATATAATTTTAGATAACAAGGGTTATCCAAGGTCGTGACCACTAGTTCTTTGCTCTAAACACAGGCTTTGCTTGTAGGCTAACACTTGTGTCCTACCATTGCGTTCTTTTCCCACAGCCTGTTAATGGGACTTTCCCCAGTATGTTCTGGAAACTGGAAAGACTGGGCTTCTGATTCTCCTAACAGCTCCACCCAGGTCTTCTCTGAGCCAGACTTAAGCTCACCTCAATCCTCTGCCAAATAAACTGGTTGCATAATAGCGGGCTTTATTACAGCTTTAACTTATACTGGGGGAGGTTGTTATATCATATGCATTATATTAACACACTGTACATCCTCATTTGTCTTTGAGTCACCCATTTGACCTCTGTTTGTTTGTGTTTGCTTAGGTTAGGTTTCGTTGCTGGCCAGATTCACACTTGATGAGTAAAAGCTTATGACACGTTCAGAGATCTGCTTCACTTCCCAGAATGATTCAAAACACTCCCTCTCCCCCTCTCCCTCTCCCTCTCCCTCTCGCTCTCTCTCACACACACACACCCTTTGAGACTAGTCTGCTATGTTTACGAGTCATTCCTGTATTTACTCCAGTGCGGTCTAAAATAGCAGCTTCCTGCCTGCTTTTTCATGTGGATGACCCAGGCCCAGTGCAAAGGCAGCAAAGTGTCGTACAAAAAGCAGCTCAGTCCCAGTGAGAGACAAATCCAGCGCTGGTACAGACCTGCAGTCCATGACAAAACTTTTCTTTGGCCCTTCTGGGCCGAGGGTGCTGCCAAGGAAAAGGAAAACAGGCTGGGAACTCTCAGTTAGAGGCATAACCAAAGCGATATTGTAAGCCCTGTTCATGATTTATGCATGGCACACCACAAGGAAGACAAGGATATGTCTCTTGGCTCTCTGAGAAGCTTAGATCATTCAGCGATGTTCTAAAGTGCATTTTCACGCTTCCCACATGCCAAGTGTCTGGCTTAGTATTTTGGACTACCTCACAGATAAAGCATATGAAGAGAAAAACAGGGCCTAGTACAATGTGATTGTATCAAGAAACAAGGCAGGTTATCACACCATCCTATGAGGGTGGCTCCAGACTTCCCAAATAAAAATTTAGCAATATGATAAAATGTTATGCCTGTCTTAGTAGATTACATCACAAAACACATTTCTGAGTATATCATGGATCCTATCGATCAGTACTTTTTAAAAATTCCAGATGTTTACTGCTGATTTTCTCCTCTACCTTCCTAAATATGTTTGCAAACACTGAATGAATAGAGGATCTACAATAGGTTCTTAGAGTGATATGATAGAACACCCACGTTTGTGAAAAAGTGGGTTTATAGAAGAACCATATTTGTAATGAGATGTGTGAGTATGAGGACTAGGGTTGGGGTTAGGGTTAAGGTTTCTCTTGATGTAACAATTCTTTACCAATTTAAAGATTCTTCACACTCACACATCTCTACTATAAACACAGTCTTTTTTATAGAACCAAAACTGGAACCTATATTTTTAAGAAGGTACTGCATTAATGGTGAATCTGGTCTGCTCCTAGTTGTTTGCAGGTGGTACACTGTGGTGGTTCACTACACAACTGTATTGTAAAAAATTATTGAGTATTGAGTATATATATATATATGCCACACCAGCCACCCTTCTTACGCTACATCATGAACATGAGGGTTCTTTAAGAAATGTCATAGAAGAACTACTTTACCTGGAGAAACATGTTCGTAAAAAAGGTGTGTGTATGTGTGTGAAGGACTTTTTAGGAACCTTCTTGTGATGTGCAAGTTCTTTACACGCACATATCTCTTTTGCAAAAATGCTTCCTCAGGACATCATTGAAAGGACCTTTGTAGTACCTTTACTGTTTAGAGTGTGAGAGCACAGGCACCAAGGGAAATAACTGCTCTGCCTGCATCCATTGCTGGGTTATAAATTCCACTGGACAGGGCTAAATGTCGGCTTACAGTAAACAGTCTCTTTACAATCTCCAAAAGCCAACATGATTTACATCCATAATGTCGCATTTATGGCTTAGGGTTATAGCCCTATTTACAGCAGCGCTGTAGTACCAACATCAGAGCTTTAAAACTCGGTGTAACATTTCCTAGGTATGTTAGAAGGTGGAAGAAAATGAACTACACAGCAACAAAGCTGTTAATCAGAAAGCTAGTAAAGTTTCATCAGAATTGACATCTACCATGTGAATGCAGGCACAGTCTTATATTATTTAAAAAAGGCTTTTGAGTGTATCACACATAAAAAAAAGAAATAACTGCTTGACTGCATATGTCACTAGAAGGTACATGATCAGCCCTGTTGTAATTATAAAGTACAGCCAATGTTTGATCAAATTCAATGTACTATAAGATACATATCATGTGTAAGCATTGTAATAATTATTTTATTTATTTATATATATTTTTATCTTTTTGCCCACCTCCAAGTGCAACCCAGGACAGAACAGATTTACTTCCACAGAAGGCATCTTTCTTGCAGTGCACACCTACAACTGCAAATGAAAAACATGCTGCCTCAATTAAAACCACATTGGCTGAGTCCATCCTTACAGAGATCCAGTAAGAAGGGGTAGAGCTTTCCAAAAGGCAAATCAGTGCGGCCTATGTAAATAGGTGACTGATGATTTTTTTTGCTTAGTCCAACAGAACCTCCTCAAAAGACCCCGTGCTTTATAGTCAATTCCACACTGCATGTAAATAAACAAAGGAATGAATGAAAACAATTGAAAGCGGCTTCATGGATGCATTCCATGTGCACTGAAACAGATTTCTGCAAAGCTGTAGGATGTGGCTGGCCATGCCGTGAGCGAGCCATAGTTAATCAGAACCCTCTGCCTCCATCGTATGCCACTCTAAACCCCTTTATGAAAATCTGCCCACAACCAATTTGTCCGGCTGCACAGGGTATGGCCTCCATCTGGGTGTGGGTGGGTGTGTGTGGCTGTATGGAAGGGAGAACATGGCCAGGGTATTTGCTGACGTTCACTTTTCCCCCACAATAGAAATGGTTTCCTCTGTTGGTTTACAAAGAGCACACTCACGCCAGCCTGAGCGCTCTATGGGCTAGTATGCAGTCCCACTGAAAGCTCACGGCTTGCTTAAACCATTCACGTAAATTCTATTGTTTTAATGTCAAAAAATAACAACTGCACTTTCCTATCGAAAGCTTTCTCAAAACTGACTTTGCATGGCTTCTGTTCCACAGTTTACAGGCAGACTGGTCATGAAGATCCTCTAAATTGGTCAAAACCTTTACAATGACTTCTTTAAATCTTACAAAAAAACATCACATGTACATCTCTTTTTTACAACAACGTCACTGCTAAAAATAAAACATTGGTAGCCCCTTTATTTTTAGAGTAAACGGATCACACTAATTCTCACTCTGTGTACCAGGAGAGCAGAGCTATAGGAGCTAGCTGGCTGAGTGTTTTTAGTGAACGACTTTAGGAACATCCAGTAATAGAGAGCTTCTCCCTGGAGCCCACACCCTGCCTGCATGTCTGTTTTTTCCCACAATCTTTTATCCTCTGAGAGACTGAGAGAGGGAGAAAGATCTGCGGACCTGCTGTGGCCTATAACAACCTGCACTAAATCGATAAATTAAGTTTCTGATTTCCACATCAACAAAAATCGATTTCATAACTCCCCCCCCCCCCCCCCACATCATGCCCAGGCCTTTAACAACATGACATAAAAAATGCACAGCAGATGATAGCAAGGACTGTTTCTGCAGTGTAATGCTTGTTCAAGGCTTTTTACAGTATCCTTGCTTGCTTTCCCAGCAATCACCCCCACCAAGGCCTTTACAAAGTGCATTCCTGATGCCTAATTGGTCTGGCAGCAGGGCTATGTTTGGTCTAACAAGTGTCAGTTGTTCCTCTTGTATCAGTGAGTGTTAAGTGCAAGGTCTTGCTCCTTTAAGACCCAGGAGGCCCCAGACTCTGATGTCTGAGTGGGCTTTTTACATTGTCGGAAGGCCACCTGCCTGTGTGTGAAAACAAGATATTCATTCATTAGGAACAAGCCCCGGTACCTCACGGCCATTTCCTTCACACAGTAACTGCATTTGTGAAGGCGGCTGTTCGGAGGAGGATCAAAACATGCAGCCGTGCTCACTTGGGTCTTTTTGGGCCCACGCCATCACACCACACGTGGCCTGGAACAACAGAAGTGGGACTCCAGATGTTGACCATCACCGACAGCACATAGTTCACTTTAACAGCGTCTAAAAGCACCTGTCTCAGAGACTGTTGCTGTTACGTCTGGTAACTGTGCGTCAGAAAGACACAGGAGTTGATGATGATCTATAACAAATACAGACGCTCACAGTCAGCAAGAGCTTATTAAACTGTGCGTCCTCTTCACCTATCACTTCATAGATAGAGACAAGAGGCCCATTTGAGGCCAAGCAGGACTGTCTCTGTGAGAAGATCCTCAAAATGAACCAGTCTGGCCAGAAATGAGGTGGTGGTCCGTTTACTGGAAGCTAAAAATAGCAGCGTTTATCTACTCTGGCCTGAGGAGTCCAGTCACTGTGTGGCCTCTATCATTACCAGCAGGACCAGCAGGCATGGCTCCCTTCCCACATGCTCATCACACTAATTAATCACAGTGTGGATTTGACTGATGGTCGAAGGGGCTCTGCACATTGTCTCGCAACACCTCAGTGGACCATCATGAAACGCCTGATGTGGAAGGGGGTCCTCCTCATTAGCAGCGGGGTGAAAAGCTTTAAAGACTGAAGATATAGTCAGTGAGTGTAAGCATATGACATATAGACTGCAGGGGTTCAGTTACTATAGGCATATTGTGGCTTTTTGGAGCATTTCTGGTTGAAATATCATGAAGTTTTGACACAGTGTGCAGAACAACTACCAGATTCATGTTGTGTCAAAAAGGGAAATAATGGAAAAATGGAGAAAAATGTACAATTTGCATAAAATACGATGTAAGTGTTGTTGAGTAAGCTATGTAATACCAATTTCACCAGAGATTGTTTGGACATGGTAAGCAGGTCTGGTTTCCCAAGCTCCCATCATTCTAATCCCACGCTTTATTGGATAGTACAGCTGGTTTAGCGTACCATGGTTTAGTTCACAATTCATGGTAAATGTAGCAGTGCTGTCGTTTCATACTGTACCATGAGTTTCTACCACCTGGTCTACAAGGCAAATCTTGTAGCCGTGGAAGCCAAAGACATGTTGCGCATTAAGACTGGTTGCAGTAGGTTATACCATTATGCCCTATATATCCAAAGGTTTGTAGACACCTGCTCCTTCAGAGCTTACTTCTGAAATCCAGGGTAATAATAGGGAGTTTGTTTTCCTATTACACAGGCCTTACACTAGATTTTGGAACATTGCTGTATGAATGTGATAGCATGAGAGCATTACTAGCATGAGGTCAGGTACTGATAATGGATGATTAGTTACACATCAAAATGTCCTTATTCTAGGGATTTTGTTTGGAGCTGCAGCATGCTAGAGAAGTCGGTTCCACTGCTTCACAGTCCAGTGCTGCAGGACTATATACCCCTCTACATACCGAATGGCATTGGGAGGATACTGTTATATTGCATGTGCATGTGACAGTAATTGATGCACTGTAAAGTAGCTCATTAATATAAGTGTCTGGATACTTTTGTACATATAGTGTACAAAAACAATATTGGAATTAAATCTGACCTGAAAAGCGATTTATGGTATAGTTGGCTCAGAGGGTTATTAGTTTTAATGGTAAATCGGAGACTAATTCATGTTGCATGTCTCTTGATCCTCTCAGCCTTCAAACGTTTCCTTTGAATGATATACTGCTGGTAAGCAGCTCAGCAGAGCTCAGCAGAGCAAATCCTAAACATGAATTTATCGTAAAATGAGCTATACATTCTTTCTGAATGAATCTAGGTCAACCAGTGGAGACGGTGGTTTTTATTGGGGTCTCCGTGTTTCATATAAGGCACCAGCGAGAGGGCCGCCCTAACAGCTTAGAAGAACTTGGCTCTACTAGACTCTAATGTATGTCTGGCATTGCTGAGGTTTCAGATTTTCCCTAATGAAGCACAGATTACTCCCTGTATACAGACAGCATACAAACCTCCTCTTCACCAGACTCACTTTTACTGTTGGAATAATGTTGTCAACTCTGCTGCAGTAAGGAGTTTAAAAGCATTCGATTCAGAAAATGACCCGAGAAAAAGCAGCATGACTCTTTAATAGCATTTATATTCAGTAAACATGGCACCTTGTTTAGCTATGACCTTTATAGAAAGACTCAAGCCATCCCACCATTATCAGCTTCATAGGGTTCATTTCACCATTAGCAGCTTCATTGGGCTCTAGAAGAACCTCATTTGGTACCATAAAGAATCATGTTTGCAATAGAGATGTGGGAGTGTGAAGCCCATTTGAAAGCCTTTAAAAACAGCTTCTCAAAATGGCTCTTTATTTATATCTATATTATTTATTTGGACACCTGCTCATTTATTGTTCCAAAATCAAGGGTGTTAAAAAGCTTTAGTGTTCAGAGAAGGCCGCCTTCTAGATTTTGGAGCACTGCTGTGATGATTTAATTGCATTCAGAGGCAGGAGCATTGGTCATTCCCATTCTCCCCAACTCATCCTGAAATTACTGGATGGAGCACCACCAGTTCCACTGCTCCACTGCTCAATCCTGGGGGCTTTATATCCTTCTAGCCCATGCCTGGCATTAGGCATGGTGCCAATATCTGCTCCAGAGAGTCCTATTCTAGTGGGAATACTTCTGTGCCGGGACTAGATAAGCTGTGTATGTGCATTTGTGTCATTTGTGTCAGCAATGGATGCAACTTAAAGTAGCTGAATGCATTTATTAGAACGGGTGATCCGCAGACATTTGGACATATAGTGTATGGCATCGCTCAAAGAACCCTTCGTAGCACCCTTTTCTAAGAGTATAAGAGCAATGCACCTTTTCAAACAGCCTACAAACAAGCTCCTTCTGTTCTGACGATTAAGACTTAGTCCTAAAAATATATCAAACCATGCACTGCATGCTTTTTGATCCCAAATGATGGTGTGGTGCTCTGTATGAACCCTTTAAATTGTCAGAATGATTGAAATATTTGCCCTCTCTCTTTCCATGCTACTGATAAAAGAGCCCTTTTGATGCTAATCTAAAATCAGCTTCCTATCTCCACTCTCGAGATGTTCACCATTAGGACGGAAACCGCAGAACTGACCTCAGATCAGCAGTAAAAGTTGCAGCCGTCCTTCACTGTGTCAGATGTAGCGTGCTGTGTTGAGAACAGTGAGTCAGTCACCCCTGGAGCATAACGTCTCCATTAAAAGAGAGCTAGCACAATCGGGCTGCTGTTCAGCCCGGGCTCTGAGTGATGGGCCAGGGCAGTTCTGACGGCCTAGCGCCGGGTGGAAACTGAGTGTAGTGGCACATATGTGTTTTTTACACACATACTTACAACATGTGCTGTTTCGGATGTCAAGTTCCTGGGGTTGCCACCCATGTACCGAAACCGCTTCTCAGAAAAGCATCAGACATGCCGAAAGTGGCCTCAATAAGACAACAATTTCTTGTTTTGGATTTCTTAGGGTTAGTCATAGCCAAGCGCCACCTGCTGTATAAATATAGTCAATAGAATGACACCAACACATCTGAAAGTGTGAAAACAAGCATGTGCTTCTTCCAAGAGCTGCAAAGCTAGACACTGTATCCCTTCAAACTGAGTTGGCAAGCACATAGGAATACACAGCATCATTGTTGAACAATGGGAGAGACTACTGTACTTCAAAGAATCATGACTTGGCAAGTGAAATATAGTCATTATAGCTAATATTTAGCATTTTGAGACTGTTGGAAGATTATTATACAATTATAATTATAATATTTGTAGACATTTGTACTTGGTTTAAGTAATTTTATCAAGTTAAAATGCTTGGAATAAGCACAATTATCTGACAACATGGTAATATCACTTTGTGGCTTCACATATCAAGTAGATTTAGAACAATTGCACATGCCAAGATATCATTTTGTTGCAGTGACCACAAAGGTCTGGCAACATTAGGATTCTAACATGGGTCCAAGCAATAAAACACAACCCTATTAGCCAGCGGCTCCACTGTGGAGCCCCTAAAACAACAAAGTCTTTGCAAAAACAAATTAATTTACTGTCTTCATGTACAATCTAGAATATGGAGCTATAGCTTTTACACAACATGAATATGTAGTATATGGGGATGAAGATGATCTCCAACAAGTTTGAGGTGTAGAAGAACATTAATTAGTTTTGGATCCCACTGATCTGAGTCAGCTGCACCCCTCCCCTGCCAACATGCTGCTGTGGGGCTCCTGTGGGTTCCATGTGGGCTGGGTTGGGTTCCAAACGGGCATGGACTCCCATCTAGGCCCCATGTGCAGTGTACAACCCTGATGGGACCCATGTTTAACCCCTCCTGGCCCCATCACTGACCCTGGCGGGCATCCCTGTGTGGGGCCAACATGGAACCCATGGACAAAACTTCCTGGTTCCCTAACCATACAGGCCCCACATGGGCATGTTATCTGAGTCAGACAGCAAGGGATCTATGAAAATAGATAATACTTAGATAAAATCTTTAACAGAATATTAAACAGTTTTATCAATGTCCAATTTGTAGCAAAGAGAAAAAGCTGGAACATTGTTGTCACTGCCACCATAATGAAGCTCAATAGGTCAGTTTCCATTCACACAGTGGAAAACTCATTACAACGAATTCATAACAAAGGCCACAAATACAGGTTAAATAGGAAATGACCTACTTGGCTTGATATTAAGATAAACCCTTGACTTTTTTTCAATTACACAACCCCCGTCAGCCTCCCTTGTCTCTCTCTCTTACCCTAAGGGCAGAGGCTTAGATGGTCAGATCCCACATATCCAAGGTTCCTTATGTCTTAAGCAGCTTTCTTATGCTTAACATTCAACATCTCACACAAAGCAAATCTTTAACCACAGAAAGAAAAGGTAGGTCAAGGAACAACAGCACACCATGACTATGCTGTGAGTCAGTTCTGAACTTTTGATACAAACGAAACCCCAGTTTCTCCTGGCTGTAACTTACACGTTATAATTGAAACAACAAAAGAATACATTGTTACCATACTACTTTCTAACTTGTGGCCATCCTCCATTTTATAGTGGAAACCTGGTTCATAACAGGCAAAGGCCCAAACCTCACTTTCCTGGCACAGTATCAGTGATACACAGGCCAATTATCCTGTGTCTAATATACTGCCTGTAATTACGAAGGCCTTTCCCTGCGCTGCATGAGTTTCTTGCATCTAATGTGTGCTTTTACCTGAAGGGCAGAAGGAGATCCCTTGTGAAGTTCTGGCTTTAACAAATTCAGGGAGAATGAGAGCATGAGCAAAACAAAGAAAGAAACAGTGTGTGGGCTTCTAACCATTAACCCCTACTCCAGTTATAAGATGATGACTAGGGGTTTTCCTCAGAAGGATGAACACACCACAAAGTTATTCAATGAAGAAAGGGTGTAGAACCATTTCCAGTCCTGAGGGGACAGAGGCATACAGATGCGAAAGATCCCTGACCCTCTGCTCCATGACCTTTAACCCTCACACCTTCATGAGACACACACTCTCCCTTCCACCACTGCAGCCATCAGCAGGAAACAGGGACCCCAGGGCTTATACAGGAACAAAGCTCCTTTGTGGTGGGACACCCCCACTTTTCATTCACTCAGACAGCATTGTTTTTTTCCCATTACCAGAAATGTGCTCACCAACAGCCTCTACAGATGGGTTCGACATTTTGTTAATTGCTTTTTTATGACTTTTTAATAGAAGGATCAAGACCTGAATGATATATAGGTAGGACAAAAAAATCTCAGCTGTCTGAGATTCTGATCCTGGGGATGTGCAGCTGCAATACTTTGGCCAAAACAGTAAAAAAAAAAAAAAGCACTTTTAATTGTTTGGACAAATACTTGAAAATCAAAGCAGCATGGAGTGAGACGCCCTTTGTGGCCTTTTAAAATGTCAGAGAATGACCCAGGAGTGGCCGTTTGCTGACAATGTTCTGCTGAATTATCAGGAGGGGGTACATCTGCAAAGCACTTCAAGTTTATTTTATCACTTGGAATCAAAACACCCCAAAAAGGAGAAAGACACGGCAGAGGAAGCAGCTTTGTCAGCTTAAAAAACAAGACAACAGCCAATCATTTTAACTGAATAAACCATGTTCGCTATTCCGCCTTCAGCCAAAGAAAATCTTGTTGTATTCTATTTGATACCATGGATTTATTGGATTGGGCCCCAAAAAAATATCGCAAAAGTTGTATATGAAGAGAACTGATGAAAGTTAAAAGTTAATATGCAGAAACCACCAAAACCACTAAGAATTCTGGGAACATCTAGCCTCCAGGCTGCAATATTCCTGTTTGTTTGAGTTTAAGAAATGTAAATATATCGGAGATATGACCATATTCATATTTGATAATTATATCAGTCAGTAATGTATTGTTTAACTCGAATAATTGGAATCAGTTTAACTCTTGGACAAATTAAATTAGACCCCCTATAAATATCTGCTATCAGAATTGTTTTTAATTCCTTAAAATCAATATCAGTCCGATATGAACATTTCATGACTGTCAGTCATTTTCCAGGAATCGAGGAGACAAGTGCAAAGACATAATCCTCTTGATGCCACAGCAAACACTTACTTTGGATTACAACTCCTTTCTCAGATCCAAATCCTTCATTGACTGGCTTTGCTTTCCCCTCATGTTACAGTATAAATAGCTGGTGTACCAAATTCAGCTTATCCCCAGTGCTCAAGCCAATCTGGCATAGTGTATGAATCCCAATAGCGCATCACCACAGGTGGGCCCTCTGTCTTCCAGGACAAACATTGTTCGGATGCCACGCTGATCAAGATCTGGAGGGCGTGTATGAGAAGCAAGACAGCCTGCTGCTTCTGTTTCCATTCCTGTTCTCGGAAGGAAAGAGGTGCCATGCAAACATTCACTCAGACCCAAACTGCCTGTTTGTGATTCTTTCTCACCAGGAGACACCTGTCCCAGAATTCCACAGTCAATTCTTTACATTGTTCTGCGTAAACGTCTCATTCTTCATCCTCCCCCGTAGTCCCAGCTGCTGTAAGTACAGGTGCCATGAGACTGTTTCCTTAGCAGTGACATCCCTAAACAGGCAGGACTGTGAACAACACAAACCGACCCGTCCTCATCCCCCACAACAAACATGCTAGTATAAACACACAGCACCACTCGTGCAAATACCAGCGTGCGACCACACCCCTTCAGGGATGCAGCGGCAGATTGGAAACTCTTCCGTGCTCTCTGGAGAGCCCTGGACTGCAGCTCCTCTAGATTGGTTTGATAGTGCAGAGTGATTAGTGACAAGGAAAAGAAGGATCGGAAATATGGATAAGAGACATCAAAAGAGAGTATTGATCAGCGGACAATAGGCAATCCTTCTTTCTTTATCTACCCTTTAATTTATTCATCAACCTACCAACCCATTTCCCCCCGAAGGTACAGTACATCATAGAAGGACAGCAAGCAGCAGGCCTGAAGGCAACAGGAAGCCACTGGCCCATGGGCCCCAGGGACCACCCACAGGAACCCCATTCAGACATGCAGGCCAGATGGAAAAAGCAGAAAAAAAGGCA
Organism: Salminus brasiliensis; assembly: GCF_030463535.1. Lineage (NCBI taxonomy): Eukaryota > Metazoa > Chordata > Actinopteri > Characiformes > Bryconidae > Salminus > Salminus brasiliensis. The sequence goes on from NC_132879.1 coordinate 18,016,016, forward strand.
AGGCATTGGGGAGGTAGTGCATGCTGCTTCTCCTAAAAAAACTCTCCATCTGCCCTCCCCACAAAACTCTAAAAGCAGGCCTCGATGAGGCAGCCGGTTGCCAAATCCTGCTTGAGACCTTCCGACGTTTCTGGAGTAAAGACGACCGCGTTATAGGCGGTTCCTGACCAGAGCAAGGTGAAGAAAAGGTCACTGCATTTGGCCTTATTTTTTCCAGTCACAGACATACAATAATGACTAAATAATAGCTCACAGAAGTGAAAACGTCCTCTACCGAGATGGTTAATTAACTATCATTCTCGAACAGAAAGCAGAAAATGAGATACAGCTTGCACTACAAACTGGGTCAAAAGTGTTTGACCCTACATTGTTTTTACACTACAATACAGTGTTGTTCAGCAATACTATTTTAGGATAGACATCTACTAGACTGCATAGCAATCCGACACTTCCAGAGCCTGGTCAGACCCACCACCCAAACAAACCGAAAAAGGGGTCAGAGGTGGATAACCATCTATTATCCTCGCCGTTGGCTTCTGTGCATACAGCTAGCTCCCCAGATCTGTCTTCATTCCCTCCTTTCCTCCACGGCATGTTAGAGTGCTAAGAGCACAGCTAGCCCAGACACCTTCCCATTAGTTCTGGGCCCCCACCGCTCTTAAGTAAACACCAGACTCCTCCACAGACCCACTAGCAAAGCCTTGTGCCAACTGAGATCCAAACAGCACAGGAATCTCTCGGGACGTCTAGCGCCTTTCCTACATAGCCATGTGTGCTAGCCTGCCTCCGCATATACATTCTGCAACAAGGCTTTTATGAGAATGCTCTGTGGAGGCCTAACCTGAGAAAAAGCAGGATACTGCAATGACAGGGGACTGTAAAAGCTCTCCTAATTATTCTCTCACGCGCATAATGATGTGGTGCAGCATTTGCAGGAGGTAGGCTGATAGCAGTTTACTGCTAAGAGCGACTAACTTTAGCAATAGCAGGATATTGTGATAATAAGGTGGTGCAAAAGTTTGAGCAGGCTTCTGCCTCCCATGTGGTTCATGCGTTCCTCAGCAGAGTTCCTGGGAGGAAAGCAGGGAGGCGATAATTGGTTTTCTCTCGCTGCCATTTTGGGAAGAGAAAGTGATTCTGACAGATTTGTCAACGAACTGCCAGTTTAGTCACATGAAAGCAGTCGCTTTCCGGCTCCAAATCTGCAAGTGTGTCAGGATTATCCGCATTAGGACGCTGCTAATACAGATGATGGCAGCTCAGGCTGCAGAGAAAAACAACACAGTTCATCTCTTTGCCGTCTTAGCGCTGAATTATTGCTTCCCCTGTCTTTTCGCTCCCTTCCATCTTAATGAAAAAGCCAAAAGCTTTCCTCTGTTTTCCCACAGGTTTCAGCATAACGTTACAAGCTCTTTGTGGTCACTCCATCAACCACCAACTCCGATACACTCACAGGGGGAACATTCGGAAGTGAGTTCGAAGCCAGGAGAGAAGAGCCTGGATGAGCTGCCCTGGTTTGGAACGGCCCTAAACTCCCTAAACTGCTGCGCTCATCGCTTTTAATCTGCTAACTCGGAGCGCATGCAGCCGGATGGCAATTACTGCACCGTCGCTGCCATTGTTAAACAAAAGTGGGAGCTCAGTCTGACAGCCATATGTGGAAGGTGTTGATCCATTTCTGTGGTGTGGAAAACAACTAGGCATGCGTAATGATATCAGAACCGTGAACAGATGATTGGATTTAGGAATGCACTCCAGAAAATTTAGGCAACATTGCTGCAAGGGTATATTCTTAAAAATAAAGGTGCTACAAATGGTTCGCTGAGCAATATCACAGAAGAACCACCTTTGGTTACATAAAGAAATCATGTTTTTATTAGAGACATGAAGAACAAGCATTCTGGACTTTATGGAACCACAAGTGCTTCTTCTACAGCATCACTCAACGTTTTTTTTGTATATAAAAATATAAAAAGTGTATAAAAGTGTATAAAAATGATGGTGTCAAAAAGTGTCATTTGGATTGATGCCATAGAAGAACTACCTTTGGTTCCCCTTTAGTGGATGGTTCTTTAACAGGTTCTTTCTTCAGGCAGACCATGAAACCAAGGCTATTTCTACCGTTCTGCATTAACAGTATGATTCTACAATTCTGCTGTAGTTGCATTTATTGGTAATGTAAAACATGAGGTCAAACAGAGCTAAAAGGAAGATTGGGAAAAATGTAAAGATAGTAGCACAATACCCCACATTTAGTACAGAGAATTGTATTCAAAATACACTGTAAATATTCTGTATACTGAGATAAAAAAAAATACCCATAGTGGTGCAGTCCTGCATAACGTGAGCTTTGGAGCGTTCTCTCTCGCTGTCTTATATATCATCTCACTTCACCATATGATTTTCCAAAAATGTGTGTTCAAAGTTGCCAACACATTAAGCCAGTGTTAAGCCTGTTCGGCATTTCCATTCACAGCAGTGGAGGCGGTCCACACCTAGTAAAAAGTCAGATCAAGTTCTTTGAAAAGAAAAAGAGACAAAAAAGTAACTGCTGCAAACGAGCTCAGGCCTAGAAGGTGACCCCAATAGAGAGGGCCTGCATGGGCCTTTAACTTGCAGCTGTTATGGCCTTGCTCTCTCAGATGATGGCATTTCAAGACACATATGTGACACAGGGCTGGGGCTTGGCACCAGAACACTGGCCCACAGAGCTCAACCAGGATGAGAAATACTTAGTGGAAAAGTACCTGAGACCTAACTACTGTTCTCTGTGTGTGTGTGTGTGTGTGTGTATGAGAGAAAGAGAGGGCTAATGCAGATTGCAGAGAACTGAGATCATGATAGTGTGCACAGAGTGTAGTGATATACAGAGCACCTGCAGCAGCAACCAGTTATATGGAATTACGCAGTGGGTCAGGGGTTGATGCTAATGCAGTTGTTTCCATGGCAAAACCGAAGGCTATGCAGTGTGACTTTGTTGTTCCAAGAAAAAATGAATCAACAGTGCCACCTCACTTAATCTCTGCTACAGACATTTTTTGGAGGAAATGCTGTACTTTGTCAATCAGCTGTCAAACTGGGTTGTGGTAAAACAATCTGAACGCTGCCTCGTGTTTCTGGTGCTGAGGGCCCTTGTGTGGTCACGCCTAAGAGAGTGTTATTTACGATGTGACGCTTTTGTAGTGAGCCATTACATACCTGCTGAAACCATTCCTCTGAAGTGTACCTGTTAAACACTCCAGTGCCAGAGTGTTTTCCTAATAAACTGGTCCATAAATGGTAATGAACAAAGAGGCGACTTGTTGCTAAATATTGAGTAGAACACAGAGGAGAGAAATGTGGCTACATAAACCGCACTGTAAGGTTATAAGCAGCTATTTGCTTGCTCAGCATCTTGCGTTTTTTTTTTTTTTTTACCTTCGCTTTCACCATTGCAATCCGATTAAGGGATCTAAAAACAATGCCCGCTTAAAAACACTGTTTAGGTTTCCAATTAAGCTGTTTATGTTCACATGTACGGAACGCCGCACAGCTTCTGTGACTCACTGTGGAAAAATAAGGCAGCCTGAGCTCTCTTGTGTTACCCTATTCCATTTGACTGGTGTCTGGAATACTTCCTCTGTCCTTCCCCCCCGTCTGTGCCAAGTATAGTCCCGCAACCAAGTGCCGTATCACGCACACTGAAGACAAGCGTGAATATCAACTCCCTAAATCACAATTAGCCTCTTTGACTAAGCAGGAGCTTTGTTTTCTTTAATGAAGACAATATCATAATAAGGGCTTTGTCTCTATCTGAGCTTTGCTTGAGCAGATGTCCTTTATTACGCAGCAAAGGATGAGGCAGATGTAACGAGTCTGTCCACAAATACAGCTTGTTCTGCTCACTGTGGACAAGAGTGTCCAGTCAGGCTCCTCTGTGCACGCCCCTTTGGCCAATTAACAGAGAAACAAAAGAGGGGCTGAGGGGCTGAGGGGCCCTTAAACAGAGAACAAGGAGATCCACACATACAACACTGACAACTTATACGCTGTCAAATTAGGCCTGTTTCAGCAGTTTTAATAGCGGTTCACTACTGAAAGAAAAGTCTGACTGTTCCAATCAAATAAGGGCAATGTTTGAACGGCAGCATGAGTTAAATTATATCATGGCTCTCGTAGAAAAAAGTCAGATTTTTATTTTCTGACTTAGTTTGAATCTGGCAGTTGTTCTTTACATTGTGTGCAAATTTCATGAGGAATGGAGCAATGCAAATGCTCTAAAATGACGTGGAATACATTGGTTTTTCCATTGACTTCCATTGAACGTTAAGAGGGTTTTTTTCCTCCTGCAAAGTTGAAAGTCTTAAAGTGAAAGTACGCCAGAGGGCTTGTGTCGGAGCATTTGCATTCAGGTCATGTTTATACAAAGCACAAGTCCTTGCCACATGTGCATTCCGTCTTCAGTACTTACAATAATTGCTGGCCGTTGCCCAGCCTCAGAGGAGCTACTTTCAGACAGTTATCTGCACAGCAGACCCCATCAGCCTGTACACGCATTTCCACTTCAACAACAGGTGTGCGTTATTATTAATAATGCGATTCTACACAATTACGACGAAGGCAGTTAAATCTAAATAGGGACAGATGTCTGATTCTCTGTGTGTTTCTTAGGGCACAACTGCCTGCTTTAAAGGTTTAGAGGTCATCTGTAGGCTGAAGCTAATTTTTGCCATTTTTACTGACTCTCATGGGGGGGGGGGGGGGGGGGTGTGCGCAGGGTGTGGAGTAATGGAAGGGCCTCCAGTACTCACAGTCTTAAGGAAAAGTTGCCCTGTGTGAGTTTATGAACTAAAACAGTGACAAGTCCTTTTACATTGTACTCTTACTATCCTCGTTGTGTTTGATCTATCATTGCATGTAAAAAAAATGGAATTTAAAAGATATGAGTTCAAGTCATTTTGGAGCAATCCTCAGGAAACTTTGGCACAATGGAAGAACAACTGCTAGGTTCACTTTATGTGAACAACAGCGAAAATAGAGATACAAGGTTTTTCCATGATGGTGTAAATGACCTATATCCTGATTTGCTGCGCTGAATTGAGCAGTTTAGGCTGACACTCCTTTTAAGTTCAACCTGAATGCTTGGCTAACCTGCTGCAGGCTGCATAGGTACATCTACAGTACGTACTTGTATAAATATACTGTTTTGATGACATCACAAAAACCACTCATTTAAAAAGTGGGGGTTTATAGCTTAGTTTCCCTGTACAGATGGTATAGACGTAAGGGACCAAAAGTGTTATTGCAAACGCCTATTCCCAAGGATTAGCCTCATTAGTCCCTGTAGTTACTGAGTAATACACCTTAGTGTGTAATAAACCTTCCTGCAATAAAGGGTTAAGTGAGGACCTGCTGCACTGGTTTCATACCATCCTAACAGGTTAAGTCTTTCCACTCAGGCCAGAATGGCAAACTCAATGCGTCCAATGCTTCAAGCCTAGCAGGGAGACAGTTCTAGAACTTCCAGCTCATCTTCTTTGATAGCAGACACAACATGTCTCAACTGCTCCCATGCAAAGCTGGCAGATGCCATCAGTTTCAGTCCTCCACATCAAAGCAACAAAATGTGGGAATGCACGGCTGCCAGCACGAAGGCAGAAAGTTAGATGAGTTGCACTTAGGAGGAAAGCTGAGTTGTATTTTCAGGTAGGCAAACTGTCTTGTGGACATGCTCCCTCTTAAACCCAAAACCTCTCAACCCTGCTGAGACATTGCCTGTATTTCCCACCATCTTTCCTGGCATTCCTTTTTCAACCACTGGGAGATTTCTCACAGTAAATTTCTTTAATAAAATGTCTGTGTTTTATGGTCTGCCTGGAGATTGGAACTGGGTCACATATTCATTTTGCTCAGGCAGGTTTTCCACCAAGAAAAGAAAAAAAAGGGCAGAATTCCAAATACTGGCATTTCTTTCAGGAATTCTGTCCAAACTCAAAGGCACTTTCTCATATGAAAGCAGCATGTTATTCTGTTCCAACCCTCCACAGCTGTAGGTGAAGACTTATTTTGATCTATTAAGGCCTAATGGAAAAAGGGAGTTCTGAGAAGTTCTTTTTCCACTGAAAGTTTCTAAACTAAAAAAAGGCAGTATTTCATTTTACTCACTTTATCTCTTACAGTTGAACAGTCTACTGTTGTTACTGTAGACTAAACAGATTTAATAAGACATAACAGTGGCCTTCTCCCCCACACTCTTAAAAATCAAAGTGCTCCAAATGGTTCTTTGAGCAATGCCATAGTAGAACCACTTTGAAGAAGCATATCTGTGATAGATATATATGAGTGTGAAGAGCCTTTAAAAGGTCTAAATCAATCTTCACAATGTTCATAACCAATTAAAACATCCTTCACACTCACATTCTTTATGTATCCAAAAGTGGTTCCTCTATGGCATCGCTCAAAGAACCATTTGAAGCACCATCATTTTAAGAGTGCACCTGGCTCCATGGACCTTTTTCCAATTTCAGATATTTCCATGGCAATTGCTGGTTAAAAATCCTGGAGCATTTCTGTCGACATCTCCATCTCAGCTAAAACTGAACATGACTTGGGAATGCTGTAGCTTGCGTGGTTTGAGGGAAGGCTCTGGGCAAGCTGGCTTGCTCCACTCTCATTCCTTTCGAGGCCAATAAAAAGATGACATGGCTTTCGGGGCACTGCTATTTCAGAGAAACAAACGGATCAGAGCTTCCCATTAGTAAAAAAGCCTTTACTGTCTGTGTACTTATGTGCTTCTGACTTCATTAAACTTTCATTCGGATTCATTTGTCTACAAGATGCTGACCATCATGAAAGCAAATGCAATTTGAACGAATGGACTACTGCGTTGTGATTACTGCTTTTAAAAGGGAGTATCTCTGTCAGAATTGCTTGCAGCGCTTATGGGCTTGAGGCCTCATATCTTTGTGGGTTTGGTGACCATAAAGGGCACTTTATATTTAGCTTGTGTTTTGAGCTATTTAACAATTTTGGCTTATTCAAATGTCCAGTGTATAACAGAATTGTAGAGCCTGCATTATAAACAGAGACTTTATTCAGACATATTTTTTTCAAAGGAGCCATTTAACGGCAGGAAAAGTGAAGTGGTGCACTATGCATGACCTTCAAGCATGGTGTATCTAAGTATATAAGTTATTTGTGAGAATCTTTGTGAGAGGAGACTATACAGCCCATTTCTACTTGGAGGCAGGGAAATTCTATTCCACGATGTCAGAAAACAAGAAGGCCGATTTAATAAGAAAGCCCAGCAAGAGGCCACAGCATTCAATATATATCTGCTAATCAGTCTGCGCTGTGCTAGACCTGCTCGCTTCAAGTTTTTATGAAATATTACACTGCTTCTTTTGCAAATGGCTGCTTATTGATGGCTATAATTCATCAGTGCCATGTTTCATCCTGTTTCAGCACAAGAGCAGATAGGAAAGGCTGTTCAGGACAATGGCGTTCATCAACTGCAATATCCAACAAGCACAGGAGGAACCAAGGGTGCTGGAGAAATGAAATGTCACCCCTCAAATACTCAATACTTCTTTATGTCTGAAACTGCTGGTTCAAGACATTTATTACAATCTTTTTGACATTTCAGACTCTATGAATCTGGCAACCACAACACCACTGAGCTCCAGTTCAGGATGGCCATATGTGTAGGATCATACGGCTTTCTGCATACTCTGCAAATCAGACAGTGTCGTTCTGGACAGTTGGACAAATCTATGCTTCTTCTGTTAGTTACAGCTAATTAGTTTAATCCTAAGCAATTCCATGCCATGGGTAAAAAAAAGAAAAAGAAAAAAGGTTTAAGGTATTATGTGAACAAACGAGAATCTGTTTAAAATCCTGTTTGCCACAGTAGGATTTAAAACCCAGTACTTATTACAGCAATTACAAGCTCTGAGCCTGACTTGTAATCAGTGGTGTAATCAGTACAGAAGGTTCTGCATCTGCATCCTCATACAGCTGTATGAGTAAGTGATGGGTTTTGTTCCAAGATGTGTTAAACCCCAATTTACTGAGGTGTTATTACAGTTTATTCGTATGATCATCGTGTGTTTTGGAGTTAAACTCTTCAAATCCATCAAATCAACTCAAATTAAGAAATTACAATTTTTCCATGGCTTGTTTCCATGTCATCTGATGAGAACCATTCACCTGAATGATGTGTGAGCTGAATTTAAAGAGCTGAGAACGAAGTCTCTTTCTCCTCCTGCATGCCTGCTCACGTGAAAAAACATGAAACACAAGCCGGGAGGCAAACTCTACGCAAAGAGAGGCTCAATTATTCCTCCATCACCGTGTCTTTGCCGTTCCCTCATGTTCTGTGCAATAAAAAAATGAAATAAGACAGATCGTCTTTTCTCTTTGCTTGAATTCGCCTTGACTTCAAGCTCCTGTGTGTCATTGTTGGCCATCTTCCCACCATGGCTTTGATTTCCTGTCTGGGGTCTGGGTTGTCATGGTGACACACTGAGTGCTGGGATATGAAAAAAGAAAAGAAAAAAAAAACTCAAGGAGTTGGACCAGAGAGGTGGCAGTAGGGCCAAGCCCAGATGCCACGTGCAGGCCGGCTTCAGGCGGCTGGACTTCCTCTCGCTGTGTGGACCATTAAGTCTCTCAAGTCTCACAGTTTCACCAATAGCCTCTAACTGTCAAACGCAAAGTTCTGACTGTCAGGTACTGCCCAACACACAGGCCAGCACATTTCTGAGTCATCTCAAAGCATAAAGCAGAAACCAAACTTAAATGGCCTGTTTATTTAAGTCCAGTTAAACCAGCTGATGGACGCATGCTGCTCTGTGCATCCACCCACACTCTGCAAATGAAACCCTATCAAACGGGAGGGGCATAGGGAGATAAGAATGCAGGATATCATAGAAATGCCATGAAGTAATGCTTTTACATCAGGCGCAGTGCATTCAGGTGCAGAAATGAGCCATCACGTCATATATATACCCCCTAATATAATAAGCAGTTATCATGCCTGGGCTTGTTTTTAGCTCCACTGCCATTAGTGGCCTGGGCTGCTTACACAGCTGGGACATTGGCTTGGACAGGAAATGTGTAAACAGTGCCACTGACCGTGCAAGATGGTGTTTTCATTGTCCCTGCCATTTCAGATCCACAGCTATATTAAAAAAAAATCCTTCCTCCTGTCCAAGACACAAGTGCACAGAGCCCCTATTTCGCACAGCCATTTTCAATAATAAGCCGGGCCTGGAAAGACATTTTTAGTGTCTGGATTTTTCCATCAGCCAGGGCAGCGAGTTAGAGAACTGCCAGACTTTCACATGCCTGGCCTTCAAGTGACTGCCACAGATGAGGAGGGACAGAGTTCACCTCCTCCAGCCTTGCATTCGGTCCACAGTCCTTCAGCTTGCAGAAGACATTTGCCGCTCTTCATTTATCAATAATTGAAAACTGCTTCAGACCATTAATACACGAATTTGGATTGCTCACAAGGATGCTACAGGAGTATCAACAGCAATTATCCCAAAGGAAGAGAGAGAGAAAAGGAGAGCTTCTACATCTCAGCAGTGACACTGTATTTGCAAGATTTAAATGGTGCAGGCTGGTACATGAGAACCCTTGTTAAAGCAGTGTATTCACGCAAAGCTCTACAGGAAAAAGAAAGGCTTAAGTAAATAGAAAAGAGGCAGGGCTGGAGAGGGGGCGGGGGGACACCGTGACTGGAGTCCATGAAGTTAGTTCTGTCTTAAACACTTCCAGATGTGGGACTGCTTGATACATGAGAGAGGCGCTTTTCTAATGAGCTGAAAATCAGAACAGGAGGGTAGCACTGCATCAGAGAGCAAGAGCGTCTATAGCTGTGTAAAAAATCCAAAATTAGAACTGCAGAAGAATGGGAGTGGAACCGGTTGTCACGACACAGTATTTAGCAAACGGATAAAGGAGTGTCCTTGGTCAAACCCACAGCAGGCCATGACACCTTTTGACAAGTGACACTACACAGTCAGTTCAATGGAAAGGTGAATGTGATCACTCAGACGTCTGTATCAGCTCAACTCTGCAGTCATCAATGAATCACTTTAATCCGGCTTCCTAGAAATGTCATGCACTACATGGGGAAGAATAAGAAACTCACAGAAACGTACGGACCAATTCAACTACTTCAACTACCCTGTAAAAAAGAACGGCTCTCAAAATGATCACTTACTGTCTTATAAATATAATACTATATGATTATTATTATGATCGAATTATACTGACTTAGTGTCTCATAATAAGAAAGATTCTCATAATTAAGAGATACTATTTCAATACAATGACTTATTATCTCAGCTATAATAATCATAATGAGTATAGAAATAATGAGTAGAAATGATTCCATAGGGGAATCTAAATTCTAGTGGTGTAACGATATGTGTAGTTGTCTCAAACTGTGACAGTACAGACTGCTGATCATAATGAGAAAACAAATTTCTCATGCCTCAAGATGATTGGCGTCTGACTATGGCAAGTGCAAATGATACATGGGAGTTAGAAGACCAGCCTGCTTCTTTCAAATCCCTGAACTAGTACAGGAACAAGTAGTTACTGAACTAGTAGTTATTGCTCAATACACTACAGGCTGTACCGTCAAACTAGCCTAATGAATTTGGGTGCTTGGGCTCATTGTACTGTACCATGATGTCCAAAGCGCTGAGTGAACTGAACTGGGACTGTTGTGTACCAATACCCTACTACACAAGTCGTAGTTTTGTTTTCCATACAAATGCTTTAAAATGTGCTAACCGCAAACTAACGAGCTAACTGTAAGCTAACGAGATCAATGTGAACTAGGCCAGAATGGCTAGATGCTAAGGTCCTATCCACAAGCTAATGCGCCAACAACAAGCAACTTTAGTTAACGTAACTTTAGTGTATTAAAGTTTGATTCCAGAAAGGCTTGTCTGGAACTCATAGTGAGATATTAGCTCATAATTATGACTCACTAGTTATACTATGTACAAGTCAAGCCTTCAAGACGTCAAGTTATGATTATGAGATATTTTCTTATGAGATATTTCCTCTATTCTAACTAGCTAAGGTTTCTTTCTTGGGTAAATAGCAAAGCACTTTGTAAGTCGCTCTGGATAAGAGCATCTGCTAAATGCCATAAATGTAAATGTAAATGTGGTGGAAATGGGCTTCCATACAAGCTGAATACTGGTTAAAATGGAAAGTCTGTGTATGTGTATGTGTGTGTGTGTGTGTGTGTGTGTGTGTGTGTGTGTGTGTGTGTGCATCTGTGAGCACAAAGTGCATGTGCAAGCGCTTTAATGACCAGGCCCAGTTAAAAGCACATTGATCTCTGCTCAGCTTATGGAGACTGACCTGCAGCGACAGTGGCCATACTAGCCTGATGTGGCAGAGACTCTGGGGAGAAGGAGCCCATGTATGGGACATGTTGGAGTTTCAGCGGCTGCACTCTGTCTGCCAGAAAGGGCTTTCATCTAAATTGCTACACAAACACTAATACAAATCCCTCGGATCCTTTCAAAATTGAGTCATAAAATGTCAACTCAATTTGTTATTGTAGAATACATCCTTAAGTGGATCTCAACAAGTAACTTTGGGTTAGCCCCAGCAGTTACCCATAATTCATGTCTAGAACTGTCTAACCCCCTCCCGGCACGCACCAGCAGCTTGGTATTGTTTGTTTTCTTTCTCTGGGCAGAAAACTAAGCTTGTGCAGCTTAAAATGGAAACAAAGCACTATTGTATGCCTGTGAAAGTCCACGCTGAAACGCCTGCACTGATGTGGGTAAGCCACCGACACATGTTAATTACAGTGCTCATTGGCACACTGTCAATGAGAGGGATGTGAGTTGTGAAGAAATGGACATACAGCTGGAACAGAGCAAGTCTGCACAGTGTGCATGGAGAGAGGCCTTTCATCAGTGCTATGAACGAACCTAAGCACCTTAACTGCACCAGATCCTGAGGAAGCTGTCCAGAAAAGCTGTCCTGCTACTTTTGCTGCTGCTAACCCAAATGACCAAGCTAGTTAAAACAGAAAGTCCATATCATGTCTGTGGTGTGCATATTAACAGTTGGTGGGTGGTAAAGATCGCCCACCATATCATTAATACTGGCACTCATTAATATTGGCCTTTGCAACACTGATGTAATATGTAAATGAGCATCTCATCTTTTTGACCGTTGACCAGATCTCAGATCAGCTGGATGTTTTGATGCAGTCCAAAAAGTAAGAATAACTGCAGTGAAAATACAGCAGGATCATTTTTTCTTTTTACTTATGCCACATCAGGGGGTTATCAATAGGATGGATCCAGGTCACATGGACATTAATTGAAGCTTACTATGGTATTCTTTCTATAAAGAGGCTCAGTAAATAATAGAAAGTAGAGCTGGGCGATATGGAAAAATTGGATATCATGATATTTAAAGACTTTTATACGATACACGATAGTATCACGATATTTTGTCATGTAGACAAAATGTACCAAATGTACCAATACTCTCCCATACTGAGCACTATACTCTAAATATGCTTCACTCCATTAAATTAAATAAGACGATGATTACACTCTTTGTAATGAAACTCTTTGCAGTTAATCCGTGCTCTTTAAGCACTGCTGATATCCACGATATACCCACAAAAGAATATTGTGTACCATGATAACAAAAATGATCACGATACAATAAATTATTGTCATATAGCTCAGCTCTAATAGATGCAGCAATGCCACAAGCAAAGGGAAGTCTGAGCCCATGCTCAATGAGCATCTGTCATGTAAATATCTGTTGATACAGTATCAATACTAACGCTGATTTAGATGTAGAATTTGAGAGTGTAGCTGGATTAGAATTACAGTGAAATGTGATTTTGCAAATGCTCTTCTAGATTACAATAAACACATTAATACCATCAATACCTCTCTAATCAAACATCTGTCCAATGCAGATCATCTTTTAAAGAATTAGGGTGCAGATATGATTCCGGTATCATCTTGCATCCCTATTCCCTAGAAACTGTTCCCCATATCTCCCATGACCTAACGCAGCTCTATGTGACATAACACACTGGCCTGTAAAACCCAACATACTCCTTATACCTAAGACACTGTCCCATATAGCCTAATACATCAGCCTGTAAAATCATCCATTTCCCACATAACACACTGTCCTGTTTAACCTAACATACTGTCCTAATATATCGGCCTGAACACACCGCCCCATGTGACCTAACACACTGTCCTATATGATCAAATACATCAGCCTGTCAAACCTGTCATTTACCACCTAACACACTTTCCTAGAACTTGTTCCATGTGACCCGATACCGGCCTGTAGTACCTAACACACTGTCCTATGTGACCTAACACACTGTCCTGTATGACCCGATACACTGGCCTGTAAAACCTAAGCACAATGGCTGTGTCCAGAACCCCACACTAGCATACTAAGCAGTATGTCAACATGGTGCACCATCAGTAGTGCATTAGAGCACAGCATGTGCAGTACAGTAGATCTGTTGGATGCAGACACTGCCTTATAACTCTTAACACACAGTCCAACGTAACCCAACACTCTGCACCATGTGATCTAATACACTCCCCAATATGACCTGAATCAACCTTAATACAAGAGGGAAGTACATGTACAGTATAACTACAGGTTGGTGTAGTGTAGTGGGTAACTAGTCCTGCCAGTACCAGACTAGGGTTCAATTCCCTGTCTGGACAGACTCACCACACTTCTCCAATTCGAGTCTGTATGTAAATCATGCAAGTATGGACACGTGTGTTTGCACATGTGTGTGAGTGACAGTCTGTGCAATGTGCCAAGACGAATTCCTTGCATGTGAAAACTTCATTCTGACTCTGATCACGATATGAGGCAGTATAACAAGCAATCCGCGATATATCGTCCACACCGTGCCAGCAGTCCTAAACCAGGTGGGCGTGTCTGCCTCTCAGCTACACGCACTTTTGCGTGGAAACCAAAACCGCAACTTACCGTTGGCGTTTTTCCCGCAGATGAGATGCTCGTAGGGCTGCAGGACCCCCCACAGTTCAGCGTCGTTGTTCACGACCCCCTCTAGAGCTTCGGCCGTGATGACGTGCGCTCCGTCCCCCGTAGCCGCCGCCGCAGCCAGCGCGCGCGCGCCCACCTCCTCCACGAGCGCCTCCACGCACGCGCTCAGGCAGATTGCCGCGTGCTCGTGCACGCGCACGGACACGCGGGTGTCCACCATCCAGCGAAAGAAGCGGCCCACGTGCATGGTGAGGCCGCAGCGGCGCGACTTGCCCCGGCGCAGCGGCTCCCCGGCGCTCATGCTGTGCGTGGAGACGGCGCGCACGGCAGCCGACACGCAGCGGTCCGCGAGCGGCCAGCTGAGCACGAGGCGCGTTGCGCTCTGCACCTCGAAGCGCGTGCAGCGGCAGTGCGCCACGCTGAGCCGCTGAGCCTCGCGGGCGATGCGCACCAGGGCGCGGCGCGTCAGCACCGACAGCCTGCGCACAGCCTCGAACGAGAACGAGGAGCCCTCGCCTGCGCCCGCGCACTGGCCGGCGACGCGGCGCAGGATGTTGCCCACGTCCTCCTCGGTCCACGGGAACTCCTCCAGCTCGGGCAGGCGCGGGCACTTGGAGAAAATGTCCTCGGGGTCCTCGGGGAGGACGGTGTTCACCGTGTCCCAGCTGTTGTTCCGGCTGTTCATGGAGCCCGAGTAGTACCACCAGTTGCCCCGGTGCGGGGCGCTCACGAACGCCTGCGAGGTGGACTTGGAGGAGGAGGAGAGGCTGAGGGACTTGCAGGAGTCTCCAGCGCCGTAGCCCGAGTCCAGAGTCAGATCCTCCAAAGTTTTCATGTGGGAGCTGCTCCCTCCCGCCATCGCTTTACTGCGGTGCTCCCTTTGCTCGCTGGAACGCAGAAACGCTGAAACGGTGAAACTTCAGGCGCAGCTCTTCTGCTCGTCCAAGCTGGTTCTACTGGTTCCACGTCTCGCCTGGCATTACGGAGAACGCTCTCAGCTCGTGTTATATCGCAGAGCACGACATAAAAACCTCGCTTTCCTGAAGTTAACCCTCAGACTATTCAGCCAACAAACGCTGCCGGACTAGTTTCCATGTCCAAGCGCCTCAACTTCAAGCTCACCTTCAGGAGGATTCAGAGGGGGGAGAAGAGCGCCTGTGCTGAGCTGGATTCAGCCGCTGTCGCTGGAAAGTTGAGCAGACTTGGTTGATACGAGGCTTGTGCCGATTCGGTTCTCCATCAACGGGTTCAGGTTCTTGGGTTCACTCCGATAAGTCCTAAGTGAAGCTGAAAAGGCAAAAGTCCTGAAGCGGACGAGGCACGCCTCCCTTCTCTCGGGAGAAACTCAGCTCTGGAGTGAGAGAGGGGGAGAGAGAGAGAGAGAGAGAGAGAGGAGGGGAGGGGAGGGGAGGGGGGAACACGTCATGAGGGAGTCGCGCAGCCCTGAGTGGATTTCAGCAAAAGTTGCAGTGATCTAATCAGATCAGGAGAAACTCAGCCTGTAGTCATTAACACGGATTACAGGCATTATAATACACACCTTCTCCACTAGACCCTGTAAAGTGTTAGTAAATAACCAGCAGTTTAGCTTTATTAGGTTTATGTAAATAAAAAAAGACAGTAAAATTTCTTAAATAATTATTAAATTAGGAATTAGTATTAGTTTTGTTCATTCGTTCATTGATTTTGTATCATTTTATTATTATGATATTTGTTTATTTAGTTAGATCGTTTTAGGAACTATCTACAAAGTGGAAGATCAAGCTTATGTGTGTGTGTGTGAGAGAGAGAGACATTACTGACACCCAATCCCAGCTGCTATTAACCTGTAAAATTATAAAATATATATAACATTTTATATATATATAAACATTTTATATTTATAAAATAATATAAGCAGCACACAAACTAACGGACTTTCTTTATTTTTATATTATTATTTTAACTCAGAGTTTTATTACAGTTTATTTTTGTTTGTTTGTTTACTTATTGTTTATTATATATTTTTAAATTCAGTTTTACAAAGAATATATTCCTATTTAGAGTGAAGTTTGTTACAAAGTGGAAGATTCAGCTCTAAGCTTAAGGATAAGAGAGAGAGAGAGAGAGAGAGAGAGAGAGAGAGAGAGAGAGAGGCAGAGTGTGTGTGTGTGTGTGTGTCCAGTCCAGAAATGATACAATGTGTTAATACAGTTCATTGTGCAATGAGATAGCAACAACCTGTGTCTCCCGTGAATCCCCCACAAAGAGGAGGGGAAGCAGCCGTGTACAGGATGAGATCACACTCACACTCTGTTCTGACTCAAACTCTGCTCAGCACACACACAGACACACACACACACACACACACACACTCAGACACACTCAGTGTCTGGAGCCTGAGCTCAGCACAAGAAACTTCTCGGCCTAGTCCAGGTAACGCCTTTTAATCGGGCAGAATAGCCTTCAAAGCGTACACTGCCCCTGACTGAAAGGGGTGTGTACTCTCTCAGCTCTTAGAATTAAGGGCTGAGAAACACCCAAAAAGTATGCAAATGTGATCAACACTGCAACTGAAAAGCTCAGATTCCATGAGTTGAGATCTAAAAGAAACAACTTGACCTGCATTACACATCAGACAAACATCAGACTGCAAGGGGCAACATATCCTAGCTATCTGACAAATTCTGTGATTTCCATTTTTTTGTTTATGACATAATTTTGAAACAACAGTCTTTTATCATCATTTTTAATAATATATTTTATTGCGTATGTACTTAAGAAACTAGCACTAGCCGGGACTGTCAAATGATCCTACTAATCCAGGCTAACATGTCAAAATCTGAAGTATGACTGTGAATCTTACTAGTTGAGTACAGAGTCCAGAAGGTCCTCTAAGGTCAGTCTTGCATAGGTTTCATTATACCAACCACAGTAATTGTAATCCTAATCCAACGGGCCATCTCAAGATACGTATTAGGTGCAGTGTTAGACAGACTTCAAGCCTGTAGAGATTGGAGACATTAGCCACTTTTGGAAATTGCTGAGGAACTTCATGGGCTTTGGCTGTGTGCCAAGACTCCATGAGGGTATGGGAAGTTTTTGAGTTGAGTGCCCTCTAAAGGAGTACAGCAGTACTGCACAATCCTGAATTAGAGTTAGTGTGTTATTTGCTGAGTTGTGGAGAGTCCTATGATGTAGGATTGTGTTTCCTCACTACAACACCCAGCATGAACTATGCAAATACACCATACACACAGTCAGAATCCTTAGAGTTTTCAGCCAATCCTGGCATCCAGCCCAGACACAAGCTATAGTCTAATAAATACATTAAAGTTAGCAATACCTCAGTCATTAAGCAAGAGGGATTTTAATTGAAGAATAACTGCATAGCTATGGAAATATAGTTGATTACACTCATCATAGACTTGACATGGTAATATTGGGCTTTTAGTGATTTATTTTTCTTTGTTTTCTGGATGTGTGGACAACACACCATTAACAGAAAAAAACAATAAATGGTGCACAACTTTTTATTTTTGAGGGGGTTTCTGAAATCAACACACATCAAAATTATATGTACAGTGTAAAAATACAAATACATCCACTTACATTATTAATTCAGTGGTGCTGAACTTACCATGGCATCTTAACTTCCTGTTGGTGGTCATGATTGAGTATGACTGAGAACTTCTCTGTGCCCACATAAAAAGGGTCAGCAGCACTCATTAAATTGAAACCACACAGAATTATGGGACAAATATGTTTGCAGGAGCCAATGTGAGGCATTCAACCCAACAATCACTGTAGCTGTTAAACATGGTGGTGGTTGCAACATACTCTGGAGCTGTTTTGGAACTGGTATATTGTACAAAGTGGATAGAAAAAACAAGAAGGGGGGGGGGGACTACCTCAGAATTCTTCATCATAATCTGAAACCATCAACTAGACAATTGAAACCTGGACCCAGTTGGGTGTTGCAACACGACAATGACCACAAACAAACATCAAAGTAGGTGGAATGGTCCAATTTGCATATCATTATTAAGTGAACCATTCCCAATGTCCTGACCTCAAATATGTCAAGTCAAGTCAGGACCAGGAACAAAAACCCCACCATTTTAATTGTTTAACTCTAACCACTAATATTTGGTAATGTATGTGTATTTTTGACCCTGCATGTATAAATCAGACTATTTAGATTGAGACCCCCTCCCTCCAAAAAAATAGTAAAGATGTATGTTGTAAACTCAGTCTGCCTATATGGCCACAACGTTCATATCCTTGATGTATGTAAATGTCCAACCACACCGTGCAGCATCCGTCTACATGCCCAAACAAGCACAATAAAGTAATACATAACTACATCATTCAAACTAAATACCCCAAAGAGCACGCCCCCAAAGATCCTTCCATCTTCAAGATGTGTCATCAGAAGGGTATTTTCTAGTGCGTTGTGTTTACTGCTTTAGAGTGTACTGCATTACCACTGTAGGATGTGCGTAGGGATGTTTACAACTGGTATAGCAATGACTATATTTCCCATTTTGGCCAGATTTAAAGCTGCAGTATGTAAAAAATATGTCTTGCTCTTGAGCTCCCCCTACAGTCAGAAAGTGTAATTTGGGCTTTGAGCTAATGCTTAAGTAAAATTTGCACTATTGTCCATGACAGAGCCACCACTAAAAAGCTACTCTGTACACACAGGGATGCTACCTCCCAATACTATGTACACATATTTTTCCAGACAAGCTGAGAGACACAGAAGTCACTGAAAATGAAAGAAGCATGTGGATTGTTACACTAATATCACCCTCGTTACGCAGCATTACACAGTTCTGCTTCGGCAGAGTTACATAGTCCATGTAGGAGCCAAAACATAAAGACCATTTTTTGTATAAGAAGAGAATATATGTATGTACTGCTGCATAACATAGTATTAAAATGTTAGAAGTGATATTTGTACTTATTATGTAGATATACATTTCTTCAGGCAGTATTTGTTTATGTTAAGAAAATAGGTGCACTGTCACTGTGAGAGCTAATTAGCGGCAGTGCTAAGTTTGGACATGTTTGAGATAGTTACCATGTTAAGCGCTACAGTTAGTGTTGCATCTTATATTTGAAACAACCTAACCATGGTTTGAAAGTCCTAAGAGTCCTAAGGAAGTTTCCCTTTCTTCTCTGAATAATGCAGACACGAGTAAAAAAGTTGCTACAGCCACCACAGAACATTATTCAGCTCACATGTTTAGTAGGAAAACCGTGGCTAGTTGGAAAATATCCAAGCTCTGGAAAGAAAGGCAGCAAGTAAGCACCATGTTTCTTTATGGATGCTAAATGGATGTCGACATTCAGAAGCTATACTACATCCTATTAGCCTGTGGTCACAGCCGTGAAGCATTTAAGTTTATGCTGCATACTGTTTGCAATAAGCACGATGGAGAATACAGATTCTACCATCGCACCCGGGTCTAGAAAAATAAACTGCTAAAGCTAATGATGAGAGACTACAACGTGTGGTTAGTGCAAGGAAATCCAAGCTTGGTCAGCTCACAAGGATGAATCAGTCAATGAATCAGATGGTACAGCATGCTGATCCTGGAGTGGCAATGATAGAGAGGCTATTCTCCCTATGACAGGCTACATAGTAATGCTTTAAATATGACAGTCAACATGATAGTTCAGCATAAAACTTTATTCTTCAAAAAAATAACCCAAAAGGCTGAAAATAAAAAAGAATACAATACATTCTTATTTTTTTTTTCTACTCAACAATTTCACAGAAATTACTTTGAAATGTAGATCCCTGTTTAAAGTCATTTACTCGCTTGCTGTCCTCCTCTGGTTTCATATACTGACAGAGTCCGCAGGCTTGGTGGATTTGGGGAAAAGGAAGGGCCAAGGAGCTTTGGATGTATTTCAGTTTCAAACCCTGAAAAGTAAGGATGACAGCTGTAGACATATGTGGCACTAATTGAAAATAAAAAACACACAAAAAAACAAAAGACACCATAAATGTTTAGCTCAGCAGTGTGTAAACAGAGTTTGAGCTTTTTAAAAATGACACTGTACTGTCCAGACCTGAACAGCAGAGCACACATCAGACCCATACATCGATTGCACCTCAGCCAGTCCAGTCAGTGTAAACACTGCTAGCTTTGAAAACAAAGGCCCTGAAACTCTGGAGTTGCTGCATCAGTGTCCTCTTCGGATACAGCCACCAGATAATTCCAGTGATGCCTACTATTACTCTAGAAATCTCCTGTGATAAGACCTACCATTTTACTGCATTACAGATATGAAGCTTCCTGTAGTCCCATTATAAAAGACTTGACACATGTAAATCGAGCTTGTCATAGGCAGCCCATTAATACACCTTAACAAAAAGGCACACATAGGGGATATCAGCTTTGTACCACCACAAAAGTCTCTATAGGTGGACACTGCACGATGGTCTCAGGCATCCTCTTAGAGCAAGATTAAGCCCAATGCTTGGCACATCTATAAAGTGTCTTCTAAAGCTGACCTAGAAACAGCTTTCTCTCTATGTATAACTGTTTATTAGGGTGTAAAAGACATTTAACAAGATCCTAGAACAGCACTCTAATTGATCAGATTATATGAAGTAGACAATATGAATAATAAACTAAAAGCAGCTTGATTAGAGTTTAGAATAGAAAGCCATAGAAAAACCTTTATATCCATAAAGAACCATTTTGTAATAAAGTGGTGTGTGTGTGACCTTTACATGAAGAACATTTACACCAAGGCTTTAGTTTTACCATTGCAAAGGTTCTACACGTCTTTTACAAACATTGTTCTTCAGGGAACCAAAACTGTTTTTTCTATGGCATCGCTCAAAGAACCTTATGCGGTACCTTTATATTCAAAAGTGAAGGATTTGAGAAGTTGGATTGGACCCAGTGCATGTTTTATAATTAGATTTAAAAATCTCAATCATTATCCAGAGGGGTGTAAAGCCCCTTAGCACTGGACTGTTGAGCAGTGGAACTGCGCTCTCTGTAGTGATGAAGCTCTATCTAATACCTTTGGGATGAGTGAGTTGGAGTGATGCGTATGATCCCTAACTGATCATCCAACATCTGTAACTGACCTCATCAGTGCACCCTGTGGCTAAATGCAATTTATGTTCCAACATCTACTGTAAAGCCTAAAAGTGTATGTGGGGGAGGGGGTGTGTTTGCACACTCCCTATTCATACTTATACAAATTCAGCTTTCATGTCTTGGCAGGCTCTCCACTAGTCTTTCACATTGCTGTTGGGTGACTTTTATTGCCAGTCATAGTCTGGAATAAATTGCTGCCATAAATGTAAAGATGCAAAATGAAGGAAAAGAATTAAGTGGTCTCTTATTTTTTTCCAGAGCTGTGTATGTATATAACTACTATACATATATAACCTTTGGAGAACCTACTTTTTGTATGAGTTTAGAGTGAAACCTCAAACAGCTACACCACCCTGAAGCCTCCTCTTGTAATGAAACATGCAGTTGGTCTGTGCTGTGCGAGTACTGTAATGAAATTTGTCGCAATTACAATATCAAATCATCATATCGCCCACCCCTTAGTTTAAAAGTAGTCTGAAATATGCTCCACAAAATGAATACACTGAAATGACAAACAGAGGAGAAAAGCTCCATCCATTTCTCAATGAGTCCAGTTGTGTCCAGGAGCATGAGGATCAGCAGTTTGACTATCAGCAGGACCTCCATGGAAAACCCAGCAGGCCATTCAGTGTATACAGGGGGAAGAAAACAGGGTTTGCCACCAAGAGCATTAGTGCATTTTCATCAGTGTTTCAGTGTCGCCCTCTGCTGGAGACGGCAAATACTAGGACAGTTTATACGAATCAAGGAATAGTTTACCTGCTCGCACTGCAACAGGAATCAGTGCTGTAATAACATTACAAAAACAAACCAAAAAAAAGGCTTAAATCCACGGAGGACATACCTACGCACTGACAAACCCACACAGCTAAGCTTCTACACAGTTACCTTCATATTAAACATTGTCATTATGAGGCACACATTAAGCAACTCAACGTAGCGTCCCTTCTGCAATTTCAGTTTGACATCTTTAAGCTCTGCACTGAGGAAAGAAGCGCACCGAGTGTGCTTGTTTCAAATGTGTACATTCTTTTCCACATGAATAAAATATAAAACATCAACACCACTGTTGTGAAAAGTAAGTAAACCGATACCCAGAACTGTACTGACATACTGTACTCATGTGTAATCAATGTGCACGTTTGAATCAAGGGTGAACTGCGTGCGATTCCTTTCGCACTGTGCCTGTGCCCTGACGCCAACACGGGCAGACTGAACTGCCGCGCTTCCCTCCTTCAGTATAAATCTCCAGGCTTGGTTATCTCAAGTATATATATATAAAAAAGAAATCATGTTCCAACAAACAGAGAATCTCTCTCTCTCTCCCTCCCTCTCACCCTCTCTCTCTCTCACACACACACACAGACACTCACACATACACACACACACAGATAATGGGAAAAGAAGAAGAAGAGTCTCTCCTGTGAGTTCTCCTGTGAGTGCTGTGGGCTTGGCCTGACGTGTGGACACAATGGCAGCCAGGTCAGTGCTGTTTCCCTCCTGTACGGTTCATAAGAGTCTTGAGAGAAACAGAGGCATGTTGCCGGTTGAGGCAGCCTGTACTTTCCTCTGAAGTCTTTTTTTTTCTCCCCTTACAGGCTGAGCTCTAGCCCTTTGGGCTCTTTTTGGTCTGCGAGTTCCACATGCCTCGTTTAGAGTGGTAGTAGTGAAAGAAGTTCCGCAGTCTCAGCCTCTCTACCTCCAGCCCATTCTGCAGCACTCTGAAAGGAAAGACAAAGAGGGGGAGAGCGAGAGAGAGAAAGCTGCAGTCAGAGAAAGACCACTTACCTCCGAAATTAAAACTTTCAGGGATGTTTATGTAACACGATTTTAGTTCAAATAGTTTTGGAATATTTCTGTTGATCTTGTCAGAGTGTAACAGTGTATAAAATAGTGTACAAAACATTTCCTTCATATTCATATTCATATTCTGTTGATTACTGCAGTGTTTTGCCATGAGTATTGCAAATGTCCATATTGCCAAAGTGGCTAATAACAAACATAAGCAGGAGATGGAAGGAAAACAGAGATCCAGTTGTGTCTGCAGATACAGAACAATGAGAATTTAAAAGTATCACTGCTTTGCTGTAAGCTCTAATACTGATCCAGTATATATTTCTAAAAAATGAATACATGATATAGGTCTGAGTTACCATGGTAACAGCCCATGAAATATATGTACCACCACTTTAAAAACAGATATTTGAGGGTATGAGGGTTATGTTTTGGGTTGTTTTGGGTTGATGTAGGATGAGGCCAAGGGTAAGGGTTAGAATTATGTTTTGGGTTGATGTTAAGGTGAGTATTGGGCCAGGGTGAGGGTTAGGTTTTGGGTTGAGTTTAAGGTTAGGATTCGGTTTTGAGTTGAGTTTAAGGTCAGGATTAGGATCAGGGTTAAGGTCAGGTTTTGGGTGAGGTTAAGGTTAGGATTAGGATCAGGGTTAAGGTCAGGTTTTGGGTGAGGTTATGGTTAAGGTCAGGTTTTGGGTAAGGTCAAGGTGAGGATTGGGATCAGGGTTAAGGTCAGGATTGGGATCAGGGTTAAGGTCAGGATTGATCTGATATGCTGTTGATGTGTCACTGATACTCTGTTAAGAGTTTATTAATTATCTACAAAGGACCACTCCAAATAAAGTGTTACCAAAAACATCAGGTTATCATGCTCAGACCATTCACATACAGCGTGACAGTGCACAGTTTCAGGAAAGATTAGTTACAGATTCCAATCAGACTGATTCTTGTTTTCCTCCAAAATTCCATCCATCATTTCCTGCTGATATCAGGTTCATGTCAATACCCATTGAAACACATATTCCATCACTAGTTTACCTAATAAACTGGTATTGTGCCTCACAGACAGTCCATCAGAAGATCCCTCAATTGTTGTTTCTCATATAAGCCCATAATAATATCCCCATAATATTCACTCATCCCCCTCAAGATATCTCTGCATCAGTGCTCCCATTTGACCTCATTTTCCACATGCAGTAAAATCAGACTCATGTTATTTACCTGTCCAGCAGCTCCCAGTCTTCTCCACCCCACCGGTCTTTGAACTCCTCTGTGTTCATGCCACCGATCTTGTCAAAGTCAGACTTATAGATTCCAAAGAGGCCAAAGCCGTTCACCTCCCAGTACCCTGGGAACCAGTCAAACACAGTGAAGTAGTCAAACAGTGCCATCTGGACTATGATAGTTAGCCATTACTAAGAGCACATACAACATCACTGGTGTCCCTAGTTTCACATCATCCACTGGGTTGTGTATATGTGCTTGTATTTATATGTATGTAGCAGTAGGCACTGGAGTTTGTGAGAGTGGTTAAATCCACAAAACAAAGTTAAATCCAGCTACTGTCTAATTTCATTTAATAATTACAAAAGCCTGCATGCCCAATGTCCAAGGCAAAAGGGTTAAAGGGTTACATCTATTTATCACAGCAGGTTTTGTAAGAGTGTATTTTTGCCTGTAAATCATATGAAAAGGGTCAGCTGTGGCCTAAAGGAAGAGAAATGGGCTTTGGACCAGAAGCTTGCCCGTTCAATCAGACCTGCAGTAACTTGTGTAAGATAGAGAGGAGTTAGAATGGACTTTTCACACAAGATATTTCAGTGCTTTACAGTGAATTATGCTGCCACTATTAGAGAAAGAAAAAAATGAATGAAATAATAAAATATGACAATTTCTAAGTAATATCCAATTGCCACAACTGTTGCTCATGGACAAGCTCTGTGCCTGTCTAATCAAATGTATTCAAAGTTTATTAGTCACATGCACAGTCATACATGGTACAACTAGCAGGGAAATGCTGTAATGACTGTCCGCTTACACGGAGAATAAAGATAGAAGACAGGGTACTAAAATATTGACTTATATATAGAGACTTATATAATTAACAAATACCATAAATATATATATTTAAACATTTTTTTCATTTATTTATTTACAGAACATATACATTTAAAATAGACATTAAGAATATATGTGTATGTGTGTGTGTGTGTGTGTGTGCATATACTGTATGTGTCATGACCATGCCCTGTCTCCACATATGCTGCCTCTAACTATCCAGAGATCAGCCTGCTAGAGGTCTAATCAGGAGCCACACCCACGGCTCGCACCTAAACACATTTGAGAGGCAATCATCACAGACTTTTAAGGGTGTGAACACATACACTTGTGAAGGCATTGTTGTTTACTCTAGTCATTTTTTTATGGTTCCTGATTCTTGATGATTTGCTTATGTCACGTCTCATTTCTGACTTTTTGATTCTACTACGGATTCTAAGGGTTTAACTAACAGCACTTAGTATTGATGTGGCACTAGCAGAAACTCTTAAGAGCAGCAGCTGCTACAATAATGTCAATGATACATATAATCCATGACAGACAAAATTGCTCTTCTTCGCCTGTCAAAGTTAGCCTGTCATTTAAGCTGAGGCACGTCTGTGATGCACTCAGAGGCTGAATGTGCAATCAACGATATCCTGGAGAGACTGGAGATATAGAGTCGACTAATAAATATTTTTTTATGAATTAATTTCTGAACTTCTTATATTAGTAAGTGTGGTGGAGTTCAGCTCTTTGTATGTGTCAATGTGAGTTGTGGGGATTACTGTCAAACAAATATCTCATCAAGCAGCATGTGTTAATTGGTCTGCAAGCTGGTGTATTAAGGAGTGTGTGAGGGTATGTATGTGTTTGTGTGTTACCATCTGGCTCCTGCGGGGAGCTCCCACAGCCCAGTCTCATGACGATAGGAGCGAAGGCCAGTCTGCCCTCCACGCAGTGCTTCCTGATGCTCTCCAGGATGTTCAGGGGAAAGTGAATGTGCAGGTCACACAGAAACACGATGCTGTGACTGTCCTGCAAAACACACACACAGCTGTCACTCACAGAGCCAAAGCACTACCACTCCAAACAACCATTTATTTACACAGAGTAGAGTGAACTGGTTCAGTTGTATCCCTCATATTCTGAAAAACTTTTAAATCATAGAAAATCATATTTTCCAACTTTACAACTTTGTTTTAAATACAAAGACTTTAAACAACAGTTAAATATCAGTTTATACCTTCTATAACACATGGGCAAAAGTATTGGGACACCTGCTCATTCATTGTTTCTTCCAAAATCAAGGGTATTAAAAAGTGTTCATCCTGCTTTTGTTAGAGTAACTGTCTCTACTGTCTATGGAAAAGGCTTTCTACTAGATTTTGGAGCACTGCTGTGATGATTTGATTGCATTCAGTGACCTCATTAGTGATCACCACTCCACCTCATGCCCAACTCTCCATCTCATCCCAAAAGTATTGGATGGAGCTCCATCATTCCAGAGAACACAGTTCCACTGCTCCACAGCTTAACGCTGTTTATACGCTGTTTATACCCCTCAAGCCCACATCTGGTATTAGGCATGGTGCAAGCACGTTCATAGAGAGTCCTATTCTATTGGCAATACGTCTTTACAAGATAAGCTGTGTGTGTCTTTGCACATCTGTGTCTGCAGTAGGTGCAACTTCAAGTAGCTGAATGCATTCATTGGAGATGGTGTCCACATTTGGACATATAATGTTTTTACATTGAATTTATAAGAAGTGTTTACATGCCAACTGAAAAAATATATAATATGGCCCCTTTTAGGTTCCCTGTTTCTATTTTCCTCCGTAGTGCACAGTAGTGTCCCTTTACCTCAATTGTGTCCACTCCAATCTGCAGGCCGGCAGAGCGTTCAAAATTGCCCTCCCTCCTGAGATAGTCATACCTGCATAGTAGCCACAGAGCAAAGATATTACAAAACGTGTATTTGTGTATTACAGGTTTGGAGGTGCTGCATGCGCTGATGTGCATGTGTGTGTGTGTCTTTGTATACCTTGGTACAGAGCTCTCTCTCAGAGCCTGCTCTATGTCCATGTCCTCGCTCTGGAAGTCCACAATGATGATGTTGAAATTGTCGTCTTTGGTCTCACGGTGCAGGAGCTCCATGTCATTGATGAACTGCTGCACCCAGCGAGCCTGGTTCTTCACTGCACAGACAGAGGGGATCCCTTTATTTATATGATAGCATGAATGATATGCTCATCCACTACCACTTTGTTACAGTGTTATATGGAAGAATTCAAAAAACTTGCCGACTTCATAAAAAGTAATAGTACGTTCTATGGCCTACATGCCTTTTTTTCTATATTTAGTTCAGTTCTCAATAAAAGAAACCTGTAGAAAAGGAGATATTCATGATTTCAAGTCTGTACATTGTGTGTGCAGTCTAGTTTACAGTACTTAACAGTTCATTACATAAATATGTAATTAAACATGTTAGAACTTCAATCATTTTCCAGTATCGCTACAGATACTGATACTGAAACCTTCTAAGAATAGGCTTGTTTTAAACCCATAAGCGAATGAGTTTATTTCTCACCAGATTTATAGCCTAAGCCAAAATTTTAAGGACTTATAACAATAGTGGATTGCAGTTACTGAATACTTATAGTATTCTCTGAATGTGTTAAGTAGTTGTTACTGAATAACATGTCTTATTAAACTAAGTCTAGATCTAAAAATTAAATAATAAATGATAATAAATAAGGAATTACCTTGTAATACTAGTGGAACCCTTTTCTAGGCTACATTTCAATAGTGACTTTCTCTAAAGATGTTCTCCATCACAGAAAAGAAACATTTAAGCATTTAAATGGTTCTTTGGGTTGTCTTAATTCCATATGAAACCACTGCCTCATTTAAAGAACCCCTGAAGAATTTAAGGGGTCAGTCCACAGGAAGAAAGACAGCTGACAACATGACAACATACAATGTGAAGGTGAGTATCACTTTACTTGGATGGTCCATTAAAGTTGCCTAATAGATACATCATAGATCTGTTAAATGCAACTAAATGTAAATGGTCTACTGTGAAAATGTCTATTGAATGTAACTCTGCATGTTACCCTAACCCTAACCTTAATCTTAACCTTAACCTTGAATAAGATAACAGATAATCCTTTATTAGTTCCACAGTGGGGAAATTCTTAGTGTCACAGCAGAAAAGGGAAAGCAAGACACTCAGATGCAAAAAAGTAGATAAATTACCACTATATACACAATATAAATAATATAAGTAAAAAAAAAGCAACAACAATATTATTGTACAGATTATTTACAGATAATTGCAAATTGATTCTTAACTGCACACGTGTGTGTGTGTGTGTGTGGGGGGGGGGGGGGTGGGGGGGGGAGGTATTGCACATTATATTTTTACATTGAGGGATCTCTGTTCCCTGAACATGTGTGTGTAGTTTAAATCAACCCCAAAACCTAACTGTAACTTTAACCTGTGAAATGTTATGTAAAATGTTTATGTTTAAGGTTAGGTTTAAGGTTAGATTTGAGTCATTTGAATTCAACTAACAGTTCAGTTGCATTTAAAAGACACTCAGTTAACTGTTATCAGTTAACTGAATATCAGGTTAGCATCTATTTTTTTCATCATCTCATTCTTTTTACACTGACTTCCAATAAAACTTCACCTGTAAGTTTGGCATTTTGGAGTTTTTGCCTGGAGCTAATGGATAGATCCAAAATGTCCCAGTGAGAAATCTGATCACATTAGACTCCAATCACATCCAATCTTCTAAAATACTCATTTAGAATGTCTTATAATAATTTAGAGCTTCAACTTGATCAAGTATATCATCAAATGATGCACAAGAACCACCAGAAATTATGTTTATATAGTGCTCCAGCACTTACCAGGTACCACAAAGTGCACCATGACGTCTCGTTTCCACTGCAGCATGACAGGCTGGCAGAGCAGAGGCTTGGCATAGACAGTGCCCCACTGTGGGGTGACGCGGGGCTGAGTGGAGGACGGGGCGGAGGGTGTTTGGGGAGCTGCGGGAGGCGAGGCCGTCAACCCATCACTGGTCTCCAGGCTGTCCTCCAACCGGCCGCGGTGCAGTAAGAGGTAGACATACTCGGACAGACGCACCACACTCCGCCCTCGCTCCATCAGCTCCAGCTCAATCAGGTAACGGTTCCCTCGTGCAGAGTCCCGCCTCTTCTCCACGTTTATGATCCGCAGTAGAGTGTAGATGCTGCAGAGACAGAACAACACCACAAAGCATGACTGAATGGCAGACGTGGCACTGGCATCGTTGGTGTCAGCTTACTCTGTATGAATCTGAGTAGACGCAGCTCCACATACACATAGCCACACGCAGATCCCGTTCACAGCATTATCATTTAAAATTCACTACAAGCCAAAGGTTATGAAAATACTGTTTAAAACAAGTCAATCTGTCAACAACCAGCAAAACACAGCATCTTTATAGACATTTGATTTCACTAAAGAAGATTTTTCCTGGTATCACATTTGCAATGGTGAACTCTTCCCCCAGAATTACACTCTTAGCTGTAGCTTATCGAAGCAAGCAGATAACTGGAACTACAGACCTAGCACATACAAATAAAACCACTTCTGGGAAACAGCTGCTGTGTGTGCAGTCTTTACGTTTTACAGAAAGAGAAGTCATCCATATGTGTAATCAAAACAAGTGTAAAACTCCCAGAAGCACAGATTTACAGCTATTAATAATAACTATTAATATTAATTAAACAGAACATGCTGCTAAAGGCAATGTGTGTGGATTTTAGGTGTTTTTCTGAGCATATTGAGTAGGTCTTGTTGTTTGTTATGATATGTGGATCATGTATGTAGGTTGCTCTGAATACCAGCAGTACAGGATTTGGGTTCAGTGAATGGATCGGCCCCAGTGAATCCCAGTAAATCGGACTCATTTGTTTTCCGGTCAAATTTGTCAGATTCCTGTTTTTTCCCTCTGAAAACTGTTGTTCATTTCATCTATAATGAGCTTCCACTTTGTGGAGTGGATTGAAGTTGGAATAACTAGTAGACTAGCAGAATAACTAGTTTTGCAGTTTTTAAGATATTGACACAGGTTCCAATTTCACAACTTACAGTCTGATATTGAGCTCTGGGACTATTACAGATGTTTTCCTCTTCTGAATGAATGGGGTGTAATGTTTGTCCACCCTTCTAGTGTGCAGATGATACAAATACATTAACAACACTAATAGCCAACTAATAGCCAACCACATGACACATGACACAGCAACTACCTAGCTACACCTGAGTAACCTATAAGCTAACCCTAGCCAACTAGCTTTACTATACTGTCAGCTAGCTAAGCGCACACCACGCCAGCACACCAAAATAAAAATGAGGCAAAATCATAGACTTGGGCAGATGATATCTGTTGTTTGAAACTAAGAATGCTTGCTTGTTTAGATGAAGCTCATTTTACTATAAAAGTAAAGGCAATCCGTTTTAAATAAAATGGGCTCTTTAAAGGGTTAATCAAGCCTGCAGGAGCATCTGAACAGGTGGACAGTTTTGCTGCAGGCCTTTAATATTGTCATTAAATTATAATGCATTCATATTTTATATAAATACAACTTTCAAGTATTATTATCATTTAATGTTGTTATTCAAATTAGACATTTGGCCTGTAGTCACATTCAAACACATTTTCCCTCACCCTCCGTTGCGCTCGTTAAGTTTCTCCATATACTGGGCCAGCACGTCCACCACCTCACTCTCGGGCAGCTGCAGATTCCCAGAGACATTGCACCTCAGGTCATTCCAGTCAGAGCGCAGCGTCTCAAAGTCCATGCTGTTGACTGAAAACGTCCTTTGCCAATTGATGGCCTCCTCTGCCCAACCGGGGCGGGGCTCTACCTCCTCATAGCTGTACTCCGACAGGCCCCCTTCTTCCTCCTCCAGTTCAGGCTCCGCCTCCACCTGCTGGGGCTGGGACTCTGTGATCTCAGAGGTGCGGAGGTAGGAGGTGACCCGAGGAGGCTCAGTGGGCAGAGCGTTCTCAGAGGAGTTAAAGGAGGGAAGTGAAGGGGCAGAAGGTGGTTTGTAAGTAGTGCTTCCCTTCGTGGGAGGATGCAGTTCATCTCGTGCCTCCCCTTTGCTCTTTTCTGTGTGACTGAGGAGTGCTGCCCTACTGGATGCCTGGTGAACTGCGCCCTGTCTGCTGGAATTTGAGCTTGATGGGAAAGCCTTGTTCTCTCTTAGAGGAGGCCTTGCTAAGAGGTGAGATGCACCCAGAGCTCTTTTATTAGCCTTGGGCTTGGAACTCAGGTTGACCAGCTTGGTGGTCTTGCCGTTCTGATAGAGAAACACACCAGGGAAGACCTCTCGGGGTAGCCGGGAGGC
Source organism: Salminus brasiliensis (assembly GCF_030463535.1). Lineage (NCBI taxonomy): Eukaryota > Metazoa > Chordata > Actinopteri > Characiformes > Bryconidae > Salminus > Salminus brasiliensis. The sequence continues at coordinate 18,047,402 of NC_132879.1, forward strand.
AGGACCTTTCTTCTCCTTGCCTGAACGGGGCCTGGTAATGTAGATTTTATTGTCCTCCTTTTTGCGCTCCTTGTTGTTGCCAGGGCGGCTGTTGCCATGGTTATGGTTACGGCCACGGTCACTGGTGGAACGTCCGGCATGAGCAGAGTTTGTCAGGATCTGCTTGGCTCGACTGGTTAGAGCCACAAGGGAGGTTTTCTGAGGGAACAGCAGAGCAGATCTGCTGAGCTTTGGAGAGTGATCGTCAGACAGGCCCCTTCTCCTCGGTTCTTCTGGATCTTTATGGATCCAAGACAGAGAGCGACTGTGGACCACATCCTCATTCTGAAAGTCCTCTTGCTCTGCACCCTCATCTTGCCCATCAGGATCCTCTGCTCCCTCTTCTTTCCTCCTATCCACATGTATTGTCTCCTCCCTGTGTAAGAAGTGTCTTTGTTCTCTCCTCAGCATGGGACTCTTAAGCTCCACCTCCTCATCTTTTACTGTTGATTTATGGGAAGGGCTAGAGGTGTGACTGGACTGGCTGGGACGGGCTGTCTTCTTCGTTGCAGGAGTGCCAACAATCTGTGCTTCATCCTCAGGATCCACTCCCTCCTCTTCTTCAAGAAAATCTGTAATAAAAAGAAGCAGCAGGAAGAGTTTTAATGTATTCCAAATCCCAACTGTTTCAGTGCAGTGTTAATGGCCCATGGAGGTCGAATGCCTTTCCAATTGGCAGTCTTCCACAAAGGACCTCAGACTGTCCTTCCAGGCAATATAGCTGTCCTCTGTTTGGAAATGAAATCAATCTAAGCTATTCGATTCCTGGCTCCAATTCAAAGCCTTTATGCCCTTATGAATGCGGCATACTCTAATGAAACACCTTGTGTAAATACCGCTCTAATAAAGCTCATTGCGTTTTTGGATCACTGAGCTGAGTCACATCCAATATAAACACACACACGCACACACACATAAACACACACATGCACCCACCATCAGGGTTGGGGAAGAAGAATGGCCTGTCATCCTCCTCCTCATCCATTTTCATGTATTTGTAAAAGCCAAATCTGAAAAATATATCATAAGAACCACATAAAATACAGGCATTCTACTGACAAAACGTCCTCCACACAGCTAACCATCAGTCCACTTCAGCAGACGAATGACCCGTAAATCGCATAGAACATTGCTTTTTGTTTTCTGGTAATGTATTAGGTCTGACTCCAAAGAGGTCAGCAGGTTACTCTACTGAAAGGCCATTTTTCCCAAGTCAGATATTTTTTTTGTCTTTTTTACTTTTGTTTTTTTACTCATGTTCAATTACACATTCTAGCTAGATTTCCCCAATAACACACACAGTGCTATCGAGACATGAAAATGAGCGTATTCGTCCTCAAAGTCACATGAAGTGCCACTGCATATTTCCATCATCGGACAGCTGAAAATGCTTGGAGGAGGTTAAAACACACCTCCACTGCATAACATTACACTGAGATATGGGGAGAGCGTAAGACCCGATTTGCTCTCTAGGACTCCCAGCCACTCCAATGGCCAATGCTTAGATGGCTGCACCACTCAGGAAGCTGTCCAATCATTGTTTCTGATGGGAAGCTTACTTTTCTAGATAAATGGGCGACTCCCGGTAGAAACACTTATTCTCTCTCTCCATGTGAGTGAGTCGGGTGAAGTCATTTGGATAGACGAAGGATAGATAGACCTAAGAAGAAAGACATAGAAAAGCAAATCACAGCCATTGTAAGACCACAGAAATACAGCATATATATATATATATTATAAATAATTCAAATACTTTTATTTCAATGTTAATGACCACATATTCATTTATGTAATCAAATTTTGGAACAACCTAAATCTATTCTCTGCATGATCATTTAGCAACCCCTCACTCCTGCACTAAAATAAAAAGACCAAATGGGGGCAGCAATGCTCAACATCTGCCTGTGTATTTCAACAGTTGCATAGGGTGCAGTACAACAGGTGCTACAAAGGGCACTATTTCACAAAGGCTGGCATCAGAAAAAGAGAAAACGCAATACAGGAAAGCCACGTATTGTTGCTGTCTGAAGAAAACCTTTTAATTTAATTCCTTTGGCTTTTATAGAGTTTTTTAATAAACTGAAAATGCCAGCTGCCCTGTAAACATGTCATAAAGGACCAATCAATAATCAGATAATCTCTTTTTTAAAATTGCTAAAGTGTTTCCTTCTCTTATAAAGCTACTATTTCAGAGGCATGGTGTTTTCTATTTACAGCGATGGTATGTATGTATTCCTCATGTGTTTGTTTTTCCATACAATTTTCACATTTTAGTTTAGTTACTGAGGTTAAGGTTACGGTAAGGCTTAAAACATCAGCACATTCAGGTGGTTTCAATATCAACAATACCATCTTAGTCATGACAGAATACTGTACATTTACAAATTAACAGCATTTGTCTAAAGCTCTTATTCAGAGTGAATACAGTCTTACCCAAAAACTTATATTAGTCTAGCATGGTGACCTTGCACAGCTTGGGAATCAAGTATTGTATTTATGTAGGTACTGTATGTGATACATATGTAGGTACTGTATGTGATACATATGAGCCATAACATTAATACCCCTTCCTTAATACTGTGCAGGCCCCCCTCATGCCTTGTGCACATGGATAAGTGCGTATCCCTAATTATTACAATTCACAATAACGGTGATTATCCCATCACAACAGTATATTCCAGGGTCTGGGATGCATTGGACAGTAAGTAAACAGTTGCTTTTCTTATACTGAACAGTTGACATGCTGGATGTGGGCTGAACAGTTGACATGCTGGAAATGGGCCAGTGTGAAAACCTGACTGACGTTGACAAGGACCGAAACATGACGAAGGGTTTGAGGTGTTACCCTGGCCTTCAGATCCCAATAGCTCAATCCAATCAAGCGTGTAGGATATGCTGGAACAAGGTAAAGGTACACTGTACAGCGAAATGTGTCCTCCAGAGAGCAGAGAGGGTAAAGGGCAGCTTGCCGAGCCCGGGAATCGAACCCACAACCCTGTTATCGATATCCCAGCGCTCTGACCGCTGAGCCACCACTGCCCCTGACAACAACTGCCCCTGACAACAACAAGTCTGACTTGAGGCAACTCACAAAATAAAATGCTTTAAAGGTTCTGCTTTAAGTTCCTGAAGCCAGATATCACAGGGCACCAGAGGTCTTGTCGAGTTCTTGTAGAGCTGTTGTAGAGGCCTTGTAGAGGCTCCAGTGGATTGGAGATGGTTTGAAGCCACTCCAAGGACTAACCATATATTAGATTATAGGTTATAATGTTTTGGCTCATTGGTATGTACATATGCATGACATTACATCTTTACATTGTATATAACAAACATGTATTTTATGTATGTGTGTGTGTGTGTATATATATCTTACAAACTGCAGGCCCTGGTAGCGAGCGATGGGGAAGTCTTTAACCACATAAGTGGGTGAGTAGAGACAGGAGGGCAGCACGTTCTCCAGCCGAGACGGGTCAATCATAGGTGCTGCACAGACAGAGAAACCGAAAGAGACCTTACTGATACATGTCAATACAGGCTCCATAAGAGCAAAGCCACATAAGGAAAAGAGTAGCCTATATAATATAAGTCATATAAAGAGGCAGACTGATGCTCACTTTTGAAGAAGGTGTCGCGGGGGTCCGGTTTCAGCATATCGGCGCCGTGCCGGCTGCTGGTCTCAGCCAGCCCAGGCACTCGACTATGGCTGGCGAGCGTCTGAGGGATGTGATCCACACTGTTCATTTTCAGACTGCTCTCATCTTTCACACAGAGAGAAAGGGGGGGGGGGGGGGGTAAAGTGTACCCTGTTTTAGTTCCTTATTGATAAATGGATAGATTCAATTTTCCATGAACTACAGCACCATCCACCAGTTTCACTGCACTCCTTTGGGAGTGATGAGAGGATATTTCAAAGGGATTTAATTCCAGTGAATCACAAATCTGCATGCACATGACCCGAAAGTGCCAGACGACATTAGCTTGCTCTTGTGTTCTCCTCCTCCTCCTCCTGCTCAAGTTGGCCAGAGTCAGTCTGATTACAGTCTGATTTCAGTTTGAGATTTCAGTTTTGCTTAGGATCCAGACATTACAACTGCATGTTTAAGAATGGTTTTCTAACAATTGTCCAGTGCAATACTGACTGCTGATGGCTGCAAAATGCAAATGAGCCTTCCAGCCAATCGCATAAGTGTTTATTCAGATATTTAGTTCTCTCCCTTAATTTGCTTGCTTTTAATAGGTAAGAACTCCCCCATTACATTAGGACAGGCCTTCCTATTCTCCGACTCTTCATCATGGAGGGCTGTGGTGTTGATCAGTACGCCTGTTGTGCCACTCTAGAGCTGTGACACCATGTACATGTCTGGGTCCAAGAAAGAACGGGCCGGTAAGTTCACTCAGAACTATACTTGTATGTAGTGGAATTTTACAGTGAGTGGCCCAACAGTCTAACTGCTGCTGGTCATGTGTGAGCAGATCATCAACATGTTCAAATCCCAGCAACAACTCAACACTCCATTAACAAAAGCCTTCTAGTCTAGGATGAACTACAGCACCATCGGAGGACATCACGTGGTGGGAGGAGTTCTAACTTACAGTTGTGAATAACAGTAAGTAGACTGAGGGGGAGGAGTCACAGGTTACAACAAAAGGTTACAACAAAAGTTCCATTCTTTCAAAAAAGTCTCTCAATTTCAGCTGCAGCTCATTTACTAATAATTTCGAGGCTCAACTTAAAATGTTTGGGCGACCAAACCAAGGACAGGACTCAAAAATGTGAGATAAGGAAACGTTTGACTAAATTAAGTTAACTAAAAAAAAAATGCTTCTTAAATCTTAAGTTATCTTAATTCAGCTCACATAATCAAGGCCAGATTACGTCAATACAGACTCAATATGTAGAACCAGAATTAAAATAACATAGTTTTAAGATATGCTATTTATAAACTGACTGGAAACGCAACCACAGTGGCCGATCATCATGATCATCCGTCATTGACTGATCATTCTCTGTTTACATCAGAGCTTTAACCACAAAGAGATTGGTCTTTAATCACAGCCATCCATCAATCTATCCACCCATCCAATCATCCATCCGTTCATCCATGTATCCATCCATCCATCCATCCATCCATCCATCCATACATACATCCATCCATCCATCATCTTTCCAACCACCCATCCATCATCCATCCGAGCTCTCTGAAGAGGCCTGATTTATGTGCGTGTCAGATTGTGGTCTAATTGGAGATGGAGTGTGTAATTAAAGAGAAAGCTAACATCAATGAGTCCGCAGAGGCTTCACCAGGCAAGCTAAAGGTTTTGGTGTTATTTACAGTGTGTAACCAGTACAAATAAGGGCACATTGGAAATCGTATTTGAAAGGCTGCTGCAGTGACACATCACCACAGCGCCACAGACAACAATTCCATTCCCTTTGCTCAGGACAAAAAACAGTGTATAACACTGTCTTAAACACACGTTCACTGGAGGCTGCGGCACCTGTTCATGAGTCAACAGCTTTTCTGTTCTTTTCTAAATACAGCGAAATAAATGCCCATGGTAATAAGCCATATGCTACAGATTAGACAGAGATAGAGATTAAGTTAAAAACACTGTAGTATTCCTTTAAGAAAGTGACAGTGGGCCTTCTGCCCATTTAGAACCCCTTGCAGGAATGGTACGGGTAAAGTCCTGTGATACTGGCAGCAGCTTACTGGGACTAACAGGACTTACAAGCAGCTTAACTGGCTAAGGCAGTGTTTCAAGTGCAGAACTGGCCTTTTTTTCCTGGTCCCAAGTTTGAATCCCAGGATTGCCAGAACTATTCGTAGCTAGGGGTCGATAAGACCAATATTGGCTGTAGTCTCACTGACAAGATAAGACTTCATTCTTTTTCTCTCTCTTTTTCTCTCTTACTCTCACACTGACACACACAGTTGGTATATAGCAAAGCTAGCCGTGTGATAGGTCATGTTTTAGGTCACGTTTACAGAATTGGGCAGGGTTATTTCGTTCCTTCAAGCACTGTCCTATGAAACTGCTTGAGTGGCAGCTCCAAATGATGCATGGACTGGCTATTTCACAGAGGAAGCTTGTGTTAGCCATCAGCCACCCGTGCAATGAGAGAGGGATTAGTTATGGCTAACGTTGTGAGAAAATAGTTGGAAAATTAATTTAGCATGGTGGAAATTAATTTAGCATGGTCACAAATCTGACTCCTTTTTCAGCTCCAGTGCCCATCATTCAGCCAGGCTTACTGAGTAGCTTTTACTAATGCTCTGTGTGCCGGAGGGGACACACTCACTTCAGGATAACATATCGCCCCTGTCACGCAATAGTCTTGTATCTCCATTTTTTTCCATTTGGCATGATTTTCTTAACTTGTGATAAGGTGTTGAAAAAAAATTGTATGTATATACTTTTGTCAAGTTGGGACACTTCTCTTGACTCTTTGGAGTTTGGATAAAATAATGAACTTAGGAAACATTAGTCTGGGATAGCTGCTGTCCCAAGTTTAACTGAACTTGTCAGGGTGACTAAAAAGATTAGATACGATCTCAGAGTTAAGATGTTCCTGTAATACAACCCCTGCACTCGATGTAATCCAGCTTAACTCTCTTTTAATATCTCTTCTCTCTGAGAAAAGACTCAGATCTATTAAGACCGAAACTTCATGACTTCTTAATGGCACTTATTATAAGACTATTGAGCTCCTGAATAATCCATCACTATATAATGACGACTGACAAAGCAAATGGACTACAATGGGTTTCCAGTTTATTACCTCTATCTACTTTACCCTGTCAGAAACAGGAGAAACATCTACCATACATATCCACTTTGCAGCTATACATGTACTGACTCTCTCCATCCATCAGTGGTAATGGACCACCAAAAGACTACCACTGACCAGATATCATTTGAGTGGTGGTCCACCCTCTCCATTGTTTTTTTTATTTTTATTTTACACATACCAATTACACTACTGGGTTAAGAACAATCTAACAGTCCAAATATCAAGTCAATAGTGGTCCCGTGGTCAGAAACTGACCACTGACGATAATGACTAACACAGACAGTGCATGGAAAGACTTTACATCCACAAGGTGTATCAAGAAGGTAGGTATGCCTAATAAAAGTTCTGGTACAGTCTTTGGAAAGTCTTAAGTAATGATTTCTGCAAAACTCGGCATGCAGTTGTGTCTCAGGCAGGTATGTAAATTATCACAGGTGTGGTCTGCTTAGACACTGGGTCTTGCCACTAACGAGGGCTTTCCCAGCTGCCCTTAAAAAAGTGTACCACTTGGTAAGAGATTGTTGACTGCTATGGCACACGTAAAAACATTCGGCTCAGTAGACATATTTTGAGAGGGGGCAAATTATTGGACCAAGATAAGCAGGATGGTCTTTTCTACTAATTGCTCGCCATCCAGCTGACCAAGCTGTCAGGAGGTGTTGGGAGCAGTGGTTATGTGAGGGCACACACACACAAACTGCGAAACAGGCTCCAGAAGGCCCAGACAGACCACCAGTAGAGAGGTTCCTTTGATCCACCGACAAGCACCAGCATCTCCCATCTTTCCTTGTCTACCATCCAGACACAGGTGGCACCTTCATTACACACCCCTGTCTCTGCCCAGAATCATTTCCAGGCCTTTAGCAGAAGAGAATTTGGCAACACAGCCATTGACTGCCAGCCACTGTCGCCTTCATTTGCAGTAGTTTTGTAATTGAGAAACCTGGACTGCTATAGACTGTAACTGTCTTTAGCCATGGATGCCTCCATGCCCAACCGTATTTCATCTTGTATCCAGGCTATAAGCGGCCCAACACGGTACTACAGCCTCCTTGCAATGATAAAGTTTTGCCCAATTAAATTGTGCCCAAATTTCATGACGAATGGACCAAATGTTTTGAAATGACTTAAAAGCTTTTTACACTGACCTCTATTGAAGCCTTGGCATCACTTTACTTGGACGGTGCATTATAGATGCCTCATAGATCTCACCTGACATTCAAATGAATATCTATGAAATGCGACTGAATTCTAAGTTGTATGATAATGACTGTCTGTCTTAGTAATGTAACTGTACACCTAACCATAACCCTAACCTAAACCTAAACCGTAGCCCTAAAAAGCTATGGTTAAGGTTAGGATTAGGGTTCTGTGTAGGGTTACATTCAACAGACATCCATTTACATTCAACTTTCAGTTCAGCTGCATTTAATAGGAATTCAGTTAGTTTTTAGTTGAATGTCAGGTGGACCATTCAAGTAAAGTGATACAAAGCTTTTTTTCCTTCTTATGTAAAGTTGGCATTTTAATGATATATTAATATCTGGGTCAGTATAAAGCTGAACAGGTTGTTAGAAACAGATGCAGAAAGAAATTGCACTGGAGTCAGTGGAGATCATCTCATGCAGGGAAAAGCAACAATTTGCTTTCTAAAGCTTAATAGATGCTGTGTGTGTCCAGAGAGATAAGGGTTAAGCATGGAGAACTCCAGCTTCTGCTGGCTCTGGTTGCTAAGCAACCTGTCTCCCACAATCCCTTTCTCCCACCTCTATAAATCCACTGTGGGAACGGACGTGTAAACACAAATTAAACTGTCAAATTAACAGCCTGAATGATTTTAGCTTTTTGCAATATTTAGAGCCGAGTCCAGGTGGGTCAGACTTCCCGGGGTAGGGGCTAAAGCAGGATTTAAAGAGCAGAAAATAAAGAAAAGGGGAGTACTATCTAATTTACAGCAGTCGGGAGTAAGTTCCGTTCCCATGGCAACGACATGCAGGACACTTAACATCCACAGATTGACAAGATCTGTTCTTGACAGTGTGGCTTCCTTGTGTTTCCGGTGATCGACTGTACTCTCAACTACATCTCTTCTTACAAGCAGTCTGAGGATTCCTCATTTCTCATTTCTACCTGAGTTGAAGACCTCCTGGGTTAAATCTGTGTACACTGATTATGTAGAAAAGTCTACTGTTGCTTGCAGGAGTGTGATGTGGCTCTGTCATGCAGCAGCACTTCACAAATCAAGTCTGTTTCCGTCCTGATAACACACACTGCTCGATTCCCTGGGTGCGCAACAGCAAATGCAGAAACTGGAAACTGCTCAGTCACGACTTTTACCACTCGTCGCAGTGATGAAGAGCAGTCTCTGCTTGCGTCTATGAGCTACTCCAACTCCAGAATGGAGGCAGAATGACTCACTGTAACAGCCAGCAGCTTCTACTACTACTACACTGTTCTCATAACTACTAAAGTAATTCACTACAGTTGTGGCTGATCAACTACATTTGTGATAAAGATAACACTGCGTGTATTGGTGTGTGTGTGTGTGTGTGTGTGTGCGCGTGTTTGTAAGAGGGGCTTACCTGTGTACAGGGAGATGTAGACCGAATCGATGACCTCATATTTCAGGCCTGGCAGAAAAGGGCGCCACTGTGGTGGAAAGAAGAGAGAGAGGTAGAGTGAGTGAGAGATAGGGAGGGTACAAGGGAGAGAGAGATAGTGAGAGAGAGAGATAGTGTGAGACAGATAGTGAGAGACAGATGGAGAAAGAATAGAGAGCGCGAGAGAGAGAGAGAGAGAGAGAGAGAGAGAGAGAGAGAGAGAGAGAGAGAGAGATGGGGAGGGTATGAGAGAATGAAAGAAAGAAACAAAGAGTGATAGAGAGAGAAAGAGCAAGAGAGAGAGGTAGAGAGAGTGAGAGCAAGAGAGAGAGGTAGAGAGAGTGAGAGAGAGAGAGAGAGAGAGAGAGAGAGAGAGAGAGGTAGAGAGTGTGAGAGAGAGAGGTATAGAGAGTGAGAGAGAGAGAGAGAGAGAGGTAGAGACCTCTCTCTACCTCTCTCTCTCACTCTCTCTACCTCTCTCTCTCTCACACACTCTCTCTACCTCTCTCTCTTGCTCTTTCTCTCTCTATCACTCTTTGTTTCTTTCTTTCATAGAAAGATAGAAAGAGAGAAAAAGAGAGAGAGAAAATAACTTTTCCTCCACAGATGTAGAGATGAGTATAGCTCTGCACTCTGCTGTATTGATTGGAGGGAGAGGGGAAGGGGAGGGGGTGGGGGTTGGGGATCAATGTATGATGCTGAAGGAGGGCGAGTGAGAAGAGGACTGACCTCCTTTTACCTCACACTAACAGAATGCAAGGTCACCCTCATACTACTCACACACGCATAGACATGTGGACAAGGACATGTGTTGAACTCCCCATAGTGAGATACTGAATGCATACCCCCCACAACACACACACACACACACACACACACACAATCCTCTGGCAACAACACACTCACCCCAGCAACAGACAGGCTACAAGTCTTTTAAAGACATTCAGCAATTACCACGTCGCTTCTCGTTATCCTCCTGCTAATGAGGGGAGACAGGGCATTTTCCACGGTGAGAATCGAGACTGCGAACCCACACATTCACACACACACACACACACACACACACACACACACACACACTCACAAACATAGGTAGAAGCTTGAACCTCATCCGCACAATAAGCCATAACCTTTACACCCCACAATGAGAGTTCAGTACACGGTTCACTGTCTGCAGGAGGCTGAAAGTGGAGACAGAGACAGAGAGCAGCTGTGTGTCGTGTTCTGATACAGTACTGTACATGCAGGACACTTCAACACACACCATCGCCACCATCAATCACTCCTGCCCCGCTACTGTGAGACAGCAAACACTGTGAACCGATTTCTCAAAACCCAGAACCAACTCAGCTCAACTTCCTGCCACTTTTATTACTTTCCACAGGCTTTATACTCAATGTTTCCCTAAATATTCACCTGGACTGCCACACTGGGTTGGGCAAATCCAGTTTTAAGATGCTAATTTCTATCTCGCTTGAGCATGAAACCTTATGGGCTGATTTAGTGGGGAAATGTGTACTGCTGCTCCCGGGAGTCACAGAGCAGCATTCAACAAATCAAATGTGTTTCCACACTGATAAGATTTTCAAACACAGATTTTCACAAAAGCACAAAAAAGCAGTTGTTGGAGAAGGGTGGCCTCAAGATTATGACCACCAAAGAAAAATACTTACTGTTATTGGATTTCACCCTCTACTTAACCAATTGATAAAACTGCCCTCTAGCAATGTCCTTCAGTTCTTAGACGTAAGGGAGGAACCATGCTGTATACTTTAACTGAGATAATCAAGACAATGTAGGTTAAAATCTTAAAGTGCAGGCCAGGGAGTATTCCAGGACCAGAGTTGGGAACCACACAGACCAATACAGGGTATGCATTGACGTCACATTCCCGATGGAACACGCCCCCTTTAGTCGGACTGAGCGTGGCTTTGTTTATCAGGGAAAATGGCAAAACTCGGAATGAAACGATCATGAAACAGGAATGAAGCGATTATCTGCTCAAATTAAAGGCAGCTGGACTCGACAGTGATCCATCCACAGTACTCAAGAATCAATGATCCATGGACAGCAATGTGTACTCAGGAACTCTAGCTAACTGAGGCTCAAATCACACTCGTTTAGAGGATAAAACTGAGAGCACAAAGTTAAGTGTAGAGGTGGTCTTAGAGGTGTTTTCCACTGTTTTTCACTGTTTTCAGGCACATTTAGTAAACTGGTTCATCCAGGTCTGCTTGCTTTCTCGCTTACTTGAACTTAGCATTACGTTTAATTCACAGCCACATTGGGTTTGTTTTTTTTCCCACCTGTTTTCAGAGCGTGACTTCGCCACGTGTGACCTCCCGTACACTTTGGTCCCTGGATTCTGTCCGTTTCTGCAAATTGCAGCAATCAGTTTCTCTTCGCTTTCAGCAGTCTGTAAAAGGAGAGGTCTGAATTCCTGCTGAATCTGTTTGTACAGTCAATTGCAGAACAGCTCTTTACCGTTTTTGTCTTAGTGCCGTTCACACTGAACATTAATGCTGCCACTCAGTGGACGTGGCCACAGTGACATCCCGTGCATACCCTCTACTGTCTACTATCTAATTGTCCTTTCTAAAACTGCATCTATGTTTTGCTAGCAAGGACAGAACAGGACAAGTATGAAAGGCGGTGATAAATGTGCTGCTGTGTGCTAGCAGTCACCCAACGGCCTTCTGCCCAGACTACCAAACGGTTAGAAGTACGAGAAACAGGTGGCTGTGCTTCATTTTTCATGACAATAACGTCCCAGCCAAAATCATCCTATATGCTGCCTTTTGGTCAGCACATTTTTGGATTTTTGGAGGACTGAATTGGACCTTGAGCACAGTACACTGCTAGGCTTACCATGAACTGCCCTAAGACAATTAAGTAAAGTGCCATTATTAATATAGCTTCAGCTAGCTATGTTCAGAGGCTAGTAATAGTAACCTAAACTATTAGTGTATTTGTTAAATTTGAGTGCAAGATGAATGATATCATTATGATTTACTGAAGTCAGAATCTTTGAAATTCCTTTTGCCTTAGCTATAACCTCTCACTGTGTGGAAAACAAGCCCACATTAAAACTTCATGTGATTCCATGTGGCTGATGTGCTTAGTTAACTCCCTGCACAGTGTTTTGTCATTGGGGATGTGTGGTCATTTTTACCTCATAAATAAAGAACATCTACTAAAAGCCAGGGTCAAACTCTTCTCTCTAGTCTACTCTGCTACCCTAAAAGTTTTAAACTAGGTTAAAAAAATATATAAATAAAAAAAATAAAATAAAATAAACAGAATTGTGGTAACACAGGTACATTTGTTTTGCCTTTGATGGAAACAGAACATTACTAAACTGAACATTTTACCTCAATTATGATTAATGAAAGATTGTATACGCTGCTCGAGTTGCTCAGCTGGCTCTGTGTTTGGGTTCTGCTCCATGTTGCTTTCAGGTTGCAGACTGGACAGGGCAGAGTCACGTGACTACACATGCAGTAGTTCACATTATATAAACACACACAGTGGGGATGTGTATTAACTTCAATTAGAGGTTCTGAATGCGAGATTCGATCAATGCTCAATTAGCTGTCCTAGCCCTAACTTTTACACTTTTACCTGAGCAACAACTATAAACCATACTACTTTGTGCTATTTTTTACTTGTATGGGACTCTGCCACTTCAGATTCTGACCTATTCACATTTTCCTCTGGACTATGACTGTGGTATTTCAATTATAACATTGATACATACATAGTACATGCAATCTACCTGTCCTCCACCATGAATCTGCCTCATAAAACCAGCAAATATCACCCTTTCAGACCACCAGTGAGTCCATGCAGTTAGTTGAAGCATATATTCATGCTAAAAACATAAAAATCATGCTGAAATATTCTGCCTTTAAAACAGAATAACTTTTGGACCCAAATATCACCTGCTAACCTACTGACATTGGGTGGGAATGTATTTCTTAAAAGTACACATGTTTAATACAGCAGAAATTACTATTTAAACAAAAACAAGAAAATCTAAAAATGGGACATTTTAATCATCTGAAGGATTCTCTCTCTCTCTCTCTCTCTCTCTCTCTCTCTCTCTCTCTCTCTCTCTCTCTGAGTTGTGCCTTTTTCCTTTCCACCATCTTCATGTGAAACAAGTCCCTGCGCATTAGTGGGATGTATTGATGAAACCCATTAGCACTTAAAAGCCTTTCCGTGGTGATAAATGGTGGCGTTTCAGTCAATGGAGAAAGCCATAATCAGAGCAGCTTTTACAAGATAAAAATACAAAAAAGTCACAAAACAGTAAAAAAAAAAAGCGACAGGGTTGTGTGTCTTGGCTGCATTAGTGCTAACTGTGGCTGCGGTCTTTGTACAGAGTCTCAAGACTGTGCCGACAGTTGTTGTGGGAGAACTACATAGGGACGATTCACTGGCCCGAACCTTTCCTTGGCAGAGGCCAAAAATCAATACCAGGAGGAAAATAATAAAATGTACCACCAGAGGAACAAACTGACACAGGCAGCCAGCAGTATTTAATCATGTTTGCGTTTGCCGTGGAGGGTTTGTGACAGTGCTACTCTTTTCAGACGGGCCACGGCCTCTCCCTGGCAAAGGCAAATGTCTTTCTGAGGAAGAAGCTAAGACACGGCACTGCGCAAACAGCAGATTACTCTGCTCTCAGCTTTTATGTCTGCAGTGTTTGTAGAATCAAATGCTAAATGTCCTCTGCTAGCCACCTTGTCACTGTTAGTTAGGACCTTCTGTGAGCAAAAAGGAATTAACGTCATTTAACATTTCGAGTTTAATAATGCACTGAAGATATACATGCTGAACCTGGAGTCTCCTTTGCCAAATAGTTATGCAAATGAATTCTGAACAGATGCTAAGTATTTCAGGATAAGGGCTTTTTTTTGTGAAGTGAGGCTTTAATGTCATAAATGATGAAGAAATTTATGTAAAATACAGAATGTTCAGACAGCGTTTTAAGCTTCCCAATTAACCTACAGTATCCGCTCTCTGTCCACAAACACATTCTTTAATAACCGTTGGACAAACTTTACAGAAAACTGGCACAAATCCCATTCAACCTAATGAGAAGCTGTAGAGCACTTTGCCAGAGTGACTTTTGGGACTTCTGTCTGGCAGCCATGAAGGGACGGTCAGATGCAGCTGAAAGATGTAGTCAGTGGTTATGGATAAGAAGGGCTGAGTATGGTGTGTGTTTGAAGGTGTAGTATGATAGGAGATGTTGAGCAATTGAGCAAATGCTGTTCATATAGTGAAGTTGTGAGTAATCTGGCGAAATCCTGTGAGGACGGAGGGGAATGGGTCTGGGACGCCAGGCTTCACTGTTGAGCCTTCTGGAAGTGTTTTGGGCTTAATTCTGTGAAACCTTGATGAAGGAAGATGCCTACCTGATGACAATTGAGAATAGCTTGCAATGTGGCGGGTGAGTAGTGTATAGGTAAAAAGACGGTTATGTGTAATCATAACTGGTACATATAGGGTCTTGTCAGTCCCAGGGGAAGTGTTGTTGATCTGATGATAAACGGCCACAGCAACTTTAGCTGATGTAGGTGTAGGATCTTGGTTAGGTTGTTGTGTTTTATACGATAGGTGACGATAGGTGAAAGTCTTGCTGATCGGATAATAAATGACCACAGCAACATAGGAAGGGAGGTGCCTACCTAGTAAAGCTTGAGATTAGAGTATAGCCCAAGTTGTTAGGTGCAGGATTTTGTCATGCAGTTAGCAAGTGTCTGGAATTGCGACAAAGTAATAAGTAGTGAGATTACTTTTCCAGTGAGTAATAAGTTACCTTCCTGGAAAGGTCAACAGCAAACAGGTGCTAACTATTCCTTAATGACGTCATGTTTTTTTTTCTTCACAGAGCTTGCTGGAATTAGCTAAAACACGATGACAGCCACAAACCTTCAGACTGTTGCCAGCTTTCCCTGTCTACGCTTCTACATTTCTACTCAGTTCGTCATAAGACAACTCCGTTCAGCTCAAAGTGTGGTATTGCTTTCCGGCTTCCTCGTCACACGTATCATTTAGTTCTGCTGGCAGCCAGTTCACTCACACACTCTCCTGGCTGAATGTGGCTTTCTTCTTTGCCTCTTGACTTCAGGCCTTTCCGCCAATCAAAGCCTGCGGAACAACGGCGTGTTGCCATGGGAGACCTGCTGCAGGACGCTTCAGCGAGCTGAGGCAGAACAAAGACAAAGGCGCACAACTGTCTTCACAAGCGTGACATCATAGCAAAGCCAAGAGATACGGCTCCTGAGGAGACTGGAGAGCTGGAGAGGAAATGCGGAATGAAGTTCAGATGCGTTTTATCGTCCATTTGATAGCGCGAATGCCTCACGGCACCGGATTCGGATCTCTTTGGACCCTCAAGCATTGAGGATGCATTTGGGATGCTTGTCCTCAATGCCAGTACATACCACATATATGCAGATTTCCATGATGCAGTGATTTGAAGATCACTGAATGTGCATATCTGCGTGAAATCGGCATTATTCCAACGCACTGATGCACGCTGTCTCTCTCTCGCTCTCTCTCTCTCTCTGCCTTTGTGCTGTGGACTGTGTCCTTGCTGTGGGGCTTATTGGGCCGAGCCGTGGCTGTTATTTTTGGCTCCTAATGTGATAAAATTCATTTTCCCTCACCACGCTGATGATTTCCGCCAGCGCTACAGACAAAAGCCTCCCTGCAAGTGCTCGTCATGTCCGAAACGCTTTCCCTGCCCCGCCTGGAGCATTGGGCCTGTCAACCGGAGCTGATTAACAAATAAACAGATGGATGAATAAATGAGTAAACAGAGTAGAACATCTTCTAAGCAAAACAAACATGAAGACAGGACACACACACACACACACACACACACACACACACACACACATAAACATACACATACACATACTTAAAAAAAATTGATCAGAGCCAGAGTCAGGGTTAGCAGGAGGTGACTGTTAAAGCGGTATGCATGGATTGAAAGAGTGTGACGGCACGCTGGCAGTGATATGAAGCTAAGGGCTAATTGGGAGGACTCTAGAGAGCTCATAAGGTTGGGCCAATAAAACAGTTCATTAATAGCCAATGTTCTCACCCACAGTCTGCTAAGCCACAATAACAGCTTCAAGAGTAATGATCCTGTTCTCATTCTTCCTCTATTTTATCTCCCCTGCAGCTTCTCACACACACACTCACATATAATCCAAGACTGTGTCAGAGTTCTGCTCTGTCTTCCATGTAAGTGCAAGACAGGAAGTGACAAATGACTGATGCTTATATTCTTCATTATGAAGTATCTCTCACTTTTATTAGGGCAGAGCAAACAAATGCTTCTGCCGTTTCACAGAGTTTTGGAATATTAAAGGTTGCTTTTAGTGTGGGCATGAGTTTAACACATTTCTATTATCCATGTACTTTTATCTACCTATAAAACCAAATTGTCCCTTAAAAAGATGCCTGGTACATACCGGTATAACTAAAACAGAACATATCTGTATGTAGCGATATGGGTGTATGTAAAGGAAGTAGATATAATGAGTATTGGGTTTTTGAAAATAGCCTGTTTTCAAGGCAGGTCTGTAGAAGGTATCTGCATGGGGAAGCTAAGGAACCACTACACACCATGAGTAAGACGGTGAAGCAAATGGATACTAGGCTAAAAGCTAACCCAGTTAACCGCCTACAATCTCTTTAGCTAAAAATCCACACACTGCGTCGAGAGGACACCCAGAGAACAGAAACATGATCTGGTAAGATTTACTCAGAACAATTACAATCTTCTAGAATCTTCTAGAATCTTCTAGAATTCTTTTCACAGTTCTATGCTATGCTAGGCTAGGCTAGGCTAGGCTATGTGGCTCATCATGGTGATGTAAACCAGCCAAAAAAGCAGAGCTCATTTTTTTCCCTTCCGTCCATCACAAATGGGGAACATGGAAGTAAAATTGCAGGGTTGTAAACAGGTTTGTATGACTACATCAGCGACATACCCACTATTTATCCATCAAAGATAAACTTAAAATCTCAATAAATGCATTTTTCGGCACCTTGAATGACTTTTAGTTAGCAAACAGTCATAACCAGAACAAGACATTTTGCCATAACTTAAAAAAAAAATGAAATGAAAGAAAAGGTAGAAACAGTAAGAAACAGATGGATGGGCAGTTAGACAGAAAGAAAGGCTCCTTCTTTTACCCTGGGTATAAATGTACATTGCAATACAGTCTACCTCACTATAGAGCTGTGCTCATTTCTGCAGTAATATTCACAGAGCAGAAGCATGTCGCTCCCTATTCAGACGTTTTCCCATGTCCCCGTCAAAGTGATTTTCAGTAATTCATGCATGGAAAGGATAAATGGAATGGTTCTCCATTTCCATTTATTTGTCCAAATCCACTCAGACCTTTTTTCATTTTCCATTTCCTACGTTGGGAGAAAATCAATTCAACAAAAAGTTCCAAAAACGGCCTTCCTCTCTAAAAGTACTTGGGTGTCTGTAGTCAGAGCGCTGGAGCAACCCATTCGCCTGTGATTACTTCAGCGGCCTTTCCTTGTTGTAAATGAACCCACAGGCCGTCCTGCTCTATCACCTGCATCTGCTAGCAAGACTGTGAAACAGTCACAATACAGCTACTCGCTGTGAGATGGGCAAACTCTAAAGTCAGAGGTTTTGACTGGAGCAAAACTGACAGTCCATGAAAATATATACAAAAAAATGCAGCACATTGGATACAATGTTCTGTAAAAATCTATAGTATAAAATTATGAATAAGGACATAATAAAGTCTGAGTAAGCAAAACAACATTTCCCCACTCCTTCTATTAACAATGTATGTTTTTAATAAATGCTGGACAATACATTAATTAAAATAATAATTTGGAAATTATATAAATGCAGTTAGCCAACAGCTAATTAATCCATTAATTAATGTATGCTCTGATTAAGTATTGGATCATAGCCTACCCTACCTCTTTAGACTCTTTCCTTTATGCTACATTTTGATGGTGAAGACCAACTGAGAATTTGTACTGTTAATTCATGTTGACTGTATGCAAAAGCATTTATTAAACATTAATTTTTTGTATAGTCTTTATAGACCAACTGCCTATGACTGGAATGCTGGCCAGTAACAAGTTATATTTAATGTATTTATATTTAGACCTTTGTTGAATGTTGTTTTTGATTAATTTAATTATGTTTATAATAGCATTAACTTTAAAACAAAGACCAAAATAAGATAGATATTGCTTAACAAACTTAATGTCCTCTGCAGCTGTATAAATTATTTAGTATTTATATAGTTCATACCTGCTGCTTCTGAATGTCTGCTTGAGTTTGAGCTCTTTAGAAAGGTACATTTTGGCCATTATCGAGTCATTATATCACCAAAGTTGAGTATGGATCTAGGCTACTCAGCCCACCTCTGTCCATTTGTCCAGCAAACTGAAACATTCCCAGAAACCTTGACCAGCAGCAAAATGTACTAAAGAGTTTGACTGGTGCATTAAAGGGCCTAATGGTTATACCTGTATACATTAAAACCTAATGTTTCTCAATTTTATTATTTATTATTTCATTTGTAATGACATTTTCTACCCAGTCTGGAATCCCCATTCTGTGCTGACCAACATCACACTAGGTGTGATCACACTAGGTGTGATGTGGGGAGGAAATGCAATCAACCCACCCCTGAGGGAGCAAAGGGAATTCTGCTCTCCCTGACTCCTGCTGCTGATGTCAAACAGTCTGACCTGGGATTCAAACCACTCATTTTTATTTTTAATAAGAATTTTATAGAGAATATACATCTTCTTAAAGTTTTAAAACATGACATTCACTTTGTTGTCAATTTATGAAAGCAAAACCACAAAAACACTTAAATGAAATGTGTTTGTATCTTTAGTTACATCTGTCTTTATATAAGTTATAAAGAATGTTTCAGCTCCGAATTCCTTGTGCATGAAGTGCAATATAGGCCAGCCAACCAGAACAGAGGTCATTTGCATACATCAGTCTTAAAGGCACAGTAACAACCCCCAATCTTTCTAAATCTAGAATTTGGAAAACACAAAGTAATGTGAAAATGAATTACTGTAGCTTTTAGCTTTTTTGGTACATTAACCCACATAAATACAAGTATAAATTCACTGCATTAAAAGCAACTGGAGTGCAGTTATGTGTGTGATATATGCGCGACTCAGTTGTGAACAGTAGTACAGCAACACTGGAAATCATGCTGTGATCACAGGGAATGGAACGAGACCCATATTGTTTTCTGCTAGACAGAGCACTTCATCAGAATAAGATAAAGGCAGATAAACAAACAAATAGATAATAGAGTTGAGCGCTGTACCCAAGTTTGAACCCCAAGGTTTGAAGGATTTCCATTCTGAGCTCAGCAGAGACTGTGTCTGAAAAGCTGAACAGATCAGGCTGCTCCCACTGCCGCTGTCTGCTCCCTCTGAACTAAAGAGTCGTATTGCCAGTATAAATCACTTCAATCATTCCTTTGTGCTCCTTTCCATCTCCGGCTGTGGCCCTACACACTGAAATCATTACAGCGGCTTATCCCCACACAACACAAACAGACTAACACCCGTATTAGCATCATCCAGCACAAGACAGCAATGAAAGCAGGAACCTGAGCGAGGTGTATATAAAGTCTGCCATTTATGAGTGCGCTCGCCGTACTGCTCACAAGGGTCAGAGAGATGTTGTTTGTTGAATAGGCCCCTCAAAGCGTCATCCATTCAACAACCCTCATCCATCAGCCTTCTGATCCAAGTCATATTAAGATGGGAACAGCTTGCTGGTCATATGCCAAAGCAGCAATGTTATCACAGAATGTCTGTAAAGTTTATGATTTGCACACAGAATACGAAATCTCAATTTTAAGTACAGGGAGGAGTGTTTGTACTTGAACACCAATGTTCAACAATGTTGTCGTTGCATTAAAAAAGCTTCTATCTATAATATATGTCCTTACATGTATCTCTTATTGTAATAATCCACTCCATTTGCATCTTTATTGTCTAGGGAGTTGCAGCTAAGTAAAATTCTACATAAAATGAAACCACAGGGAGACGTGTGTTCTATCATACTGCAGTTTTAATGTGAATGTAGTCAAATGGCCTAGTCATAAGGTTCCTCAAGTGCCTACACTGCTAAAAGTATAAGCTTCTTGAGGAACGTTTGAAGGTTCTTTGAGGAACCTTCAAAAAGAGATTTGTAGAAGAAAAAGGTTGCTTAAAGGTTCCCCAAAGCACCATAAAAGGTTTACACAGTTTCAAAGTGAAGAACACGTATAAGGTCCTCAAGAAACCTACCAGGAGTTTATAATACTTTAGCAATTCTACTGTGTTACAGTATTTCTATGAAGTTTACCTAAAATCACATTTGGCTATTTTAATCTTGCTAATTGGTCCAATTTGCACATATTTTAGTTCACAAATGCTTTTTTTAATATCCTGCCAAATTCAGGTTATGAATTTTGAGTATCTCTGATTTGTTGTTGATTTGTCAAATAGACTGTAATAACAGGCCAATGTGTTCCAAGAAAACATTGCCCACACACTGCACCACCTCCAGCAGCCCAAACTGCTGACAAGAGCCAGGTTGGATCCATGGATTCACACGGCTAGCACAAAATTCTGACCCTACCATCTGTGTGCATCAACATTTTTCCAACTGTCCTCAACTGTTTAGTTTTGGTAAGCCTGTGCCCACTGCAGCCTCAGCTTTCTGTTCTTGGATTTCTGTTTTCATCTTCCACAGCATGTCATTCACAATAAATATAAACCTGGGGTAATTTCTACAGGTCATGTCACAGTATGTAAAAACTGGGGTAATATTTACAGACTTACATTTACATGAATTCAGAAGAGACTAAAGTCACAGACACACTCTGCTAATAACTGTATCACTACACCTACACACAAATAGCACTTTAGAGAATACAGACCTGTCATAAGCAATATGTTGATGTGAAGCGCTGCAGTGTGCTATGTGACAGAATACAGACACAGTGACTCACCCCAACCTCCACATGATCTGAGCCCTTGTCATCTTGCTTGTGCAGAATCTCAAAGTAGTATCTTCTAGAGGCGATAAGACTGAAGAGAGACATGACAGAAAACATCTGAATCAGTTCATTTTCATGTGCAATCATCCATAAGTCCCTCTACTGAAACCTCTTTTCTTTGTGTTTGATTGTTCATATTATGTATAATATTTCCATTCATGCGCACATTTCCCATTTGGTACAGTGCAAATAGAGGTGAAGATGGTAAGAAATGACTGAATGTAACACACATGCGGCCTCCAGAAAGTTTTTTCAAGAAACACTTTAGATTGACTGAATCTATAGCCTTTCTACAAATGCTCAGTTGTTTGACTACAGAGTGCAACAATGTTGGGGTTAGAGTGAGTGGTAAAAACAGGTGGTAAATTTTACTAATTGCAGATTGAGGGTTTGATTTGAAAATCATTCAAAGCAGGCAACACAACTGATTATTCAACTAGCTAGCAAGATGAGTATTCTTCTTCTATGCTGGCTATTTTAAATCCCCAGTGATGTTATTCAGCCCACATTTGCATGTTCAAATCCGTGTTCAATATGTTATAAGAGGATGTTTTTTTTTTACAAAGCTGCTTTACACAGATCCAGGCCCAATCCTCATTTGAGCAAGCCAATGGTGACAGTGGCAAGAAAAAACAAAAACACCTGTATAGAAAGAAACCTATAAAGTTCTTGGTTACTCCCAAGAAACTTTGAGAGTAACTAAGACTCAAAAGGGGAAACCCTTTTCCTTTGGTTAACATTGGATAACACAACATATAACAAAAAGGCAATAGAATAACTGGTCAAACAGAATTATGGTTACTGTAAAAAGCAAGGCATGAGTGGTAAAGATTGTGAGTGGGTGCTGGACACATTCTCAGTGTTACTGTAAGAGGGGATTAAACTGGTGTAAAGTTTATTTTGGCTAAACATTAACTGGTAGAGGTGTAACGGTACATGAACATCACAGTTCGGTTCACACTGTGGTTTGGACCTCACGATTCAGTACACGTTTGGTAAAAAAGGAAGCCATAAAAAAAGGAATAAGGTTGACTGCAGTAAGGGGGAGGTCCCAGAACAAACAAGGCAATGATTACAACCAATCACTGTTAGTGGAAGATGTATGGAGAAGGTCTCAGAACAAACATGGCAAAGATTAGAACCTACCACAGTTAAGAGGAGGTATCAGAACAAACAATGCAATGATAGGGACCATTTAATGAGGGAGAAATCTCAAATCAAACATGGTGGGGAGGTCTCAAATCTAATATGGTAGACATAAGGACAGTCAAGGGTGGTCTCACAACAAACAAGGTGGTTAATAGGTACAATAACAGTAGTGGTCTCAGAAAAAAGGCTAGAAAGTGTTTAGGACCAGTAGGAGTGAGTGGAGGTGTCAAATAACAAATAAGGTGGTGATTAGGACTAATCACAGTAAGGGGGAGGTCTCAGAGATTAGGACCAATCGCAACTAGACAAACAAACTAGAAAGTGAACAGGACCAGTAGCAATCGAGGAGGTTTCAGAACAAGGAAGAAGCTGATTGGAACCAAGGTAATGATAAGAACCAATCACAGTAAAAGGGGGGTAAGCAATAAAAAAATTGTGATTGCGACCAATTACAGTAAGAGAGTGTCTCAATACAAACATAGTGATGATTAGGACCAATCACAGCCATGGGGAGGTGTCAGAACGATCAAGGTGATGATTAGGACCAATCACAGTTAGCAGGAGGTATCAGAACAACAATGCAATGATAGGGACCAGTTAACGAGGGGGGAAATCTCAAATCAAACATGGTGGGGAAGTCTCCAATCTAACATGGTGGAGATAAGGACCAATCGCAGTCAAGGGTGGTCTCAGAACAAACAAGGTGGTTATTAGGTACAATAGCAGTAAAGGACTGGTCTCAGAAAAAAGGCTAGAAAGGTCTCCGAACAATCAAAGTAAAGATTAGGACCAAACGCAGTAAGGGGGAGGTCTCTGAACAATCAAAGTGGAGATTAGGACCAATTGCAGTAAGGGGGAGGTCTCCGAACAATCAAAGTGGAGATTAGGACCAATCGCAGTAAGGGGGAGGTCTTAAAAAAATCAAGGTGGGTATTAGGACCAAAAAGGTGGTGATTAGGAGTTCTAACTAGCAAGCAGTGTGAATCTTACCACTGCACCAATTTATCCAAACAATGTTGTTTTGTTTAAAAATCATTAATTTTAGGTTTTAGGTTTAGATGTTTGAGGTTAAGGTTAAATAAGGTACTAGATGTTTCAGTTAAGTTAAAAACAGGTTGATAAACAAAGCATCTACAGTAACCTGCCACAATAAAGTCTTCCTGTTAGACCTATAAAAAGTCAGAGATATATTTAGTACAGCTTAAACAGAGCTTGCTAGATGCTAAAACAGCTCCATTTGTGACCTCCTTATTTTTGCTTCGCATGAACGAGTCATTTTCCCCCTTTCAGATCCCTCCACCATTCCGATGCAGCATCACTCACCTAATCAAAAACACATCTCATCCAATTGGCCCACATCTGCTGTGAGATATTCAGAATTAGACCCTCGCCTGGCTTTACACCTCGTTACACTTCCCAGAGCACCCTTCCAAACACAACCATCAGCCGCCGGCACATCGCATGTCACATCGTATGGAGCCAAATCTGTTGATTTTTTCCAAGGAGCAAAAAAAGGGTTCTGAAAGGCGGTGCCAAGGCCTGGCATACAGCTCCTCCTCTTATTTGCATGCGCTAATTATTTTGTTTGGTTTTCCTGCACCCTGGAAATTTGAGAGATGATATTTACAACAGGATGCTTCTAAAGAGTAAATGTGCTCATACATATTCATGAGGGAGGCCAAGGTATGAAATGAATAATTCAAATATGTGAATGAATTTCTTGTTTATGTGATTGTGTGCATGAGTTTTTGTGTGTGAGTTAAATAGTAGATCTGGGTAGAGATGGGTAGCAAAAATAGCAAGAAAAAAACAAAGTGAATAAGAGTAAGGTGAAACCTAACTGGACTCGATCCGTCATGATACACAATCCTATAAACTTTCCAGAATCAATGAGTGTTAAAAAAAACGTCTGGGTGACAGAAACTGATTACTGAGAGAGGTGAAGAGAAGATGAGGAGGATGGAGAGTGAGACAGAAAGTGAGACACAGGAGAACTACAGAAGAACCCAGATGACATGAGAAACACTGACCCAATGTTCTCCAACAGGCACCAAGAACTGACCAGCCAGTGCAATCAGTGTGAACATTCTAGAACAGTGTCCCTGGGAAAGAACTTTCCAAAACTGTGTGACTGAGGGAGTACAGTGTTACTGGGCACAATAATCTAGAACAGTGTAACTGGAAAAGAACATTCCAGAATCATGTGACTGATGGAAGACAATCTAGAACTGTTTAACTGGGGGAGAACATTCAGAAACAGTGTGACTGATGAAGAATATTCTAGAGCAGTGTGATTGAGGCAGAACATTTCGGAACAATAAGGAGAATATTCTAGAAGGGTGTGGCTGATGTGAAAAGGAAAGAGAACATTTTAGAACAGTGTGACTGGGGATGAATATTCTAGAACAGTGTCACTGGAAAACAGCATTCCAGAATCATTTGAATGATGGTGAACAATCTAGAACAGTTTGATTGAGGGAGTACAGTGTGACTGGGCACACTACTCTAGAACAGTATCACTGGAAAAAAATGCAGAATCATGTGACTGATTGAGAACCTTCTAGAATGATCAGGGAAGAGAACCTTTTCAAACAATGTGAAAAGGAAAGAAAACGTTAGTGTTCTGTAATGTTAGTGAATGATCTAGAACAGTGTCACTGGAAAACAGCATTCCAGAATCATTTGACTGATGGAGAACAATCTAGAACATGACTGGGGGAGAACATTCAGGAACAATAGGGAGAACATTGGTGTGGCTGATGGAGGACATTTCAGAATGGTGTGGCTGATTGAAAACCTTCTAGAATGATCAGGGAAGAGAACCTTTTCAAACAATGTGAAAAGGACAGAAAACATTTTACATTTTAGTGAATGATCTAGAACAGTGTCACTGGAAAACAGCATTCCAGAATCAATCTAGAACAGTTTGATTGAGGGAGTACAGTGTGACTGGGCACACTATTCTAGAACAATATCAATGAAAAAAAAAACATGCCAGAATCATGTGACTGACGGAGATCAATCTAGAACAGTTTGATTAAGGGAGAACAGTGTGACTGGGAACACTATTCTAGAACAGTATCACTGGAAAAGAAATGCCAGAATCATGTGACTGATAAAGAACAATCTAGAACATTATGACTGGGGCGAGAACATTCAGGAACAATAGGGAAAACATTCTAGAATGGTGTGGCTGATGGAGGATTCTGATTGAGAACCTTCTAGACTGATCAGGGAAGAGAACCGTTTCAATGTAAAAAGGAAAGAGAACTTTTAAGAGAAATTTTAGTGAATGATATAGAACAGTATCACTGGGAAAAAACATGCCAGAATAATGTGACTGATGGAGAACAATCTAGAACAGTTTGACTGAGGAACTCATTCAGGAACAGTTCAGGTGACCTCTGACCACTGCGACTCTGAACAGTAGTGTTATGGAACTTCTGCCTGCACCGTTTAACAGAGCACTCGCCAGCATTCAGCCTCCCTCAGGAATCTTCACTGAGCTTCAGCACAGCCAACAGAAGGGCAGCTAACATGTGTGGAAGCTGCTCCATCATGGACGATAGGCTAGTTTGTCTTGGCCGAAGCACATCATGCAAAAGTTCAGAGCATTTATACGCTGTGTGACCCTGCACGTCTGCCACGGCGCGCTGTTTACCACTGCATGGAGCTCTGCGGTGAAGACACTCAGTGTGGAAAGCAGCTGCATTCAGACAGAAGAATCTGCCTGTGGGGAGTTTTGCAAAGCAGAGAAGGAGCAGAGTGTGTCTTAATGTTACCACCACATCACACATCTCTGAATGAACCACAACTAGCAAAGAGACACAGCATCAAAGAGACGGTCTGTTTCTCAGGGGTTCTAACCAAGCCTTGCTGAAACGGTTTGAATGAATGCTGACTAAATTAACATTGCTCTATAAGTTCAGCATTTTCATCACAGACACAAATGTGTCCCGCCGTTCAGCCCTGCGTTCACTCCTGTTGGGTTTAACACGTTTTATTGGTCGCCTCATTAAAAATGACACATGATGAGGCGGAGCTTTTCAGCTGGAGATGAACATGCTTAAACGTTATAGAGTGGAAACCTTGAGAAGTGTGTTTGGTTGATTTACTGGAGTGTTTAGGAAAGAGCAGTTGTATTAAAATCATCATTACCTTTCAACCTACTTAACCTTCAGCAGACTTTTCAGCGAATAATTTGGCAAGTCTGCTGTAGTCAGTCACTCAGTGAGTGTATGTGTGTGTGACAGAGCAGCATCCTCCTGCACATGCTGTCTGACACACAGCACTGGCCTGATATCCCGTTACTATTCATCAATCAGAGCAGGTGTGTGGGCACTGCTGCAGAAAGAGTCACGGCCTGTTTGAAGCAGCTGCAGGGACAGAATCTGACCTGCCTCTCCGTGGCTAGTATATCACTACAGATGCAGTCTTCAACATTCAGTCCATCTAGACCATTCTGCAGATTAGGATCCAGTGTTTATGTTTGTTTCAGTGCATTTCATTTATCTTTATTGTGAAATACAATTGCGTTTTAGCCCCAATTTTTGAGTCGGCAACTATTTTTGGAGATGAGGCTGACAATCTGATGTTCGCTGGCTCGTTCGCTATGTGTGAACTGCTGAAATACGTGCTCCAAGAGCTCGGTGAGTGATCGCTGAAGTCTTAAAAGCCCCCAAAATATGTAGCAGGTTCAACATCTGGTCCTGTCGGCGACTCTAAATCTGGTTGTGTGAAAAGTGACTGGAAGTTCCTCGGTCATTTTCTATTCCCTATTCTGTTCTTCATGTTTACACTGCACAAACAACTTGTTTTTATACAGACCTCAATTTTGAAAGAAGGCAAATGTGTCTTGTGCATGGCATCGCATCAGTTCTCGCATGTGCTTTCGCGTCAAAGGTGTTTTTGGAGAGCAGACTTGTCGTGGGTTCCCAAACTGTGCCCTATGCACTATCCCCTGCATGTAAAAATCCACACAACTACATAGAGCATTATTATAAAGAACAGAATTCCACAATTCCTCAGAGACCAAACAACACGATGACTTACAGGTATTCCACATCGTTTGTACACTATTTATTACGATGCATTGTGGGATTGTTACAGTTCACTGAGAATTCAGCACTATGGCGGAACTATATAGTGAATAGGGCACAGTATCGGGCACAGCTCATGTAATTTTATGACCCTGTGTCACTGATCAGTCGTGTCGTGTGCAGACCTGTTATGACCCTGGGGGGTGCAATTTTCTTTTCTTTTTTTTTCTTTCCATACTGTAGAGTCAGGGGGCTTAGTCTTTAAAATCTGGAGAATGTCCAAGTGGAAGCAAAAGGCGAGAGAGAGGGTCAGACTCCGGTTGCTTTCCGGTTCCATGACCAGCTACCTACAAAAAATGTTCATGCCTTAGGAGAGTAACAATAAGGATTGAGATGTCTTAATTGTGTTGGGAATAGGTTACAAGATTATTGGTTACGCTAGGAGTATTTGTGATGTTTGTCTTCCCTTTTAGTTGGTTAGCTTTAGTTAGCTGTTAAACTTAGTTAGCTTTCGTATGTTAGGTTAGTTTCTTCTACCCTCCTTTCGTATGTTACATTGGATCAATGTTTTTATGTTTCAACTTTAATAATTTAATTTAATAAATTATCATGTGTGTGTGATCTAGGAAATCAGAAGGCTCCCAATTACAAGATAACAGGATGCGAAGTGTGAAGAGTACAACGAAGTGCCATGAAGTGCCAAACTGCCACATACATTACATGAGCACCGAGACAGGAGCCAAGTTGGCTGAAAAACTGCTATCCCATGCTAGAAAGGCTAGATGCTCTTGCTCGTTTGATGCTTTTTGTGTTAGGGATGTGCTTTGCTCTTAGGTATGTTCCCAGTAGGGTCTAACTTTATTAGCTTTCTTGTGTTGGTTTGTGCTTTGTTTGGCTATTTTACCAGTACATGTCCAATTTGGTTGCCATCTGTTGTGTTGGGTTTGCTTAACTTTGGTAAATCTGGCCAGTACATGCTACCTGTTTACTGGAGAGGCTTGGTTTGTTTGTGCACCTATACATTTCATACCACATAGAACTGTGCTCTGTTTAGTTCTCAAGGTTAGAGTGTATGTTTCATGCCATGGATGTTAGAGTAGTTAGCTTGATTTTAACGCTTCAGCTTGATACTAGGAATGGATATTTATTTTGGTGTCCTCCATGGCTTGATTCTTTCAAAGTTTAACTAGATGACACCACAGCTTTTATTGTATGTGTTTAAGAAAATGGCTCTTGTTAATTAACCTCTTAAACTTCTCAGAATCATCAGTGGTTCCTGGCTTTTTACCCCATTGGTACAACTTAGGAACAGCTCAACTAGTTTGCATTGGTTTGCATGTATTTTACGATAAGTAATCCTTAATGGTTAAAGGTCTTATTTGTTTCCATGTTTCCTGTTCCCATGTCTTCACTCGTCCAGATATCAAATGCTACATGTTGTTGATCCCACAAAACACTAAACCAAAGGTGGTGTTACGGAGCCGTTTCTTGGTTTGGTCTGGTTATTTCTACACTAGTTGGCTTTTTGAGAAAATATACTTTGTCAGCAGAAAATATAAGAGTGAATAAATTAACAGTTTTTATTGCGTTATCGTTTTACAAACTCTCTGAACATTTTAATATTGGCAAAACGTAGCTCCACCATAAATATAGCGTACAGAAATCACTGTTTCTTAGCAACCAGTCGCTGATAGAATAATACTGGTGCTGGAAAAGTAACCTGCTGTTTTCAGACATAACATGGGTGGAGCGCTTTTTCTTTCACTTCGTAAATCAATGGCTTTGACCAAAATGCATCTCTATTCGGGTCTGAATGCTAAAGTGGAATTTCAGAGTGATTGTAAGGCACTACAATCCACTTGTGATTTCTAGTGAACACCCTAGATCACTGATCACTGATCAGCTGAATGTGGAACAAAGTGCATTGTGAGTCTCTGCAAGAAAACTGGCTGCTTAACTCACCAAATTCTCCTCTCTGGAGAAACAGCAGAGAGTTTTTAACAGAGTTAAAAAACAAAGACCCTAATACCATTTACTGCTCGGCATACAGCAGAAACAGTAGCTGCAGGCTGATGCAGTCACGGGCTGAGAACTAAATGTGTAGCCCGGTCGTTTTTTGACTTTTTTCTTCAAATGAAAAAACAGTGTTCGTGTTTGAACGAGACAGTGGTTTCTCATTAGATGATGATGATATGCCCATGGAGTGTCGTCAGACGGGTGAGTTGGCTAATTGCTATTTACTGCTAACCAAACGGTTCACCGCTATATAGAGCAATACTAATTAGGGAGTAGGGATCCATTTTGGTCATGGCCACTAATTCTACTGTATAAACAGTGTGCTGCTGTCCATATGAAGATGCTTACAAATGCTTACCATGGTAGTGTCAAATTGGCCCATGGAGTGTCATCAGATGGGTAATGCAGGCTAATTGTGCAGACCTAGCCGATAGAAGCTATATATGAACTATAGTGAGAAAGGGGATGGCAACCTGAATCTGAATGTCACTAGTGCCGGCAGTGGAACTGAGGCCAAACACCTCTGTGAGCTTTTTACTAGTGCTGTCAACGTAATTAATCATTTTACCAAGTTTGGCCCCGACTTCCTCCAGTAGGTCATTCTCTTTACAGAGCCTAGTGACAAATTAGCAGTTTTACTTAGCTGCTGTTGAGTTCAGAGGGTAGATTACAGTTTATTCATGTTGAAATATGGATTACATCTCATAACTACTCCTTCTTCCTACAACACAAACACACATACCTCACTTAATCCAGCCCAATGACTGATTATCCATTTATCTCTTAAAAAGTTGTTGAAGCTTTTTCTCTATTAAAGCTTTGGTGTCTGAGCTTCATCTTGTTCGAGGCTGAAGCTCTCCAAACTACACTAAGATACAAACAACAAATTCAAGGATGTGCAAGCTAACATTTTAACTTGTCATTAATCCCATTTAATCAAAGAATATTGTTGAGATTAACGAGATTAAACTTGTTAACTGATTACATTTTTACATTACATTTTTACAGTTTTTTTCAGTTCGTTTTCCCACCCCTCCTTAAAACAAAGATGACCAATGAGGCACCTATGAGGCAACTATTATGTATGCTGAGAAAATAAGTCACTTCTTAAGTGCCATCTGCTGTTAACTGGTTGATAAACCATAGTGGAAACATTTTCCTTAGCATGGTGAAGATCAACTACACCGCAACTACACCCTGGTCTCCCACATGGTGTTGTAACTCAGGTAGGTAGTGGTATTATCTATTGCCCCACACCAACCACTCTACTCCTTTTTATGTGTATGTTACTGGTCATAACTGATTAGAATCACTACTTTACTTCTCGGCCTACCACAACGAGTGTGTTTAACGTAGTAATGTCTGTGTTTAACTTCAAGAAGTGTAAAACTGCAGCTCTGCATACACACACACCACTTAGTCCGCTTTGAAGCAAATGAAAGCTTGATGAAAAACTTCCCTTCATGTTCTTTGTCTCTCTTTCTCTCTCACACACTTACACACACACACACACACACACACACACACTTATACACACACATGCAGACAAAGGGCCTGTAGTGCTGTGACAGGAAGAGAGAAGTAATGAGACACTACATTTTCCTCAGACAATGGGAAAGAGAGAGAGAGTGGAGGACAGTTAGAGTGGAAGAGACGGCGCTGAATAGAGAGAGAGACGTTGACTGTGTCAGGAAGTTGGAGATAGAGATATCTAAAACTGGGACAGTGTGAACAGCGGGTGAAGAGAGTGGGCAGTGGGAAGGGTAGCCATATGACTGGACGAATGGAAACTGGGAAATTTCCAGCTAATCAAAGCTCTGGCTGATATTAAAGCAACATTATGTAGCATTTTCACTTAAAATAACAGCTTCAAAGTCACTGACCTGTAATTGGGAGAATAGCGCATATATTGTTGCTACTCCAGGTTCGGCACACTGCTGCTAACTGCACTGTGTAACCCTGGTGAAGCGGGTAGTCCACATGCTTCTTTCACTTACGGTGACAGTTATGCATCTCTCAGCTTGTCCAGAAATGCATGTGTAAAGCTTGTCCTTTGAGGGAGCCTCGAAGCGCAAATGACACTGCCCGTCTGTAGGGGGAGGCCAGGAGCAAGAAATCCCAGACTGACAGTCAGTGCAGTGCAGCACAAGGAGAATGGCAGGGAGTTCTAATGAAGGACAGCAGGTCTGAGGGTGGGGGAATGAGCTCTTAATCGTGCATCTAATTGCAGACTCAGTCTTCAGTATTCCCTCTAATTACAGAGTGGATTTGAGGCCAGTGGTGTGCAGACGGATGTGTGTGAGACTGAGCTTGGCCCAGTGCTGCCTTACTGTACTGTATTCAAGCAGTGGTGGAAAAAGTACACAGCACAGTCCATAAAGCCACACACATTTCATCAGGGAACCGCCACTCATTAACTTGTTTATTCTGGGACGGAACAAATCATACCGCTTCAAATGTCTTCAGCCTTCCAGAGAACTCTGTGTTTCTGCATCAAAATAATGCGTTCTAATGACTTTCTAATGTCTGCTTTCACTTCTGAAACTGCACTTTACTGCACTTTAAAGCTATAACTCACCACTCAACTCACTAAATGTTCAGCATTCAGAGTTAGAGAGCAGATTATTTTGGTGCTTGTTTCAAAATGGATATAAAAAGGGACCCATATCCTCACTTTCAAACAAGAGTCATGTGATGTACTATGTAAACTAAGTATGGGAAACAGTCCCCCCAACTGTGGTGCTATAAAAACCAACAAATCTACACACACTGAGCTACTGAGCACTTTATAAAGAATACATATACACCTACTCATTCATGCTTTTCTCATCAAATCAGCCAATCGTGTGGCAGCATCCTCAGAAGGCTACTTCCGGCATAATAATGTCAGTAAACGTTGCCTCTATCTGAACCTGTACATTGATTTCAGTGTTCTTCAGTGGTAAAATCTTAAAGGAATGTGGAATTCATGACATAAAGAGCTGAGGCGGTTCTGAGAGCAAATGAAGGCCCTAAGTTGTATCCTAATAAAATGCTCAATATGCATATACACTACATGCCCAAATGTTTGTGGACACCCCTTCTAATGAATGGTCACAGATATTTTAAATTGCACCCAATGACACAGATATACACACAGCTAATCTAGCCCCTGTAGAGAAGTACTGCCAAGAGAATAGGACTCTTTAGAGTAGATAAACATGAACCTATTGGCACCATGTCTAATGCCAGCATTGAACTGTGGAGCAATGGAAGAACGGTGTTCTCTGGAATGATGGTTTGCTATTCAATACTTTTGGGACAAGTTGGGGAGCTGGGGTGGTGCTCATTTAACATCCTGACCTCACTAACACTTGTTTTGCTGAATGCAATAGCAATGCTCCAAAACCGAGCCTCCCCTGAACATTGAAGGTAGTTACTCCAACAAAATAAGGATAAACTTTGATTTCAGAGAAATAGTCTTGATTTCATAGCTTTAGTAGGAAGATTTAGATAATTAAATATGTAACTAAGCATTAATAATTACCTTTATATAGAATAATGAATAGAGCAATAGGAGACAACTGCAAATAACTTAGGTTATTAAAATAGCAAAGTTCCTATAAATATGCAGATCATTACATACATTATAATATAAAATAATATAATATAAAAACTATTGGTTAAAATAAATCAAAATAATAATAAAATAATCAAAAGTACCCTTTCTGGATAATCTGGAGTATTGTTGCATATAAAACGTTAATACTAATAATATTATTTTGTATAATGTGATAATGATATACAGTATAATATTTAACATATATAATAATAATATGTTTTGTATAAAGTTTCTATATATTAATGTTTCAAAACAAAATATGTTTATATTTATATTAAATTCATATTTAATTACTTAAAAAATAATGAATCTTTTTTTATTTAGCAACTTTGTTACTGATTTATTTAACTTATTTATTTTATTTGGTAAAAAAAACAAAAAAAAACAAACATGATGTCTGCATGACACATGACATCTGCTATGCAGTGCTCCCCTCTTAAATTCAAATAGCAGTGATTCTGTGCTGGTCTACCTTTGAGTAGCTGGAGTACATCTCTTAAGCGCGGGGTCCTGCTTGAGCAGCTCCTCCTGCTGTGCCATCCTTTAACATTCTCAAGAAGCAGCCAGCTGCTGCTTTCTCAATTATTCAGAGGTTTCTCTGGGTACAGGGCAGAGTGAGCGTGCGTATGTGCCTCTGAGCAGCATGCAGAAGGTCTGCCTCGGAGCGCAGAGTCAGGAGGCGCTCGGCACACTGGAACTGTGGCGGCGCACACAGACCCATTCACTCCTTGTATTTGAGCTCACGACTCTCTGGCATCAGTTTTTCAAACCTGGCCTTTGCCCCGGCTTCATCTCGCTCCCTCTTTTCATTCTCCTCTCCGGAATTTCCTCATCTCCCTTAATTGTCCTCACCTCTGCTCTCTTCACGTAACTCTCCTCTCTTCACTTTCCTCACCTCACTTCACCTCTCCTAGTTGCTAAGCTCATGTTCCGCACCCCGACTCATCTCTTCAGTTCTTCCCAGCTCTTCTCTAGCAGCCTTTTCCCCCCAGCTGTCTCTGTGGGCTCGTCTTCCACACGCCAACAACAAGCGAGCAGAAGAAAAAAGCCTTTTCATTACTTGTAGCACAAATAATAATCATGTCTAGATATAATTACCATTCCTATCCATGCGAGCTGAAGGGGCTGCCAACTGATAAACCAAGCTTACACTATAGAAGCTACTGGTCAAAAGTTTTAGAAAACCCACATTTTATTTTTACTGCCATTAAAGCAGTTCAAGTCCAGTGACCTCAAACGGTGCAAAGATAAGAAGTAAACTGCCAGGGCACTTAAAGCTAAAAACTGAAAGCTAATGTAAATTATTTAAGAAACTCATCATAATCAGTGATTAACCAATCACAGCTGAGTTGTAGTAATGGAAGTAAATTAAGCTTTGAAATATGATGCATACAATTTACAAACCTTTGTCTGTAGAAAAGCAGTGATGGAACGGACTATGTTACTGCACTCTACTGCAATATTAGACAACAGAAAACTAGAAAACTGGAAACTGGAGAAAACTGAAGAGGTCTGATACAGGAAGAGGTATGATAGACTCCAGATCAATCATCAACAGCATCAGAAGAGCACCTTCTGACAGTTGACAACTTGTGTGAAAGGCAGCTCACAAGAGAACACCCTGTAGCACAGCTTATCTCTGGACCAAGTTTCAGCTTCAACTGTAAAGAGGAGACTTGGAGCTGCAGTAAGACCTTTGACCGGTGGTGTATCTGAGGCCAGTAGCACGTAGCTGTACATATTGGTCAGAACAACATTTTCATTGGTCAGTTTAATTGGTCAGAATCGATTAGTCATGCAACAGTTCTAACTTGACTTACCATGGATTCACCCAATGCAATAGCACAGATTCCCAAAACAATCCTTTGTCTTTGGGGAAAAAAAATCTTTATCTGTGTTCAAATTCCACACCCAAGATAGATTTCCCAGCATCCCACACGTGATCCTACCAAGCTAGGAGGGTGAGTTGCCTCTGGGACACGTGAAGGGCCATCACATCTATTCAAACACATCATCATTAGATGCTTGAATGCGCTTGGAGGAGAACACTAACTGTCCAATGTTGTTACATCAGCTTACAGACGTTGGCTAGAATCAGGCTTATACTTTCTTGGACCCGGAGCCACAGATAGATTTGGTGTCACTGAGGACTGAGGACTGAGGACTTCATCTCAAATTAAATAAATCCACCTGTTTGATGCTCCTCCTAGCACTAGCCATGCTCCCAACACCAGAAAGGTAGGGACTTAAGACATGTCTTCGCCGATACATGTCAAGCTAGCCACTGCTTTCTTTCAAATCCCTACCAATGCGGCATCACCGGGCCCCTGAGCTCCACCGCTCCAGCTAACAGACGCCTGTACCGGCCAACATCGCTTTAAGAGTGATGAGGGGAGAGTACACCATCTATCCACCTGGAGAGAGCACGGCCAATTACACATGGAATGATGACGTGTCTCAAAATATGCAAAACTTGAGACCTCCAGGTCACAGTTTGGAGCATTACAGGTCATTTGACTTAATTTAGCTTTCTCTGAGATGTTTAGTTTTATCAGAAAATGCCTTTTAGGAACACTAGAAAACACACTAGAATTTAGTCAAAGAGCACACTATAAATTAAGCTACTGTGCAGTGGCCCATGTAACTATGTATTTATGAGGTATTTGTGAGAATACCTCATCTAAATGTGGGCGAAATAGTGCTTTTTTTCCAGATGTGCAACCTCTATGGACACCACGGTCAGTAAAATAGGTTCTACTGAAGAGCTCACTATTACAGCACTCCACCCGTCCAACATGTTTTTGTCCTGCTAGAGGTGCCCTGGTCAACCACATGGCCACATAGAGCAAGAGAGCTCTGCCCAAGTGCTGAAGCGGGAAGTGTGAAAAATTCCCCTGTTCTCTGTTTGATCACCCAATACGAAGTTTCAGTCTGTCTCTGGAATCAAAGACAGCACAGGAACTGCACATCATGGCCAAGTAACTGCACACAAGTCTAAGGTCTCCATGGTCAATGCCAAGAGTCTGCTCGAGTGGTGTAAAGCACATGCCACAAGTAAAAATGTGTACTCTGCAGGGATAAATCCTTCTTTACCATCTGACAGTCTAACAGATGAACCTGGTTTTGGTTTAGAGGAGAATGCTGTTGGCTTGAATGTATCCTGCCAGCTGTAAAGTCTGGTTTAGGGTTTTTCATGATTTCGGAACAACCGAACCAGCACATATGACACTAATGTTATGGTGTCCACAAACGTTTAGCCATGTAGTGAAGGGATGATATGTAGAATAATTCGGTCTCTCTTTCTACCGAACAATTGCATTGAACCTAGATTGAACAAAGAAGCTGTGATAATGAAAGGAATCAAGTAGATATATGAATATGAATTTGCTAAAGCTTTATTTGAGCCGCAGAACCACGAAGCCCCCGCTTAAGCACTAAGATTCTTCAATTTTTCAATCTAACCTTTACTACACTTAAAGTATGCACAGGGCTCATTCCAGTATGACTTTGGGAGCTACAGTATCATTAAAATTCATACCGCTCCAGCTCAATTGCCGTGCATTTGTGGTGAGTCATCTCCATGTGAAACGTTACACTTCTGGGATCGCAGCCACAACACTTCACAGAGTTTGAAATAGATGCCAGCCTGATGTCCTCCAGGGAATGGAGACTCCAACCAACCCAGAAAATAGCACGAGGATCACAGTGAGTCATTAGCACGCACGAACAGCGATAGCACAAGGCTCCAGTGTGAGGAGTTTAACGCGCCCGGGCATCCTGCTGAATCACAGGACGCAATGGTGGAGCCTCTGTTTTGATCTACTAGGCAGTAGACAATTCAGTCTCCCACTACGGACCAGACTGGTTGTGGAATTGCAGACTGAGCTTCCGGTCCTACTACAACTGATATTTTTACAATGGGCACAACCTCAACCTTATCTGACACCTATCTGGTGGGCAAAGAAATTCTGGGCCAGATTCATCAAGATGTTCAGACCAAATGGCCACAATTTTAGCGATTTATAACACATAACACCAACCTGCAGGAAAACACCACACTAACAACATGTTAGATCACACTTTTGCTGACACAGATGTGACACAGATGTGCAAACGAAAACACACACATACACAGCTTATCTAGTCAATGTAGAGAGGTACTGCCAATAGAATAAGACTCCCTGTAGCAGATGAACATAAACCTATTGGCACTATTCCTAATGCCAGGCCTGGGCTATAGGGGTAGAAAGCTCTGTTCAGTATTTTTAGGATGAGTGGTGGAATTGGGGATGAGGTGGGGATCATCCAACATCCTGACCGCACTAGCCTCACAGCAATGCTCCTCCAAAATCTAGTACAAAGTCTTCTTCCCTGGACAGCAGAGACAGTTACTCCAACAAAAGCTTTTTAATACCCATAAATTTCAGAAAAAAACTATAAATAAGCTGGTGTCCCAATACTTAGACTCAGCAGCTAACTACAATATTCATGATAAGACGCTAATTTTTTTATATGGCTAGACTGATAACTTTGAAAACATTGCAACTACAATATCCTGGAGCATTTTACAAAACTTCTCAACACTTTTGAAAGTGTATTCCATTATATCCAAATATTTTTTGTATATCTGATTGTGTAATTTTCTAGTGGTGGTCAAGCATGGGCTGGTACTTATAGAATTATTTAATAATAGAATTTATTTAAATAAATTTGAATATTTCAATATGGCATTATATACACATATTTTTCCTGTCCAACCTGCAGCTCCACGTCTCCGTAGGCCAAACCTTATGTTGGTTTAACCCCTTAAACATATACAGTGGGGCCAAAAAGTATTTGGTCAGCCACTGATGAAGTTCTCCTACTTAGAAAGATGAGAGAGGTCTGTAATTTTCATCATAGGTACACTTTAACTATGAGAGACAAAATGAGATGAAAAATACAGGAAATCACATTGTAAGATTTTTAAAGAATTTATTTGTAGACGGGCCGAAAGTGTTTTATTCTATTACCAAAGAACAGCCTCGCCAGTTTGTACAGAAGTCCCTGTAGTTGCTGAATAAATAAGTCTTTCTGCGTTAAGGGGTTAAAGTCACAACACAGTTAAATAGTATATAAAGTACTGAGGCCAAATAACAGATAAAAGAGGCACCTACCCTACATGAATAATACTACATGTAGGGTATAAAACAGCATGAGGCTTTTGTTTAGTACTGAGAAAAATCGTACAGTGCAAAATTAAACTTAATTATTAATTAAATAATGTAAATATAATTTAAGTGATACTGTTTGGTGAATTGCTTAAGCTTGGATTAAATCAAGGTTTGCCAATAAACACCTTAATGCTTTTCATCCGATACTAAGAAAAAGATACAATTCAGGGGCACCATTGAGGACACCATATGCTAATCTCCAATCTGCAATGTCAGACTGTCAAAATTATGTTCTGGGTTGTGTATTGGTAGTGTTTTATAGTGGATATTTGTTGCTTTTTAAAAAAAAGAAAAAGTGCTTCATGGCTTTACTTCCCTGCCCGGTCCCCCATCTCCTCCACACACACACACACCTGAGCCTGAAAGTAAAGAACTCCTTTGGCTTTATCGTTTGACGCGCTGGTAGCCTCTGGGCAGACGCTGTGCAGATCCATCCATATTTCAAGTCCTTGTTCTGTTCGCTCACAGCATTTCAAAGACACGCAGCTAAGATGCCCAGAGGAGAGCGGAGCTGTGAAGTCTAGCGCTCTTGTATTGGTTAATCCGCCTCTGGGCTGTGGATGGATTATATAATGCAGTGTGATTAGCAAGGGAATGGCTGTTCGTGTGGGGGCACTTGGATCATGTATTTTATTCTTTTTTTTCTCACTCTACAAAAACCTCCGTCACGATTGCAGTCATTAATATGCCAGAGGACATCACTGCTCTTTTCAGAGTGGCACAGAATGGGAGGTGGAGGAAATCTAACTAAACACATACAACAGAGGAGATGCCTCAGACATTTAGCTTGGTTTGCTCTTGATCGTTGAAGTGAGTAGATTCACCATGACAAAATCCAAAGAGCTATCTGAGGCCTTCAGTAAGAAGGTTGTCTGGGAGGGTTTTTCAAAAGATCTCAGAAATCAGCCGTTCCAGCCGGCCACTTAAAATGTCAGAGCGGGGTCAGCGGATGCTGAGGTGCATTGTGCGCATAGGTCGCCAATTTTCTGCAGAGTCAATCGCTACAGACCTTTATGGAATGGCAGAGCTTTATGAAATGGTCAAGCAGCTGCATCCAAGCCTTACATCACCAAGCACAATGCAACGCGTCAGATGCAGTGGTGTAAAGTACACCGCCACTGGACTTCTCTGGAGTGACAAATCACACTTCTCCGTCTGGCAATCCAATGGATGAGTCTGAATTTGGCGGTTGCCACTTGTCTGACTGCATTGTGCCAAGTGTAAAGTTTGGTGGAGGGGGGATTATGGTGTGGGGTTGTTTTATTAGGAATTGGGTTCGGCCCCTTAGTTCCAGTGAAAGGAATTCTTAATGCTTCAGCATACCAAGAGATTTTGGTCATTTTCATGCTTCCAACTTTGCGGGAACAGTTTGGGGATGACCCCTTTCTGTCCCAACATGACTGAGCACCAGTACACAAAGCAAGGTCCATAAAGACATAGATGAGCGAGTTTGGTGTAGGAGAACTTGACTGGCCTGCACAGAGTCCTGAGTCCTGACCTCACCACAAGAGTCTATGCTGTTATAGCTGCTAAGGGTGGCCCCCATCATATTAAACCATATGGATTAAGAACAGGATGTCACTCAAGTTGCTCATATGCATGCAAAAGCAGGCAAGCGAATACGTTTGGCAATATAGTGTATGTTCTCTAATAATAATAATCCTAAAATGTCTTCACAGGACCTACAGGTAGTTCTTGCCACAGCTGTGTACTGCAGTACCGTATCTACCAGCAGAAAGAGGCCACACATTTTTATGGGAGATATGCAAGGAGGAAACCCTTACTGCCAGAATAATATCAGGGCAAGACTAACCTTTGCTACGTAAAGCCTGTGACTTCTGAAACAATGTGCTATGGACAAATGAATTTTGAGTCTTGTCCTGATGTTTGGTTTTATATCTTTCTATTTCTTTTTTTTTGGAAATTTCCCCGTCATAGAGATATGTGCAGATAAGAGCCATTATTAAGTGCTGAAGACCGGAAGAAACACTTGATTAACTGAAGGGAAGAGCTGAAGGGGAAGTGGTGACCAGAGACACATAAAGACGAGTTAAAAGCTATGCTTTGCAGAAGTGTTAGCAGAGGCAGCAGCGCAGCAGTGCATTTGTATACAGTCACCAGTCAGTTTAGCTGTGAACATATGGACAGAGACGAGCTGTTCCGCCTCAACAGCTGGATGCGTCAATAGACACTGTCT
The DNA here is from genome assembly GCF_030463535.1 of Salminus brasiliensis. Lineage (NCBI taxonomy): Eukaryota > Metazoa > Chordata > Actinopteri > Characiformes > Bryconidae > Salminus > Salminus brasiliensis. Next base: position 18,088,159 of record NC_132879.1, read on the forward strand.
GACTGTTTGGTTTGCCAGTGCTTTGGAAAGGCGGCAGGTTAAAGCCACAGAAAAAAAACAACAAATAAAACTGAAAGCGAGGCCTGTTCCAGGCAGTTGTTTCAAAACTTTTTACAATCCCATAACCCCTCAGACACGAAACGTCCTGCTGCATTCTATTCACCCTTCCACACATAGACACAGGCTGATGGCAGATGTTAGAAATCTGTCCTTGTAAAATCAGTCCCTCTTAACATGTTTACCATGTGATGACAACACGGCAGAAGTACAACAGACATTTTTGTTTATGTTTATCTAAAATGATTGAGCTGGAAAATTGTTTTCTGGGTGGTTGCTATGGTATCCCAGGTGGCTGTTATGGTGTTGCTATGTGATTGCTGAATAGGTGATATAGTGTTGCAAGGTGGTTGATATGGTCTTTCAGGTGGTTGCCATGGTGTTGCTAAATGGTTGCCATGGTGTTGCTATGTGGTTTCTATGTGGTTGCTATGGTCTTCCAGGTGGCTGTTATGGTGTTGCCAAATAATTGCTGAATAAGTGATATAGGGTTGCAAGGTGGTTGATATGGTCTTTCAGGTGGTTGCCATGGTGTTGCTAAATGGTTGCCATGGTGTTGCTATGTGGTTTCTATGTGGTTGCTATGGTATCCCAGGTGGCTGTTATGGTGTTGCTAAGAGAATGCTAGATATGTGCTATAGTGTTGCAAGGTGGTTTCAGGTGGTTGCAATGGTGTTGCTAAATGGTTGCTATGGTGTCGCTATGTGGTTGCTAAGTGGTCACTATAGTATCCCATGTGGTTGCCATGGTGTTGCTAAATGCTTAATTGTCTCATGGGTGCTCGTAGTGCTTGCTATGGTGTTGCTAGGTGGCTGCTAAGCAGTTGCTATGGTATCTCAGGTGGTTGCTGTAGTACCCCATGTAGTTACTATATGTGTGACACAAGAAGGGTGCACAAACCTTTTATGAACAATGTTTGGGATGCTTCTCTGCTGCTTACAGTCCTGGCACAAGAACCGATAGTCGGGAGCTTCAGAGAATATGTTTCCACGGCCGTGCAGGCATTTACAAGCCTAATTTATCTAGAACCTAAAGAACCTTCTTTTGATGTAAATGTCTTTTACAAATGTAAAGGTTCTCTCACAAAACCTTGACTTTTATTTTTAAGAGTGCATTGAGAAAAAGGCCCTTTCTGAGCAAATCGCGTAAGTGTAAGTGTAAGGAGGAATCTGACCAGGGTTTAAGGAGTTAAGATGTTTTATGCAACTGGCCCAGATCGCTTACACAATTCTGACAGACACTGCTGGGCTTTAACATATCTGCAGAGAAAGAGAGAGAGAAGGACAGAGAGAGGCAGCTGTGTGAGAGGACTGGTATCTGGTGGGCCTTCTCTGGGTGCTCTCACACACACAGTTACAGGCAGCTGAGAGAGTCCCCACTGTTAAATTATGTTACATAATGACTCTCTTGAACTACTGTCAAGGTACTGTCACATCTCTTTCTCTCCCTGCCTGTCTCCCTCTTTCTTCATCTCTCTCTCTCTCCCCCTCTCTCCCTCTCTCAGTGCAGTGCTTTCTCATTACTGTAGCACATGGAACTCTTTGTCATGATGGACACTGCCATTGAAATTCCCATCACTGCACTCTTGCTCTTTTCTCTACTCTGCACTTGACAGATCAATCATCTTCCACTGGTGAAAGGAAATATGAGGAGTGGGAGCAGCATGCTAGCTCCTGCTAAACAGCAGCCAGGTGCTAACCTCCGCTGGGGTGTAATATATCCATCATCCCTGAGGAGGTACACTCATCTGTTACTAACCAGAACCTGTCACAGGCTCTGCTTTTGGGAAAACAGCTGAAGAGCCTGTCCTGAGGCAGACACGGCAGGAAAAGACAACCTCTTGGTTTTGACATTACAACTGCTTACCCATGTTTGCCTTTAACCCGTGATACGGTACGTGATTCACCACAACATCCAGCCCGGTTCCTTCTGCTCTCATGATCCTGACCCTTTCAGGAAATCACTGTAGTCTAGTATCTGTACTCAGTAAGTCCAGCAAAAGCCCTGGAGCTGGAGATATTGGCAGAGACAATTTCTTTAATAGAACACTCTGCATAGTCAGTTCTCAGTAACACTAAGTAGCATTAGTAACACCTTTAGCACGTATCAGAGCTTGTTGGCATCTTTTGTTGTCAGATTAGGGCTTGTTTACACCTTGAATACAGCTGCGTTTTGCATCTGGATAGAATCTGGATCTACTCTGACTGGATTCTGTTTAGGTTTTACTTTTCCTCGTAAAAAAGCACACCAACACCTATATATATCATTTCCATCCAGGAACATTAATACTACTCTCATCTACCAGTAAATAAGCATCAGCATGAGCGCACACACTCGCACACACAAACACAGAATCCCAGAGATGTATAGTAAGGAAGTAGAACTACTTCACTTCTGTACTTAAGTACTAAAATACTGTATCTGTATCAATCAGTAATCAACCCGCTGCTGTATTAAGAACACTAACACTCAAGCTTTCTTAGTTTATTCCAGATGGAAGAACCACCAGAAGAAACACCATCTTCAAATACCTGTATGTGGCCCAATGGCCTAAGATCTTTTAGTGGTAGTTTTGTTTACAGAGAGTTAAGCTCAGTGCTTTAAGCTGCTCTCCTTACTTGTTTTTACATATGAAACACTTGTATGTGGGAGGTTGAGTCCATTCTGTTTAGCCTTTCTTTTGGGCGAGTTTGTTTAGAGAGTTAACTGAAGACTCTGTCTTCTACATTCAGGTCTTTGTTATTTGTTATATTCAAACTTTTGACTGCTTTCTGTAATAACTACATAACACAATACTTGCACTTTTACTTTCAGCACTTAAATAGTTAATTACTAAATAATAGAATAAACTACTTGCAATACTTAAGTACAAAAATGTTGAATACTTTAGTACATCCACTTAAGTATGGTGCTTAAAGAACACTTCTACTTTTACTCAAGTCACTTTTTTGATAGAGCTCTTGTACATTTATTCAAGTCTGGGTCTCTATTACTTTATACATGTCTGCAGAATCTACAGTAAAAGTTAATATTTTCATCTTTTTCGACAGATGTTTTTCCGCTTGCCTGACAGAATCCGATCACAGAAAACACATTCAGACGAGATCTGTCTCTGACCACCTCTGAAAGTGGTTTGAGCGATCTGATTCTTGGCAATTTTTACACCCGGCTTTTCATGCGGACAAGTAAAATCTGAACATGATCCGATCACCAAAAACGCATGTTAATGCTAGGTCTAGACAGGCCCTAAGAGTCTTTCAAGTCTTGCTTCACCCATTCTTCCTTGCAAAGCTTTCTTTGCTCTGTGAGATTACTGGTCTTTCTTTCATGGTCTGTTCCTATGAGTTCTGTCCATAGATTTTCAATAGTGTTTAGGTCAGGGGACAGTGAGGGCCATGGCAAAACCTATTGGACTGAAAAAGACCTCCAGGAAGCTTCAGCAGACTCTGGCGTGGGGCATGTTCTACTGTGCAGCAATACTTGCACAAATAAAAACACATTCATGGTACAGTAATCCAAAGAAAATCATCTTTCGTATGTCCTCACCACAAAATCAGACAAGGAACATCTTAATCTTAAAATATTCTGATCAGCACCTTCTAGCACTTTCTAGCACTTTTACAAGCAGTTCTCTCTGAAGGTTTTCCTTAGTCTTCGAGACTTTAACTTGACCTTCAACATTCCTGTTAGCAGTCATTCTTAATTACATTACCAACCGAGGAGGCAGCTACCTGAATACACTTAAAGCCTTCTCCTGCTTTGTGGGCATCTGTTACTTTAATTGTCAGAGTGGATCCCATGGCTGCTGATTGTTTTGACAAGGTTTGAGGAGTATTCATAAAGCTTTGAAATTTGCATCTCATGACCTTTCCTGACCATGGCTGTAAACAAGCCATAGCCCTAACAAGCTGATTAAGTCAAGTCAAGTCAAGTCAAATTTATTTGTATAGCATTTTTTACAACTGTTGTTGTCACAAAGCAGCTTTACATAATTACTAAAAATTAAAGCCTAAGACCTCGGTAAAAGTTATCTGGGAGCTCAAATCTCTTGGGTTGCTCAACCTTTTGCATGGTCACTGTAAAACTGTAGAGAATGAAAAAAAATATCTTACTTAAAATATTGAAAATTATGTTGCATCTTTACATGTGGAAGTTACAATGTTGGAAATAACTAGCCATTATATCACCCCATCCATCCATCAATCTATCCAGCCATCCAATTATCCAATCATCCACCTACTTATTCATATTCATACCCATTTACCTAAAATAAAAAGAGCAACTTCTTTAATAGCATACCAAGGCTGGGGTGTGGACTAGTAGTGTGAGGAATGGGTGGGTATGAAGTTACACACTCTACACCGCCATTGAGTATTTAGCCACAGCTGCTCTCTCCTACTGCCCGGTATCCAGCCACAAGGGGTATAATAAGGGTAGGGGGATGTTAATCAGAGAGTACACAGAATGAATAATGCAATGGACCTAAACGCGAGTGTGTGCACACAGTCAAGTCTCATGGGACAAAACTTGACGTTTACCTGAGTGGCATGACGGATTTTAATAAAACTCTGCAAAGGTCTGTTTATACAAACCCTGCCTTATCAATAAAACATCAACTCTGAAGTTCTCACATGCTTGTTTAAAGAGAACCACATGAGACACTGTTCTGGCCTATTTCACCCACAAACAGGATACATTTACAGTGTTTCTATAAAGAGCAAGCCACAATACAGAGCCACAAAAACAGAGGTCATGGACATCCGTATATCATGTCCATATATATATGTCTATATGTCTTAAAGGCACAGTAGCAAAAATAAAAAGGCCTGGAAAATGGCCATGTAAGGTGAACAGAACCACATAAATGGCATGTGCATTGATACTCTTTGTAAAGCATTCTTCTGATTGCAAAAGTCAGTTCTTGGTTGCATATGCATATGATGGTCTATGTTTAATACTATAACAGTTTTCTTAAAATGTGATTGATTTATTGCATTATATAGCACATTCCAGTCCTAATCCCTGTATCGTGGTGCATACTGTATCGCCAGGTTCAGGTCAATACACAGTCCTAATGGGCACTTTAATAAATAGATGAATCCACAAGACAAACTAGCCTTAGACAAACATGTGAGCGAATCCTCAGAGAATATCCATTTATTCATTCATTCGGGGATGAGCAACAGCATGTGCTGATCGGCTTATGTACCATCAAAAGTGCCCCAGACCAAGGTCAAGCCACGGATCAGTTTACAGCCTGCTAATGCTTTAATGAGAATGCTCAGATTTATTTAGAAAAGTGCTCTTAATGAAATCACTGGTATTTAGGGTGCAAGCTTCATGTGATCCTGAACTTAAGGACAGCTCTACTTTTTCATTTATATGTATTTATATATTTGTTTAATCAACAATTATTCCTAAACATATTTGTTTGCATTTGATTCGGAGTATTTGTGTGTGTTCTGTGCTTTTACAAACAAGTGATTTTCAATAGCTAATGCAACCACAATCTGTCTGTACGATATCTATTAATATAAAGGGATTGTAGATTACATAAAGACAGCTAAATTAGCAATTTACAAGTAATGGCACCAACTGCACTGTCCGATATCACAAAGCAACCCATCATTAGCCAGCTTCCTCAGATTCATTTCCTTACGGAGGAAGCGATTAAATGCAGTCCTGTGTCACACAAAGAAATCCCATTTCCTCTAATTGCCGGCCCAGTCAGTATCGTGGCTGACTAAAGCACCAGATCAGAGCATTAGGGTGTGCAGGTGTGCTGGCACAGGGGACACTCACAGCTCATGAACGGAGGTGGGAAGAGTAAACAGTACTGGAGACGTAAAAGAGAGTGATGTAGCTTCTGTTTGTACTCTGTAAGGTCAATTTAAGTAAGCACCCATCTTACCAAGACTGATTTCTTATACATGAACAATACAGAGGCTTGTTGAGGAACATTCAACGTACAAGGAAAACAACAAAAAGAATACTTATGTCGATGAAGACCAAAAAGACAATACAAAAAGAAAAAAACAAAAACAAAGAAAAAGACTACAAAAAAACACAACACTTAAAATAGTCTAAAAACACACAAAAAACAGACTATTCTCTAAATAAAGTCTGAAATCAGTCCAATAGTTTATCAACAGATGTTGATGAGATAAAGACACTAAAAGAAGGAAGAAAAGACTAAACTAGGTCAAGATGAAAGAAAAATACTAAAAACAGACTAAAAATAATCTAAAAATAGTCTAAAAACACATTAAAATCAGTCTAAAAAGATGAGATGAAGAAACTAAACAAAGAAGGAAGAAAAAGAAAAAAATAGGCCAAAAAGAATGAGATGATTAAGAAAATATGAAAAATGAAAGAAAAGACAAGAAACTTTATAGAAATCATTAGAATTACAGAAAATCAGCCAAAAAAAGACAAAGACAAAAAGCCAAAGAAGAAGAAGAGGAAGATTCTGGTTTATTTGCAATGAACACAGTCATATTCAGCAATTCAGATTGCTTCTTGATGTGTATGTCTGTGTGTGTTTGTATATGTACACTTACTGGACAGACTTGGAAGCCTGTGACCTGAACTTGGTGAACTCCCCTGGAGCTGTCCACTCTGACCCCAGCTGAAAGCAAGCAAAAAATAACAAACACATTTTGGTTTATGCATTTCAAACATGATCAATGCACATCTGTGCAGCCATACTGGTCAGATGGTCAAACACTGTCCAAAGGTTTTCAGACACCTATTCTAATGAATAAATTCAGCTACTTTAGTGCTCCCCAGTGCGTTCAATTATAGGCAGTTTGCATAATCTCCATAGAAAAGCACGGCCAATAAATCAGCTTGCTCTGGAGAAGCTTAACCCTCTGAAGTATAAATTCATTGTTTCTCAATGTTTCCATTAATATATTTGCAATAACACCGAACAGAATACGTCTCAAACCGCTCCTGAATCTGTAGAGCCGGCCCTTCACTTGCACTGTAAAGCCAGATACATGACTCACATCCGGAGTTACAAGACAGGTCTATGAAGACAGGTCTTCTGCCTCTCACTGTGTCTAACTGGTGGATTCATGTGTGCGTCATCTGCTCACGATTTGATCTGTAATCGGTCAATTTATGCGTCCATCGATGGATTTGTGTAAAACTGACCAATGGACACTCTGCCTGATGCTGTTTCTATACTTTTTTGTTTCAGATTTTATTCATACATGCCACTGCTTTTGTGATAAGCCACTGCTACGACTCTCGTAAACTCATTTCAAGCACCAAAACAATTTATCCACATAAATTTATCCCATAATTTCTAGTTTCGGGGTCAGAGTATCTATCCAAACAGTGCTATGGTCACATAGGGTCATTATAGAGAGAGCGGAGTTTGATCTGAACATTCAGATTTATCTTACATGCATGGGTATCATCTTACATGCATATGGGTTTTATCTTACATCTTACAAAAGCAACTGTGAGTAGATATGCAAAAATTGAGGATATGCCCTTGGACTCTAGAAGGTTAAGGTCACCATAAGCGGTATAAAACCCACCGGCCTTAGGCTGTGGAGAGTGAAGCTGTGTTCTTTGGATGGACCTCCATCCAAAACCTTTTGTGGTCTAAAACTGATAACCAAACATCAGGACCTGACCTCAGGAATGCTCTCCTGACCTAATGCTATCAAATTCTATTAGCAATGTTACAATGTTCCTCTACTGCCAAGTTTCCAAGAAGCTGTAAAGGAGGACAAACTCTTGAATACCATTGATGTTGGAGAAAACGCTGCATGAGCAGGTGTCTACTGTCCTAATGGGCCTGCATGAGGATCTGTCTGTATAAGGATCTCATACTCATGTTTGATTTTGCAGCGTTTACTATTTGACAGTCTTCACACTGTCGGCTTATAAATACTATTGATATCTGCTGCATATGGCAGTGTAGTTACATCTGCAGTGTTAACCTAGTCTAACTGTAACACAGGGGAGAACAAGCCTACAATACACAGCTGACATGTTGAGTGCCGTCATAGCAAGCTCTTTTCTCTCTCACTGTGCTGCACTCCGTTCATTTGGAGGCAATGTGGAATGCATAATTATCACACCTGTCAGTGTGACAAAGAGGGAGCTCCACACACACACACACACACTCTCACACTCACATCTTTACACAGAGAGACAGATATGGTAAACTCTTAGAACTGACACTTCTCTAGAGAGCCAGTGTACCAGTGCTAGGACACAAAAAGATGCAACAAGAGGGCACATCAGAGGAGAAAGAGGGAAGAGGGAGATTGAGAGGAGAGAGGAGGGGTAGGGAGGGGGGGGGAGAAAGTGTGGCAAACTCACAATCGAGCCTCTGTTCTCTCTATTCACTTGCAGCCACACAGTGGCCTCCCTGCCCTACAGTTGCTTAGAGACTGCTGATTTCCTCTTTGGGACTCCTTAACTGCAGCTCTAATTAGAGCCCCTGCCGCCTCCGAATCAGGAATGGGAGCACTGGGACCTCATCACAGCAAGCCAACCTTTGTTTACTTTTGGCATTCTCCTCCAAATCAAAGCTGTTGTAAAGATCTCCCACTGTACACATCTGCCAATGACGTTCTCTGGAACACTGATATTGAAAAAGTACTTTGAGACCCTACCAAACCTGCCAATGGGTGGTTTTATAAAGGTCTCATGTCCTATATTTATTCTGCATTTTACTGCTCCTCCTGAGGTCCACTTTTGATATTTGTGGTATCTGACAGTTTTAATGTGACAAATGTTCCAACCTATCTTAATTTTTTAGATTTTAACTGGTTATTTTTCTTGCTTTGCCTTTAATGTGAATGGCTCCTGTTCTAACTGGATGTTCTGTATTGTTCCTCATTGAAAAAGCAGTCCAGGTTGGGAAAAAATGATAACTGATAAAGTTACTGACTCCAGGGAGTTAACTCAACCTAGTTAGACTGTCGTGACTGTTGGGTTGTGTCTAGAGCTCTGGAGTGGCACACTAGTCTAACTGACTGCTGATCAAGTGTGAGGAGGTCACAAGTTCAAATCCTGCAAGGGATCAATGCTCTGCTGTCAAAAGCCTTCCAGTCTGGGGACGTCGTGTGATTAAAGGAGTCCTAACCTGCAGATGTGAATAAACAGTAACCAGCTTGAGGAGGAGGAGTTGCAGACTAAACATCTTTAAGCAATTTCAGCTGCAGCTCATTTACTAATGTTTCTGATTTGGCTAAGTAGGTTAAGCTAACTCAAAGTCACGCTCTGTAATCAGTTATATTTAAAGTTGGCCTGACTACTAAATTTTTTTACTGTAAGTAAAAAGTAGGGGAATTTCACTATTCCATGATCAGATGCAGCAGACAGATATTAGGATGAAAAATGCTGGTTTATGCCTTTGAAGAACTGTCCATTCAGAGGTTCTTTAGCGAACAAAGTGGTTCTTCTACAGTATAATTCCAAAGAGGCTTTTTTGGCAGTATAAGAACGACACAGCCTCTTTACCTGGCTCCATAAAGCAACCACAGACCCTGCCTCAGAGCCTGCTTTCTTCTAAACTCATGGAAATGTACGCACACACACTGGGCATCAAAGGTCTCAGGCACACACACTCAAACATAAACACACACACACCCCTTTAACCCCTCTAACCATCAGGAGGGCATTCTGCAGGGCATGTCACATACACACACCTTGTGCCGCTGTAGGCACACACACGCAGCCGTGATCCAGCCAAAGTTAATTACTTCTGCTGCCAAGTACAGCTCTTTCTCTAGCTGGGATTAGCGCAGGACTGTTGATCGAGTCGTCCCCACCGCTGCCCCCCCCCCTCCCTTCCCAGACCAACACTCCTGAGGCGAGACCTTCAGTACATTTCCACCTGTAGAAAAATATTTAGCGACTACCGGAGGCCGAAAACATCCCAGTGGACTGCGGAAGCCGTGCTCAGCATGGAGTAGAAACTTCCATGCTCTCAACTCAAGTGCAAAACTTCAGCTTTAAAAAGGTCAATGTGGAAAAGACACATCACTCACACACACACACTCTCTACCTCTATTTCGAGTGCTTTAAGTGGTGCTTCTGTGGTGAGTGTGTATTACTTCCACCCACGTGCCTGCACACGTGAAGGAACGCACAAAAGCAGAGCATTATTCAAATGCAATTTGGTGTTCAGAGCTCTAATATGTTTGATTCAAATCATCTACTCATCATCAGCCCCTTTACGAGTTCACTAATGTTGGGCTGCAGAATCTGCGCACAGATGGAAGCTGATTTGAGAGTAGCTCTGAGGGTTCTCTTCAAAGGTTAATGCAGAGGTATGGCCAAAACTGAAATGCACAGTGTTTTTTTCAGGCCACAAATGTAGCCAATCATTAGAGCTCTGCTTGCTGTCTGAAGTTTGTTTCTTTAGGTTGGTACAGGGCTACAAGGCTAATATCGGTAACAATTAATGGACAATTATCAATGGAAGTTATCATTGGGTCTAGGTCAAGCTAGGACAAATTCTTTATGTGGTTTCAGGCCTAATTGTTATCTGAACAACTGTTATCTATAAAAATCCTAACAAGCACAGAAAATCGTGTTTTAAGATGACTACTTCTGCCACTACTGTTTTGAGCTACTTAGCTTAAGTCTGAATATTTTTTATTGAACCCTTTCGTAAATCAGTTTCTAGATTTCTGTCTGTCTGCACACAGTGAGTTCTTTTGGTACGAGCCAGATGGAGAGTTCTTGAACGTGACCGTTATTCAGCAACTCAGCTATACGTCACAATGTGGGGAATCAACAAGCAGTAACTGTGCAGACAAGACCCGATCATGAATACTTTGGCATTTTTTATTATAATTATTATAGCCGTTTTGTGCCTGCTTTTGTAAAGTAGTGACACTCCATGACTTCGCTTCATGTATTCACTGGATCTGACTTTTAATGTTTAAAATGATCATTTAAAAAATATAAACAATGGAGAGATTTGCCACATTTGCCTTATCTCGCAGTATGAAGCTGATATTCCACCTTAAAACAGCCGCGCAGTTACATCCTACACGCTTATAGCTTCTGCACCATTTAAAGTGGAACAGAAAATTCCAGTAAGAAGCTAGAGAATATCTCCAGCCTCGTGAAGGCAGCCATGTTTGGTCACAGTGTCAGTAATCAATACTGAATTTTATGTAAGAAATGGTCTACTGAGGGTATGTGACGGGGTGGTTAAATTATCAGAGGCAAAGTTTAACATTTCCGTGCTGTTTTAGCAAATAACAAGGGAAACACATCACTTACTAGTGGAATTAAAGCTGACTGTTGTGTCTCCTTCAAATCTGAACCGTTTATGCCAAACATTCCAATCCCATCGGTGGGACCATACCAACCAGGAACCAGCCACGGCAAATCCCACTGGTGGGACCGCACTTGCTGACGACTTAATGTCATCCACTAGCAGAACTTTCATAAGCAAGTCTACTAAGATTACTTAACGCAGCATCATGCTAGAATTTTTGCTCCTGAGCTCCCCTTACAGTCGGAGAGTGTAGTATAGTTCACAGTATAACCACTGATATAAATACGAATCATGCTATGAGCGCCCCTTAATGGACAGCTGTACACGTACGTTTGTTGACAAGATGTGAGATATAGAACCAGCATCTGAAGTGAAAGAAGTATGTGGACTGACACACTGCAATAGCAGCATTCAGTTTTCCAAAAGCTGTGTAGTGCTAAGATCATCTGCTAAGAGTGTTCATTGTAGTGTGTAATGCTCACCCTACCATTTCAGGAATCATCCATGTGCTAAGATAGACTGGGGAAACCAAGCGTGTGAGGATTTGGCATGCAGTTTGCCCAATGGTAACTGATGGTTATAAGCTTCCATTATTTGTTAGATGCAAATCATTGGACGCTAAACATTTTGGTGGCTTATTGAGTATATTTGTGTTATTGCCAGTCTCAGCTTCATAGGCTAGTTTTACCCCTAATTTACCCACTAGCACGTCGACCCTCCTCCACTTGCAGTGTAACTAACAAGGTGATTGTCGGTTGAGGGTTACAAGAACTCCCATTTATATCTCTTTAACAGTTGTTTAGTTCTGTTCGTACCACAAACGGTAGCCTTATAGTATCAGCAGTTGTCTGGGCTGCATATAGGGCTCAACATGTACCTTTAGCGAACCCCCACTTATTCAGCCATGGTGATTTGGAATTGTTAGCATTGAATAGCAATAACTCATTTGTTGTGGAACTACTTTTTGGTGGGTGGAACTTTTGTAAAATCTTTTGTAAAATCTGTTGCATAAAAGCAATAGAACAATCAAGGTTGTATGATATTACCCATAATAAACTCCCTCTCGTGTTCTATGGCTGAAACAGTTAACGGTCAATTTTTAACCACTTTAATGGCTTTAGTGTGACCTTCATTTTGCCAGAAAAAAAGAATATTAAAACAATCAATTAAAAACAGTCAAACAAACAGGCAGGTTAGTTAAAGCCATTCAACAGATTATTAGTATTAATCACATTTTCATTACATAAGTACTGAAAAACCTAAAATACTGCAGTTTGTCACAATTACCAACTTTTAAGGATTATGCATTTTAATCAGCACATTTTATCATCCCCTCTGAAATGAATCCCTGGCCACGCTGATACTGGGAAAAGGGCATTTTTGCTTGATACATTGCTTTAAGGTGAGGATTTAGCAAGACAGATGAACCTGTGGCTCAATACACAGGACCTTTGATTCAGCCTCTTATTCGGACTCTGAGAAGGTGACAACTGCAGTGAAATGTAAGTGTACCCAGCTCTACCCCCCTCCCATGTCCCCCTTACATCAAACCATGGCGTAATTACGTACAGTTGACAGCTGCAGCTACCTTTGCAGGCATTGCCTGCGTTTTCTGAGTGATGTGAACTTTCCCCAAATGCAGGATTTACCCTACGAAAACTCATTTCAGTCCACCGTGACCCTGATGCCTCCACAAATGGAACGGGGCAGATGTGGAGAATGCGGGAGCAATAGAGCCAGAGAGCCATTTCATACAAGCGAGATTTCACTCTCTTCACACTCTTTCTCTCTTATTCTCTCTCTCTCTCTCTCTTTCTCTCTCTCTGTAACCCCTGTCTTTTTGTTCACACTTCATTCTCCCTTTATGCCGAGGAGCGCTCACAGAATTGAAAAGAGCGCTCGCCCCGGCAGCCATGCTATTTTAAACAGAGACCAGTCTATTGAGACGAAGGCCCTCCAGACAACTCTCCATTTCAGGCCTTCGCTGCCACTCCAGTGGCTCCTCCTCGACACGGGGACGCTCAGAGAGGCTGTTTTTCTCTCGCTCTGCCTGACTGGATTTTCTCACGGAGCAGTGAAACTAGTCCATCAGCCACTGGGCCTACAGGAAATCACTCGGAATTCTGGACAGGCAGCAATTATTCACTGAGACAAAGGGCCACGTGCCACCTCATCTTACCAATCGATCACACACCTCCGTGGCAGGATATCGAATGTTCTGTTATATGTGTGTGTGTGTTGGGTTGGTAGGGTGCGAAGACTTCACTCAGCCAAAAGAGATCAATACACTGACCCTGCACCCAAGCCTAAGCGCACACACACAGCAGCACAAGCTTCTGGCTGGCCAGCTAATTGTATTCCAGGCCCTATCACCAGAGGGAAATTTAATTAGCGATTAGCCGCTGGCTATGCGATTTGATTAAAGTTACACACACAAAGAAAGGGCTTCTGGATCACAAAGGGCAACACCCATGCTAATGCTACTCCGCCGTGAAGAGACGCCCAGCCTCCTATTGGACATTTCCCTGCAGTGTCCATGGAGACCACGGCCAGGGCGCAGCTGATTGGGCAGGTTATTGCTCACGTCTGTATTCAGAAAGGGGAGAGAGAGACTAGATCCAGCAAGCACGGAGGTCAAACAGACATGGACTGCTAACAAATAGGAGTGTACAAATGCAGCAATGCAATGCATCAACCTGAGGGCAGCGGTTCAACTGCTCTAGTAGAATGTTACAATCTATTATGATCGACTAAAATAAAGACCCCGTTCACATGTATCTGGTCGTGTTTGTTTGTTTGTCTTTTTTTTAAACAAATCTTATATAGTATGATCAGAATTATTATGCAAGTGCCAATTTGCATACTTTGGAATACAGGAAAGTTAATTTTGTCATAAAAAGTATGAAGTACAATTATTATACTGAACAAAGCATAACAAAAACAATTTACAACTACATGTGAAGACTCAACAGGATTTGCACTTACTTACGCAAATGACAAAAAAAACTTAGATAATATTTATAATATTTGTACAATATATATAATATTTTTTAATGTTCAAATATATCAGCCATTTGCCTATTAAAAAAATCAGTTCAATAACAGTAAAGAGTCTCTCATTTACAGAACTGAGGTTTCTTTTTTGTTTGTTTTTTTGTTTTTGTCTCTTGCAGCATCACTGATTGCCATTTAGAGAGCATCTCTGGACTGGTACTAACACCCACTGGAATAAACTCGCTGCTTTAGAATGGCCCATAAATGTTCAACAGGGTTTAAGTCTGGTGAGGAAGCAGAGCGGTCATCAGCAACCCCCTTTTTCTTGAATCATTCCTGAGTACAGTAGAAAGCATAGAATGGTGCATTGTCTACTCTTGCAGTACAACCCTTCCACCATAGCAATGACTGTTGCTCCAGGAAGGTGCAGTATATCCCTCTGAGTTAAATTTCTTTCAATCTTGCACATTAAAATGGCCAATAAGTCCATCATCAATAATATTAGGACAGAACATGACACTACCACCTCCACCACCTTGATAATGTCGAGAAACACTGGAGCGAATTGGTCATTCATAACCTAGCCACTAGCCCATTAAAGAATATACTGACACATAGCCAAAACAGACATGGATGAATAATAATTCTGAACACACTATGGGGGACTGATAACATGCCAACAATTGTCTTTAGCTTTACATTTTCATTACACCTTTGAATGGATGCCAAGGATTGAACTCACTGTACTTCCATTTATTTAGGGGTGCAACAATGCACCATAATGCACTGTGGAATTACAGTGGAAAATCATGACAGTTTGCATTCTACAGATCTGAAAAAGCATTGTAAACAATAAGCACTGTCTTAATTATGATATCTAGTGTAGCTGAATTGTTTGAATACCAACAGTTGTGAACAACCAGAATGAACCAACAACCCACTTTAGCACTATCATGTCATTTGCCAGACTCCTCCCATCTCCTAGCTCTAGTGTCAATAGTAGATTATGCAACTGCATTTTGCTCATTAGAATATGGACTATTGAATCCACTACATTGAATCAAGTGTGGGCTCAGTGTATCACCACACACTTAGTTCTTGTGTTCAACGTCATTTACAGAAATTTAAATATTGGAGTTAAAAGCTAGAAAAGCATCTGAGGCAGTTAAATAGCCATGGAAAGGTAAACAACCCAGGGGTAGCTTATCAGAGTGTAAGTGAGAGGTTTTTATTAATTAAATCACATGAAAAAATGTCATTAAAACCATCCTTCTGCATCCTCCTGGGCTGTAATCATAAGAGCGCTAGGTTTAACCTCATCATCTCAAAACGAAGGTAGCAGAACTGTCCCTACATAGTGAGGTACATATGGGCTTTGGTGTCTGTATTCCACTATTAGTCACATTAATGCATTCAGTCTATTTTTAAAATCAAGTCTCAAAAGTACCAAACTGATGAAATACAAACAAACCAAACTGGTGACTGAAATTTTATGATGCAATAAATCATTTCCTAAGCTCTGAGATGAGTGGCTTACACCCTTACTAACACACACACACACACACACACATAAAAGTCTTCCACAGCCTGCACTCTGTGGATCTTTCATTTTGCAGTCACAGCGAGAGCCATCTCGATATCAACCATCTCACATTTACAGATTTCAACATCTCGGTTTATCTCCATTTAAACTAACATGGGCCCTCTGGTTGAACAGCAGGAGATCAAATGTGATGTGTACTCTCCCACCATCTCAAAGCTCACAATCTGTGGAAATCTCATGCTACTGAAAGGCCTTCATGGCTTTAGCGTGGCTGCAGTCAGATTCAACTTCGTTATGTACAGCAGCATTCAGGAGCCCTTTGATGTAATCATGCTTCATGGGTGTGAAGATTCCACATTTGAGATATGAGGCTCTTAAGGAACGGTTCTTAATCAAAAAATGTGTCTCTTAATGAAATCAATTCAAATTTAATCACACGTTTAATTACACATCACACTGACCCAATTTGGCATAGCAGACAATTATGTCTGTGCATGGTCATTTCTGAATGAACTGCACTGAGCTGTTACGGAGTATCAGAAGAAGTGAGAAGAAGGTTGTGTGACACTGCATGTTTGGGGAAGTGATGGATTAGCAATTAGCTGTAGTGTGTTGTGAGTAAACCTCCAACTCAGTAAGAACATTTGAGGTGAAGATCCTGGCTTGCTCTGCAGCATTAGCGATCCATCACAATGTTTATAATGCTGAGGAACACAACACCATCCAGTGACAGCAGTGGGAAAAAGTTCTTACTACACAGAAAAACACAGCTTTCCACACTAAAAGGCAGTGCAATGAGTGACCATGCAACCATCCGTTCTCTCAGTGTCTTATACCTAATTAAATGCTACTCTAAGTCTAAAGTGTGAGTTTACATGTTTCACTTAATCAGGGGTGAAAAAGGACAAACAACGTGGGTGCTACTGCTAAATCTTACTCAATTAAAAGTATATACTTAAGTCAAAGCAAAAAAGTGCAATTATTGAAACACACTCAAGTACATAAAGTTCATATTATGATCTGTACTAGTCCTCATATAGTTTTATTTTACATTTATATGAAATTAGCTGGATGTTTTAATTATAATGACTATTTTCATTTAAGAACTTGACTGATTGGAAAAAAGACCATCTTTTGGCACTTGACACTTTGAGGGTCTAAACAAAACTGTAAGAAGTGAAAAATATGTTTTGTGTTGGAAATGTAATTATGAAAGAAAACAATTATTACATTTTAATAAAACTGAAGTACAAATCTGCTAATAATACAGTAATAAAAAATTACCAGTTTAAAGAAAGGCTTATTAAACACTAAGGTGTATCATTCAGTAACTACATGGACTTGTGGTGGGACTATTCTTTGGTAACAGAGGGCTGTTTAAGTTAAGTAGAGTATTGTCATCCTGCAATCAAATAAGGAAAAGAACATGTTTTTTTTTAGCTTTGTGAAAATACTTTGCTCATGTTTTTCAAAGTGCCTCCCTTGAAGCATCTGAAAGAAAATAAGCTAAATGATCTGCCAAAACGTTGAGAAAATTCTGCTAAATAGAATGATCTAAAACAATAGCGAGCAATAAGTTAAATATATTTTTATTATATATACAGCTCCAGAAAAAAATTAAGAGACCAACCTACATGATCAATTTCTCTGGTTTTACTATTTATAGGCAATGTGTTTAGGAAAATTAATATTTGCACTTTAAAATATTGCTATTAGAGCATTTATTTTCAGAAATGACAACTGCTCAAAAACAACTGCTCAAATAATGAAAAGAAATTATTATAATAATTATAATGCAAATAGGTTATACACAGTATAAACACTGTGCTAATATTTGAACTGTGAGAGCATTCAGAAATCACTATGGTGAAATAACATTGACTGCCAATCATAGCTCTCATGTCTTGGCAGGCTCTCCACTAGTCTTTCACATTGCTGCTGGATGACTTTATGCCAGTCATAGTGTGTAGATTCAGCTAACGCAGCTTTGCTTGATGAAATGACTGCCATACCATAGAGATGCAAATTTAAGAAAAAAAAAAGTGGTTTCTTTATTTTTTCCAGAGTTGTATTACAATGCTCATAATTTGAAAAAAGTGATATATATATCACTTGCGAAGATATACATTTCTGCTGTGAGTTTTTAAAAGCTGATATTGAAACAGCTGGAAGGTTTCAGTTTTACTATCACACCAAGGGAATAAAACATGGGGTTTGTTATCACGGCCATAAATAGTGTCACAAAAATAAACTGTTTTCCTTACATAAAGCTGCACAGTCTGAAATATGCTACAGTAAGCTCCTACAAACTGACAATGAAAACTTGTCCTTATGTATTAAAACTTTTAAAAAAAGGTTATTGTTGTCCCCAAACGTTTCTCGATAAGCGATAGCGAAGATTTGCAGAGCAGCGGTGGGTTATGTTGGTGTGTGTTACAGTAGTTGGAGCACTGACCTGCCCCACGTAGACCAGCAGTCTGGCGTTCAGCGGGCTCTCATCTGAACTCAGCCAGAATTCTGAGTTATCGTCAGAGGCCACCGCAAACTGAAAGTCCCCTAATGAAAGGAGAAAAGGACAAAAGAGAAATAAGGATGATGTCATCACTGTCGTAGCAAAAGCTGAAATATCCTAACTGAAAACCTTACAGGAAAAAGTTATTTAAAAGCTTTCATTTATGCTCATGTAGAGACTGTAGAGACCAATTCTTTTGGTCTATTCATGTCTGAAATGTTGACAAACACTGTGTAAAAGGCGGCTTTCTAATATAAATGAAACAAAAGAAGAAAAGATAAAATGATTGAATGATAGACAGAGCAAGAGAGACGTTCTATTCATGCTCCAGTTTCTCTTTGTGTGAGTTTTCAGGTATAAGAGCAATACATTTTTTTGTGTGTGTGTGTGTGTGTGTGTGTGTGTGTGTGTGTGTGCGCGCACTTGAGACTGTGCAGGTGTGAGAGCACAGAGCTGGGATTCTGTCATTGTGAACAGCACCTGGTTTCAGTAACTATAACTTACTTATGTGCAGTGATTTACTACACACTATAGGAGCACAGATGTAAGCAATCTATACAGCTGATTATATGAATGAGTATGTGAGAGTGTGTGCAGTGTAGTCAAATCATTACCATCTTTATATGGATGAATGTAGCCAAAGATTCTCAAGCCGTAGTTCTTCCATTTCGGAGCAACAGCCAGTTTTTTCACTATAGTTCTTGTCTGGGGAGACAAACATGACGTAAAAGAGACTGATATAAACACACACAGGTAAAGCGAGGGAGAAGAAAGTGGAGGGGAGAGAAAGAGAGAGATGACTCTCATTCATGCACTTACTCACCCACATATTCACCCATATATTCACCCACTCACCTGCATATAAACTTACCTGCCCGCATATTCATCCACTCACCCACATTCACTCACTCACCCACATATTCACCTACTCATCCACTCACCCACATTCACTCACTCACCCACATATTCACCTACTCATCCACTCACCCACATTCACTCACTCACCCACATATTCACCCACTCACCCACATATTCACTCACTCACCCACATTTTCACTCACTCATCCACATATTCACTCACTCATCCACATATTCACTCACTCATCTACTCACCCACATTTTCACCCACTCACCCACATATTCACTCACTCATCCACATATTCACTCACTCATCTACTCACCCACATATTCACCCAGATATTTACCCACTCACCTGCATATAAACTCACCTGCCCGCATATTCATCCACTCACCCACATTCACTCACTCACCCACATGTTCACCCACATATTCACTCACTCATCCACATATTCACTCAATCATCCACATATTCACTCAATCATCCACATATTCACTCACTCACCCACATGTTCACCCACTCATCCACTCACCCATATATTCACTCACTCATCCACATATTCACTCACTCACCCACATGTTCACCCACTCATCCACTCATCAACATATTCACTCACTCATCCAAATATTCACTCACTCATCTACTCACCCACATATTCACCCAGATATTCACCCACTCACCTGCATATAAACTCACCTGCCCGCATATTCATCCACTCACCCACATTCACTCACTCACCCACATATTCACCCACTCATCCACATATTCATCCACTCACCCACATTCACTCACTCACCCACATATTCACCCACTCATCCACTCACCCACATATTCATCCACTCACCCACATTCACTCACTCACCCACATATTCACCCACTCACCCACATTCACTCACTCACCCACATGTTCACCCACATATTCACTCACTCATCCACATATTCACTCACTCATCTACTCACCCACATATTCACCCAGATATTTACCCACTCACCTGCATATAAACTCACCTGCCCGCATATTCATCCACTCACCCACATTCACTCACTCACCCACATATTCACCCACTCATCCACTCACCCACATATTCATCCACTCACCCACATTCACTCACTCACCCACATATTCACCCACTCACCCACATATTCACCCACTCATCCACTCACCCACATATTCATCCACTCACCCACATTCACTCACTCACCCACATATTCACCCACTCACCCACATTCACTCACTCACCCACATGTTTACCCACATATTCACTCACTCATCCACATATTCACTCACCCATCTACTCACCCACATATTCACCCAGATATTTACCCACTCACCTGCATATAAACTCACCTGCCCGCATATTCATCCACTCACCCACATTCACTCACTCACCCACATATTCACCCACTCATCCACTCACCCACATATTCATCCACTCACCCACATTCACTTACTCACCCACATGTTCACCCACATATTCACTCACTCATCCACATATTCACTCAATCATCCACATATTCACTCACTCACCCACATGTTCACCCACATATTCACTCACTCATCCACATATTCACTCAATCATCCACATATTCACTCACTCACCCACATGTTCACCCACTCATCCACTCACCCACATATTCACCCACTCATCCACTCACCCACATATTTATCCACTCACCCACATTCACTCACTCACCCACTCACTCATTCACATACTCACTCACATATTCATTCACACATTGACTCACTCACAGGCTGAAGATTAACTATTGGTAATGTATTAGTAGATTTAGGTCATTTCAGTATGTCACTAAATATATAGTTTTATTAGCATTCATTAAGCTTTGTCCTGACTACTGGCCCTTAATAGTAGCCAGGGGGGCTCAAGGAGGACATCAACAAGTTTGCCTCCTGTAATAGAATTATACTCACATGAGGGAAGAGAGGGAAATGGAGGTTCTTTCTGAGCTGAGCGACAGATGAACCACACCAGTCTTCAAAAACATGGAGGTTAGCCTGACCTTTAAACTGTGTGAGAGAAAGAGGGAGAGGAAGAGGGAGAGATACCTCTTAGTGAAATAAAACACTGCGAACCAAAATTCTTCTGCAGTATCAGTCTGAAAGCAGTATGAGACAGGTCAGTCGCATAGAGAGTGGAGACAAATGTAAGAGACAAAAGCACAGTGGCTGCCTTTGTAGCTTCTTATTCATCTGTGTTCTGGGAGATTAGCTAACCATCAGCTGACCTGCTGCTGGACCTGCACTCTCCTCACTGAAGAGCTTTCACATGAATAAAACAAGACATTCCCATACATCAGTGGTTCCTAACTCCAGTCCTGGACCCCCTGCTGAGCATGTTTTATAGTGTATCTAGTATCTAGCGTATCATCTAATTATTAAGCCCTTTGTGAGCTGGAGCAGGTGTGTTTGGGCAGAGAGCAGTGGAAATTATGGAAGGCAGGGGGTCCCCATAAAGTTCAAAACCACTGACATGCTGAGTTACACATTTACACACACACACATCCACATCCACATCCAAACCATGCACTCCTAAAAAAAGGGGGCTACAAATGGTTCTTCAAGTGATGCCACAGAAGAACCACATTTGGCTCTATAGAGAACCATGTTTGTAATAGAGATTTGTGAGTGTGAAGAACCTTTTAAAGGTCTAAAGAACCTTCAGTTGGTGTAAACATGGTTCTTTATGGAAAAAAGTGGTTCTGCTATGTAATTGCTCAAAGTACCATTTGAAGGATCTTTATTTTTAAGAGTTTACTGAAAGAGTGGCATTTACAATGGGCTTTAGCAGGGCCTGGAGTCATACTATCAAAAGCACCAACAAACTAAACACAGTGTGGCAAACAGCAGCAGAGCGGCCTGAGCCCAGAGGCTGCGGAGGGGAGTGTGAATTTTTCAGGCCCAGTGCACAGCTCGACGTTTCACCCTGCGCTTGAAGCCTTTGCAATTGATAGAGTGAGTCACAATTGATTAGCATTAGCTAGCGCGCCTGCAACTGCATCCATATGGAGTGGTCTAATGTCTTTCCAATGTCAATTAAGCCAAATCCAGTAACCTTGACTGTGCCTTTAGCTTCATGTATTTTATTTCACAGCATTTCAGTTCACTCCCCTGCCCTGGGACTTGATTCTCTCCAACAGAGGAAGCCAGTCATAGGGAGTTATTGTTTTTCTTTGTTGATAACTTGGCATTGATTCCTCTCGCTCCCCGTTGAGCTCCCCCAAATGAAATCAATGAAAGAGAATCAGACACACACTTCTTCAACACGCCACACTGTCCATAGCAGCAGTCACATGCATCTCTCGCCTTCTCTGCACTACATTAAGTGTCTGTATGCAGTGCTGAAGTCTCTTGCTCTATTTCTGTCTTATCTTTAACATGTCATCCCCCCAGGGACCACTGTGCCAGCCCTGGATTCCAATGTCAGGGGAAATTAATGTTGCCAACATACAGGAGGAGACATGATTAAGTTGCTATTTGTGTAGGTACACCTACCGGTTCTGCACAATATGATTACAAATCTCATACTGCCACATTTTCCTACAATGTCAGGATGTGGGGTCATGCCTACATACATACATTTTGTGATACATTTGGGTTTGGCACATGCCAGGAGAACGTTACCTGCCTGACTGCATTGTGCCAGCTGTAAAGTTTGGTTGAGGAGGGATAATGCTATGGTTTTTGTTTTTTTTGCAGGGGTTGGCCTAGGCCCTTACCTCCAGTAAAGGGAAATCTTAGTGCTTCAGCATGTTAAAACATTTTGGACAACTGTGTTTTCACCTTTGTGGAAATTGTTTGGGAAGGACCCTTTTCTGTTTCTGCATGGTCTGCATGGCACTCTCATCCAACAGCAGTGTCTGACCTCACTAGTGCTCTTCTGGATAAATGGGCAAAACATCCCACAGACACTCTCCAAAATCTTGTAGAAAGATCCCAGAAGAGTGGAAGCTGTTTTAGTCGCAACAAGGGTACCAACTTCTTATTAGTTTCTATGGATTTAGAATGGGATGTCATTAAAGTTCCTGTAGGTGTAATGATATATTGTAATACTTTTTTGTCCATATAATGTGTGTGCGTATATATATAAGCCCCCCAGAGAATTCACAGCTTGTGAATGAGAAATCCTTTGCTTTCAGGAACAAATTGCTTCTAGAAGTTCTTTACAACCAGTTTCTGAAAGAACACTCTGCAGGGAACTGTCCTTCAGTTTACCCTTCCGGACATATTTCTGACAAGAATGTACTGCAGGCTGGGATGCCACTGCCAGTGGACCTGTATTTCCAAACGCTATAACCAGGCTCGGCAAGCTGCCACTGGTGAGCCCCTGAGCAAGGTTCTTTACCCTTTCTGCTCCCCAGGTGCTGAAGTTGGCTGCCCACCGTTCTGGGTGTGTGTGTGCTCACTGCTTCTAGTTCACTAGTATGCGTGTGTGTTATATATATATATATATATATATATATATATATATATATATATATATATATATATATATATATATATATATATGAAATATGAAATTAACTAAACAATCACTTTTAAAGCATCCAAAATGCCTACATGAAAAAAGATCACTATACTTCTGTAGTCTTTTTATTCACAGTTTCCCTGAGCTGCTGCCAAGACAACCCAACTATTCTGATTCTGATTAACATATTGTGATTACTGCAGTGGTTGTGTATGTATGTGTGTGTGTGTGTGTGTGTGTGTGTGTGTATGTGTGTGTTGTGTCTTTACAAAAGGTCCTCCTCCGTCTGAAACATCAAGCTGGCCTTCAGAGCACAGCATCCCAATACATTTCACCTTATCTAGAGGAAAGAACATATCCACGGCAATCCTCTCTCTCTCTTTCACACACATTCTCTCTCTCACACACACATGCACACACATGATCTCTCCTTATCCTCTCTGCCTCAGTCTAGCCCAGGCACGGGTGATTCATTGGCCACCTGGCTGGCAGCAGGGTTGGGCTGGGGTTATGGATGGCTTAGTCTCTCTCAGGCTAATGATACAGTGTGTGTTGCTGTTTTGTAAAGCTGAAAGCTCTGAGGACATGCCAGCTCCTAATGACCCTAAGCAAGCTCCTAATGACCCGAATGTCCCCACAGAGCAGAGACCAAAGTCATTCCACCTGTAGGCCAATCACACACACACACACACACACACACACACGTGCATACTCACTCTCACAGAGTGACAGAGAGCACACACTCCCTCAGCATGCCACCACTGTGTGTCACTACATGGCTGTCACGCAAAAACCCTGTATCTTCATTCTTGACATAATTTGCATCTGGCAGTTGTTTGGTACATTTTGTCCAAATTTCATGATGAACAGACCAGCAGAACTGCTCCAAATTGACATGGAATTAAATCATCAACTTTTTTTTTTGAAGGTTAAGAAGATATAAGGAGATTTTGGAGGGTTCCAGCTTGGAAAGCCTGGGTCAGTGCGCAGAGTCAGTCATGCTTTGACAGTCCTGGAGCAAAGAGGGCTTAGAGCCTTGCTCAAGAGCCCAACAATGGCTTAAAAGTGAGCCTGAGTATTGGACTCACAACCCTGTGATCAACCAGTGCTTTGACCATTGAGCCATAAATACACATGCATACACACAAGTGCTCCAGTGACTCACCCTGATTAGTGGCCCACAGAGACAGAATAGTCCTGAAGTTCATTCATACTTTCAGATTTGCGTCGTGTGTATTAAAATAGCCTTAACAAAACAAGTCCGGCTGAATGTTTTTTGATGCTATAAGCAGCTGCAGAACTGCAGTGATGAACGCAGTACAGTGGTCTGCTGCTGCTGTCTGCCTGGTGCTTTCATCATTACCAGGTGGGTATTTTGGGTAAAGGAGGTTGAGCAATGCTCTCAGAGAACATCTTCAGCCATTTGTCTGGGGACTCGGAGATACACTACTGTGCACACACACATTCACACACACACACACACAGACACACACACACACACATACACTCCCTCTCTCTCAGCAGATGCAGGGTCTATATTTAGCCTCATGGTGCTTCAACTGTAGCATGTGTGTGTGTATATGGTGTGATGCACTGAAGTACTTTGGTAGGAGGTGTCTACAAGCATGATCATAACAGACCAAAAAGAAAAAGGAAGCAGGCATCCATATTTATAAAGGGAATCTCTTGAGAAATTTGGAGCAGGTTGTTCTCTTTAAAATAAAAAGTGTCAGCCCACATGAATTACCCACTGAACATACTTGGGTTTCCGCAGTTTTGAAGGTACATGACTGCATAATACTGGGATATCGCTTAATGCCTCATAAATCTTAAATAAGTTAAGATCAATAAAATTTGTAGCATTGAGATTTTGTTTTGTCTTTTTTTTTTAGCCATTTTTCTAGACTTACTTGTTTCAACTGAACTTTGACACGCGAACTTTGACACACGGGAACTTTGAGTCCCCAACTAATAGCACTGCGACTCTGGCTGTGTGACCTGCACTCTGTACTGTCCCTGCTCTGTCTGAGCCAACATAAAGATTGCAGACTGGAAGTGCAGACTGGTGCAGTTTCAAAACAGGGGGCATATTGTTTTTCTTGCGGATTACAAAATACAACACAGGCGAGAGGCGGTTGAGGGGTGGGATTAGATGGTAATTATCTTACTTAGTAGTTTTGATTGCATGTTAGCTGGTTTGTTAAACCACTTAACGAAAACGGAAGACTGTTTTACTGTCTACATCGTCCTGTTTGCCCATTTCGTGAGGTGAACACAAAAACCCAGTGTAACCTACGAATTTAATGGCTTTAGTGCAGACATACTGATTCATATGAAAGTATTTTGGACACGGACAAAACAGATATTCTCACACATGAGAAATGAGCAAAGCCTTAAGCGCAGGGGTGGGTAATTCTGGTCCTGGAGAGCCGGATTCCTGCACAGTTTTGTGCTTTTCCTGCTCAAGCACACTTGACTCAACTCACCTGCTAATTGCCAGGTTTAGTAGGTCTGTAAGAGCAAGGAAATCAGCAAACTGTGCTGGCCTCCTGCCCCCGTTGCCCACCCCTACTTTAGATAATCTGTGCGGTCATCTAAGAACACAACTTGACTCTACCCTCTCTCTGACTGCATTTTTGTTTGTATGTGTATTTAAAGAGCAGATCAACCCTCTATATCTGAGGGTTTCCGCCCTCTCAGCAGAAATAGGGTAGAAAGTACAGCTGGTATATTGTTACGTATCACGAAACAGGGGTTATGACACAATATTGTGATACCGTAAGCAAGACAATATATACAATCATGTTTTTCCAACATTTCAATATTTCTTTATACCCTTAATAGAAAACAGTCAATCATATCAATCGTATGTCACCACAGCTTCACAGAGAGCTTCAACCTATGAAAGGCCGCCACCTTCCATATGTTACTTAATAGAGGGAAAAAACTCAAATATTTCATCATTAATTAAGACAAGGAGTTATAGAAGCAGCAAAACTGAATTTTCAACCTGTTGGAAGGTGCAATGGCCTGGTTAGGAACTGGTAAAAGCGTAATTTAGTTAAGAATAACATGTGTGAAAAATGTTTGTACATAAAAAACAAGTTTAAAGGGTTTACTCACACTTTAACCACTATGTAAGAGAGATTGTTTAGTTGTCAAATACAGTAAAAATAAAACTTTTCGCTACAATTATCTCAGACCTATCACAGTGAAGCTAATCAAAACGACATAAATTGCTCTTATTCCTAATAATTTCAACAGAAGAATTGTTCTATATGGGTCTCAATACAATTATGCCGTTTGGAAGCTGTGATTTGAAGGTATAGTATCTATGGGGACACTGTCTGTAGTTCCCACAGACTAATTAACAACAACAACAACAACAATTATAATCTATCTTACCATCTACTTTACTGTTATTCCTACCAAGGCCGACTATAAGTCTGGTGCCTTATCAGCAATCACTGAGAGCAAGGCAGGAATACCCCCTGGACAGAGTGCCAGTTCATTGCAGGGTACCACACACAACCATTACCACACACATCCAGTACCTTTCTCATTCTTAAGGTTGCCTCAAGCTCCACATTGATGCCAGTTTGGTCTTAGGTACCACCAGCAGATCAGTACTGGTAAGCATGAGAGTGTGATGTGTAGGACTGCAGGGCCGCAGAAGCTCAGAGGGATAATGTGGGCCGAGGCCATGCTGTAATTTTTTTTAATGAATTTAATCCAGTGGGTAACAGGTAGGCAGTGTAATTGGCAGAGAATGGGCACGGTGCGTGATTAGTATACTGTATGAGAAAGGAGTCTAGCAGCTCAATGTTCAACAAACTGCAGTCAATTAAGGGTTTTCCCAGAAATGCTAATGAGGAGGAAGCTAAAGTAGTCTAAACATGACTAGAAAGATGATGATCAAGGGTTTCAACATCTTTTGGACAGAGGAGGAAACAGGGCAATGTGTAGCTGATATAAAAGAAGCTGTCATGTACATGTAAATGAAAGGCAGACTCATTTTCCAGTTTTTAACTTTGGGAAATTCCTGGGTTGCTTTGGCAGTCGGATGCCTGTTATAGAAATAATCTATCCTTTCCAAGCTGTTTTAGGGGCATTCTTCTGAATCTTAGTTGGCATAAGACATTTCTACACACACTATATGTCCAAAAGTTTTTAGACACCTGCTCCTGCAGAGTTTCTTTCAAAATCATGGGTAATAATAGGGAGTTTGTTTTCCCTTTGCTACAGTAACAGGCTCTTGGATCACCATTAGCAGCCGGGGCCCCAAAAGAGCACAACTGGCCTTGCTCTCTCTAGGGTGGGTGGGTACTTTCTTCCCACATCACTACAGTGTCAATGCTGGCCACGACTGGTGTCTGCTGGCCTGCATTGGTCACCTGGATGACTTTGCAGTGGTGGCAATTTGGAAACCAAGGCGGTGGCAGACTGTGCATGTGTTAGAGGAGGCATGTGTCTGTCTTCACCATCCCAGTGTTGGGAGCATTGCATGTGATGGAGGAAAATAACTGATAGCAGTTGCATAACTGATGATCCAAATTTGAAAGACAATTTTAGAGTTTGACTACCTGGAAAGAAAATATCAAAAACACATCCTGAATCATTATACCCTCCAAAAACAGAAGCTGAAATGACCTTGACTTCGCTCATCCATTACGGATGTGTGTTGAGTCCTATAGCTCAGCAGCATGACTATAGCATTAGTGCTCCCCCACAGCTCAGATACATCAGCCACCTGTCCTACGCATTACCGCCCACATGCCATGATGAAATCACGTTCTCTAAAAACAGGTTGCCAGGTGACATAGACAAATGGGCCTCCACTCTTCAGAATGACAAGTCATCGCACCATTTGTCACCAATAATCCCTGTGGGATGGGGTGTGTGTGACGTGACGAGCTCGACAATCACACATCTGTGGGCATCTAATGCACGTCTGCTCCCTGGGGACAAACCACGACTGCATTTTAACAAGAACCCTCTGCCATCAACACACCGCCATGAAGGAGACACAGTGCCGGTGTGGATGAAACCATGGAGATGAAGTGTTGGTGTAGATGAGACAATGGAGATGACGTGCAGGTGTAGATAGGCCTGTATGACAGGTGACAAATATTTCAGCTCTCTTCTGCATGTCACCTTTTCACCTCGCAGTAATCAGAGCGCAGCAGAGAGCTGCAATACACCTCTCATTCACCTTGATTGCCTAATGGTGTATAATGTAGATAACTGCGGCATTAGACTGTCTTTAGCAAGCAGCTGAAAGAAGAAAAAAAAACTCACCCTGTTTTGTCACCCAGCCCAACAGAAATAAATAAAGAATGGAATAAGGAAAGAAGGAGAAGAAGGAAAAAGAAAGGATAATAAGAACACAACGAAAGACAGAAATGAATTAAAGAGTGAATGAAAGAAAAAAGAAGACAGATAGAGAATTAAAACATACAGACAAAAATAGCAACAAAAGAACAAGGAAAGAAATAAGAAGGTGGAAGAAGAAAGGACAAGAAATAAGAAACATAAAGGAGGAATGTAAAGAAGGAAGAAAAACTGGCTGAAGAAGGAATGAAATATATGTAAGGAATAAAAATAAGGGGAAAATAAATAAAGGCATGGAAGAAAGAAAAATAAATAAATAAATGAATGAGAAAGAAGGAACAGAAAAAAAGAAAGAAAGAAAGAAAGAAAGAAAGAAAAAGAAAAAAGAAAAAAATAAAAAGACAAAAAGAAAGTGTAACATAAGGAGAAAATAGAAAGAAAGAAAAAAGAAAGAAAGAAAGATGAGAACAGAAAGATAGAAAGAAAGAAAAAATGAAAGAAAAAAGAAAGAAAGAAAGAAAGAAAGAAAGAAAGGAGAAAAGAAAGAAGAAAAAAAGAAAAAGGAAGAAGGAAAGACAGAAAGATAAAACAAACAAAAGAATAAAAAGGGAAAAGGACGAAATGTAGAATTCAGAAAGGAATACAGAAAGAATGAAAATAACAGTAAATCTAATTCATCATTACATACAAACTCATCAGTCTATCAATTCCACCCCAATACAGCTCATTGTCAGCATTTTCATGATGAATTAATAAAAACAATAATGAGCACATTAATAACTTCTCTTTCATCTTTTCCCAGTATGAATGGGGATGAACAGTTTTTTAAATGAGAGATTGTGTTTAATGGTCCAGATAAAGCACACTCTAGCCCCTCCAGAGCTTTAACTTGCCAATCACTCTCTGCTATAAATAAAAGTGTGTGAGTCCAGTCTTAGCCTGGTCATCTGTTCACCCATGGGCTAGTAGGGTCAGCAGTCAATGCGGCTGTCAAAACGTCCTCACTACTGTCACAGGCTATATCTCAAGGACAAAAGCAGGCAACAGAGGAGAGAAAACAATAACAAGAAGTCAGACAGAGTGCTCTGGGTACTGAGGAATACAGTAAAGACGCAAGCCCTTGTGAAACAACACCACAGAAAGGTGATCATTATTAGGGATGTAGGGGCTCTAATTTCGAGGTTAGATTGTGAGGTAAACATTCTCTTCCTCTTCTGAGAGGAATAGGAATAGGGGGTTTACTGTATGCATGTCTGATGGACTGAGGTGCTTACTTACAATGGTTTTCAATAGGAGAGACGGGCTTTGTTCACTGACAGAAAGAAAAAAAAGCCAGGAGGGAGGAAGGGAATAAATACAGTATGGGAAGAAGAAAGAATAAGGGAAAAGGAGGAAATAAAAAAGAAAGAAGTGTAAGATAGAAAATAGCTAGAAAACAAAAGGAAGAAAGAAACAAGGACAATAAGATTGCAATAAAAAAAAGAAAGAAAGAAAGAGAAAGGGATAAAAGGACAGAGGAGGAGGAAGACAAGAAAGGAGGAGAAAAGATAGAAAAAAGAAAGAAACAAAAGAAAGAAAAAAAGAATAAAGAAAGGAGAAAAGATAGAAAACAAAGAAGAAAAAAGGAAGAAACATAGAAAGGGGAGAAAGAAAAAAGAAAGAAAGAGAGAAAGAAAAAAGAAGGAAGACAAGAAAGAATAAAAAACGAAAAAGAACGAAGAAATGATAGAAAAAAGAAAGAAGAACTAAAGAAAGAAAAGAAAAAAGAAAGAGAGAAAGAAAAGAAAGACAAAAAGAAAGACAAAAGAGAAAGAAACAAAGAAAGAAAAAAAAGAAAAAGAAAAAGGATGAAAGAAAGAAGAGGAATGAAACTGGGAGATGGGATGTGCTCACTGTTTTTGCACCATGGCTGCCTCGTAATTCATGTGCCCTGCACAGTGCTATTCTGGATGGAGCACTTCAACTTAAAGTGGTCAGTATACCACATCAGGAGGGTTTTTTTCTGGACTGACCAATCAGATCACAGATAAGACAGGGCCTTCAAGTGAAAGTTGTAATGGAGGAAGGATTAGTGGCTGCAGTCCCTCACAGATAGAAATCCTGGGTTTTGCTACCATCTCCAATTTAACAGGTACACTTTTCACTTTTCACTGTACATACAATAGCTTATTAGCACAGTCGACTGCTTGTTACGATGCTGTTGTTGCTTAGAAACAGAGACAGAAGCAGCATTAAAAAAACTTCTTGTGAACCATCAATATTTTCTCCCTTTCAGATGTTCTCCTAGCCCCCAAAAAACATAACACCTAGAACCTATTAGCAAAAGCCCACTGAACTGAGCAGGTGTGTGAGTAGAATAGACTCCTCCCCCAACATGCCCACTTTTTTCTGATGGCAGAAGTGAGACTGAGGGACTAAGGAAGTTCATCCCAAACACAGTGCTAAACTGTTTCTTCTGTTTTTCAAGTAATCATCACTTTTTATTTCAACAGCCTTTCGTTGTACAGATTGTGTGTGTGTGTGTGTGTGGGTGGGTGGGTGGGTGTCACTTGACACCATGGGACAGGGCTGCAAACCCTGGCCAGTCTTGCTGCTCTGTATCTGACTGTAAAGCTGGGAGAGTGTGTGTGGTAATTAGCTACAGAAAAGGGCCCGACGGCCCCGCATCTCGCCGGCAGCGGCTCATTACAGCGTAATGGCATTTGGCAGACGGTGGCACTCTGGCTCTGGCGTGCTTGATCTCTGTCACTGACAGTGTCAGCCCCATGGCCCTTACACACACACACACACACACACACACACACACACACACACACCATCAAACCTGCTCTTCAGCTGCTCATCACAGTTAACCCACATGGTGCATATGCCTTGAAAAGCATAAGTAGAACAGGAGATGTACTGCGATTTGCATTTAAAGGGATGTTACCCCTGTGCGTAAAAACCTTTAATGTGAATGACACGTACAGCAAAATGACAAGAATCAGAGCTGGGTGGTGAAGGTCATTCTACCTCAGTGCATTAAAGGCGGATGCACACTCTGTTCCACCTGCAGCCACCTGGGACGTAAAAAATACTGTCCAGAATAGTTGGACTGTTCACAATCTCGACTGTGAATTACCGAAGACGAATCAAATCAAGGTGAGTGAAAACCCAATACGGTGAGAGCAACCAACTGTTATATGGCGAGATGTGCAGAGTGCAGAGTGATGTAGGGGTCAGCGCGTGGAGTGAGAGCGGGACTGTCAATAAGGCACAGAGGCACTGTGGATAAGATCTGCAGAGAAACATCAATAGGCCCCAAATAATCTTTTGGGACATTTCTATATATATATATATATATATATATATATATATATGTAAACATTTACTTAACAGAGTCACCATACTTGCTTTTATATTTACATTCATATTGTAAGAATTATATAATTGTAAAGTGTTGGTTACAACTAAAAAGGTTAAGATCTTAAAAGGTCCAACATAAAAATGTTCACGGATGATTTTTCTTTTCTCCATGGTATCTGGGCAAGTACAGCCAAACTAGCTCTACACTTGATTAGGAGCTATGCTGAATGCTATACTGAATGTTTCATTAGAAAATTTAAAAAAATGTAACTCTAAGCCTTTTCGGTGTCAGGGATATATCACAGGTTACTTTACTGAACGAGTCATTGTTAAACTGCTGCACAAAAGATAAAATATATGTTCAATATATATATGATCAAATTCCAAATCAAACATACAGAGTGTCTTTTACAAGCTTCAAGCTTCAATGTCTGTGCTTTATCTGCCATAAAATGTGTATCAGTGTTAGCTTAGCGCTAGAATAATATTAAAAAGTATTTGCATTATTTTACATTTTGTTCTTTTCTTCTTTTTGTCTGAGTCTTGATATTTACAATTCCAAACAGAAGGTCTGACTCTAACAGTCATGGTTCATCACTAAAAATGATATACGCCACTGCCAGAAGTGATATCTCACTGTGTCTGTACACACAGTGTGATTAGCCAAATTCATCAGGGGTGCAGGCCACATAGAAACATAATGCGTACGAAAGGAATAGCTTGGTCAGACTGACACTATGTTCAGCCGTCCCGTAAAAAGAAACAATTCTAATGCCTTGTCTGGTGTCTGACGCATGACATCGGCACATAGCTAAATGAAAGAAGGCAGTTGTGTGTAGCTTTACAGAAAACAGTATGTCCCAGCAAACCTAGTTCACATTATGTCACTCAGTGCAGTTTAAGGCGTTTAAATGTGTGATGATTAAGTCATGCAGTTTTCACAATACTACCTGGTTTACAGAAGCCCCCTACTTGTTGGTTCATCTGGGCTAACTGACCACACTTAAGGCACATCTACCTTTCCGCCAGGGGCTTACCGGACACTTCAGGTAAAGCTTGTCTGGGGATATTTCACTGAGTGCAGTTTAAGGCAAGTTTGTGGTGGTTTAGTCAAGCAGTTTGCAACTATCCACCTCATCTGGGCTGACTGACAACACTTGGGGTAAATTAAGGGTATCTGGATATTACTGACACCTGAGATAAATCTAGCTGAGCTAACTGAATACACTTGAGGTCAGTTTTAGCTAGGCTAACTAAAAATATGAGGTAACTTTAGTTAGGCTAACAAAAAACACTTGAGCTAACTTTAGCTAGGCTAACCGAATACACTTGAGGTAAATTTAGCTAGGCTAACTAAAAATATGAAGTAACTTCAGCTAGGCTAACTGATAACACTTGAGGTAAATTTAGACAGGCTAAATAAAAACACTTGGGGTAAATTTAGCTAGACTAACAAAAAAAATATGTAACTTTAGCTGGGCTAACTGAATACACTTGAGGTAACTTCAGCTAGGCTAACTAGCTATATAGACTTGAAGTCAATTTAGCTGAGCTAAGTGAATACACTTGGGGTAAATTTAGCTAGGCTAACAAAAAATTATGTAACTTTAGCTAGGCTAACTGAAAACACTTGAGGTTAAATTTAGCTAGGCTAACTGAAAACACTTGAGGTTAAATTTAGCTAGGCTAACTGAAAACACTTGAGGTTAAATTTAGCTAGGCTAACTGAAAACACTTGAGGTTAAATTTAGCTAGGCTAACTGAAAACACTTGAGGTTAAATTTAGCTTAACTGGGCTAACTGAAAACACTTGAGGTAAATTTAGCTTAACTGGGCTAACTGAAAACACTTGAGGTAAATTTAGCTTAACTGGGCTAACTGACGACACGTGGGGTAACTCTAGCTTGTCTGGGCAAACTGACAACACTTTAGGTAAACATAAGCTTGTCTGGGTTAACTGACTAGACTTGAGGTGAATCAGGTTTGCCAGGGCTAACTGCCTACACTGGATGTAAGCAAATCTACTTCAGATTACTTAATGTAGTGCAGTTTGAAGCAAATCTGTGATGACGGTTGAGGTATATCAGATATTTCTACTACTGAAAGCTAACAATAAATGACAAACATACAATATCTGCTGTATAAATTAAAATGGATGAAGCGTTTGCAACCTTCACACTCCCATATTGAATTAGGATCACAAAGATTGGGCATGCATAATCATGCAAAAACAAAAACCCAAGTTATATCATTATTATGACTCCATTTATAATAAATAAAAGCACTTTCTCACATTGTTTATCAGAGATTTAAGTGCATCACTACTAGCCTTACTGTCTGTGGCAAATGAGGCAAAACAAATGCACCTGCCAATCAATCTGCTGGAGGTCTACAGGCAGATCTGCCGCAATGCTTCTCGAGTTCACAGTAAATTACCAAACATGCTCGGCTCACATTATTTTAAACAGGACCGCCAAAGTTAGGCAACGATGATTAGAAAGGTAATTCCGCAGCACCGCTAACTGCCCCAAATGACATTTCTCAGTCTCAAATAGGCTTTTCGGAAACCACAGGGCAAATGAAGTCTGCCTCTTTAATCCAATCAGCATCCAATGAAACAGAAACCTGAGGCAGCTGAACCAGGCACAGATATCTTACTCAAACAGCAGCAGCCACAAGTGAAGGTGGAGAATAGACGATCAAGCAGCAGCAGCAGCCTCTGAGGCCCACTGGATCCACATGGCCATGAAGCTGAGTCCACCTAATCCAGTAATACTACAGCTCTCAGTGTGTGCTGTGTCCACAGCTCTTACCCAAGTCTGGAGTTGCCAACTACAGGGGAAATGTACTAGAAGCCGGCTTTCTCGCTAAACTAGGGGGAAGATCGGAGATATGCGACGCGGTGACACTAATGTTAGATTGCTGGAGGACACCACATGCTTTTCATTAACACCTGGAGTGGTCAAGTGCCTCACATACACACAAGCTGCGGTAATCATGACAGTGCCAAATTCACAATAGTGAATTGTAAAGAGCAATGATGTGCCCTCACCTCAGGTTTCCATGGCAACTTCTTGTGCTTCTGTGAGAGAAACTTCCATATCTCGGACTGGTCTCTGCTGTTAGTGCCATCAGCACGAAGCTCATCCTCCTGAAAGAGAAAGAGAGAGAGCATTAGGTACAATCATATATGATCACGTGATAGCAGCACAGATATGTGATATTTTTCCTTTGGGACCATATCTGTTTCATATCTGTAACATACAGATGATTAACTCAGCGTTTCTCTGTATTCGGCAAGCTGTATTATTTACTGGTATTATTTACTGTTTGTGTGTGACATATTATGAATACTAGTGTTGTTTACCATGTGTCTTTACTTGTTCGAAACAGATTTGGCTTCCTTTCACATGTATGAAACACGTGCGCTGTAAAATATTTACAATCTGATCAATTTAATTTAAGATAAAATAAAGGTTTAAAGTAAAACTTTACTTTAGTCAAAAGTTCTCCTGACTCACGTTTTAGTTCAATATCTCAGTTTGGTCTATAATTCATATTAAGTACATGAGTAAATTTTGTAAGATTTTAGTCTGGGACTTTTTTTTACTTATTATTAATGTATTTACTACCTGCACACTAGAACTTCCCCTATCAGTTGGCGGAAGGCCTTCATATTCTCTTGGAATTATCTTCCTATTCCTATACTCCTGTGGTGAGAAAGGTTGTGGTGCTGACAGGATTCGAACCTATGATCTGCTGTATTTTGAAAAGCAGGTAGTTAGACAGTTGCGTCACTCTAGAGCTGTGAAACCATGTACATGTCTGTGACCAACTGCCTGCTCATCAAGTGTGTTAAGATCAGCAGTTTAAATACCAGCACAGGCGCAGCACTAAGGGGAAGGAATTTTACAGAAAGAGCCCATTTAAGCAATTTCAGCTGTGACACATTTATTAAAGCAACACTGTGTAACATTTTTACTATAAAATAACAACTTCAAAATAATGTGATGCTCCACTGCCATGTAAAGGGGTGAATAGCGCCGTTGCTACTTCATGCTTGAAAAGCTGCTAACTGCAGTATGTAATGTTCATTTACTCTTAGTGATGGTTCTGTATCTCTTAGCCTGTCCAGGAAAATGTTTCCTGTAGTGGTGCCTCAAAGTTTAAATTACACTTTCCAACTGTAGAGGGAGCCCAGGAGCAAGTACCAATTTTCCATAGTGTTGCTTTAATTATTTTTGCTGGGTCAACTCAATATGTACTGTCGATCTAACTGAAGAATATGAGATGTCAAAACTTCAAATCTTGTGCCTGACTTAAGTTGAGTTAACTCATAAAAACAACTTGCATTAAGTTATTTTATCATTTTAAATTGGCCTGCCTTTAAATCTTTTACAGCGTGCATGTCTCTCAAAGCTCCCTCCGGGGGCATTTTTGAGTAGTCAAAGAGTAACGCATATGCGCCCAGACAGCTTAAAACCCCTTTATTTCTTTTTAAAGTCAGTGTGTGGGAGATGAAGGCTTGTCTTCAATAATGATGAGCACTTGTGACAGGTGACTCTCCTCATATCTGCTACAGTACACACACACAGAACTCTCTCTCTGCACAGTGACAGGGACAACCTACTAGATCACACTCTTACATAAAGAAAATACTTACCTGTGCTTAAGCACTGTGGTTCTTTGGTCTCTTTTCCTTTTTTAAAATTCTGTTTCACCATAATCATTTTTTTGGAAGGCAAGTTAATGGGGGATATGCGCTGAAATCAATGCTAAACTCATAAGAGGAACATTTCCATTAGCGGAAAGCACACTCATACATTTGGCTCTGTTTCATAGAACAGCACTGCTTCTTGTCTTAGCGTTGCATCAGCATTCTCTGAGTGTTAGGACACGATGGCATTAACTGGACATATTTTAATCCGTTTCTTTACACGTCGAGCAGATGCCACATTTCAGCACTTTTCTGCAACAGTGGTCTAGACTGATTTTAAAACCACAGAAGCTGGGAAGGCCCCTTCCATGTATAGTTACATCAATCGCAAAGGTTGATTTGACAGATGTGTAGAAGATGATCACATAATGATTACTTAGTAGAACAAGTCGATATATTTGCATGGCACCGACCCATTTACTTCAGCAGTACTGAATATTATAAATAAGAAAAAGGTTTAATGTTAACCCAATATCTTATTACTACCAGTGAGCCAATAAGCATGCAGGTTTCAGTGTTACAGTGTCAGCCCTTCTTGATTAGTCTATAGTCAACTGTGGTCAATAAAATACTTACTTCTAGCATCTCACACTCATTCTGGTTTAAGCCACTTAAGTCACTATGGAAAATGAAATAAATAATTAAAAATATTTTAAAAAGTTATAAAAAATGTGCACACCACTTTTGAATGTGTACGTTGTATTGATTATTTAAGTTAAAGTAAGTGAACTAATCCTGTACAGGAAGCAAACTAGAAATGTAGACTTTTTTTATCAGCAAATAAATTTTCTATTTATTTGCTGATATTAAACATGAAATGCATTATAATATTAATGTTCAATTTTATTTATTTTTTTATATGTTAAGTATTTTGTAAAAGTATTTTCAAATGCATGGCTTAGATGTCAAAAAATTCTTTAAAAAAATAAAATAAAATAAATAACGATCAGGGTTTTAACTTTAAACATGTAAATAAACAACAGAAAGGTTTAGAATTTAGAAATCATTTTAAATAAAGAAAAATATTTTGACCATTAAAATGAGGTAGAAATGTTCAAGGTCACTATTCAAATGTAAGCAAATCTGTGATATTGACCATCTTTAAACCCCTGTTTGTTCCCCGCTGTTTATATACAAGGCAGTGAAGCAGTCTGCTGCTATGTTTTTAGCTGCTTTTACTCCAACTTCAATGTCAGCCACCACTAGAGAAACAGGAAGACTGCTCTCAGATCAGCTGGCTAGAGTAAGGAGAGTGAAGAGGCCTCTGAGATGGATCCTGGGCGTCAGGAAGCAGCTGGAGTTGTTGTAGGCATGGAATATCAATGAGGTTAATTAATTCTCCTCGTTAAAGAGTAAACAGGGCCGGTCTGAAAATGAGAGTCTGGGGCACATTTTTCACGTCGGGGTTATCCACCAGCGCAGCAAAAAAGCAGCCCCTCCACAAATCAAATTTTAATTTTCTCAACCCGGTAATATGCGGGATAATGACCCGAGCGGGCTGGATCATCACTCTTTCCACATCTCAGATTCAGAATTGAAAACAAATGTGCGTGGCTAAAGCATTCCTTTGGACTTAAATGTCTTCATCAATTACGGCAAGTCTCGGCAAGTTAAAACAGCAGCTATCAGCGCGGCGGCGCTGGCGGAGGTAAGATTGTAGGTCTATTGTGAAGAGTTTTCTCCTTTCTCCTTATCCTTATCTTCTCGGTGAAAAGACGGGAACATTACGCTCCTCACACTTTTACAACTCGTCCTATTAGAATTCATTAGGAGGAAATCACATTGTGTGCAGATGGAGCTTGTGCAGGCTTTAATTCAGTAATGCTGAGTTCAAAACGAACGGCTTAAACACTGGCAAAGTCTTCCCACTACTACAAATGACTTTCTGTCTGCTTGGGCTCCAGTAAATGCTGCAGTCTGCAGAATGAAGCTGCTTTGTTTTTGTTTTTTTTTAGTCTTTTAGGCTTCTCTGCATGGGCCACAATGGATGCTACACTGATGGAGGGCTTGGATCTTAACTCAATTTCTAAACATTAAATTAGGTTAGGAGGACACTGACCAGGACATTAAGACTAGTGGAGAAGAAAACGGTGGAAGGGTCTAGGCCAGAACTGGCACCTCTTTTTTATGTCGTGCTCACCTTCAACATCATCTACTTTTATTTCTATTTTGTCAGTTATTTGATCAGTTATTACAATTTTCTGATATTATAAGAAAATCATTTTTATAATGCATTTTTAATATGCATATATATTAATAGTATGCTTAAATGAATGTACTGTATGTGACTTGCAGAAAAAATAGCTCTGCTTTTAATGGCTGATTAATTCATTAAGCTTATTGTAGCCTAGCACAGCTAATTATCTCCAAATCCTACTAAATAATTTGAACGTTCTTTCAGTGTCATTTCAGTGTCCTTCCAGTCTGCACAGTGTGCTGTCCGCTAGCTGAAGAGACAGCTGGTACAGGTTAGCTTTTAGCCTAGCATCATCGTGTCCCCTGTCTCACTCTCCTAGAATATTACCTTTTAGCCTTTTTAGCTGTGCTTCCATATTCTGCCAAACTAGCCATTGTGTTTAGCACCAAAGGGATGTACATTGTGGTTGCATAATAGTTCTGGATTTTGGAATTGGCTCGTTTTCCAGTTCTGTTTGCTTTTGAAGGAGGACGCAACTCTCATGTACCTCTGATTAGCTCTGATTATTCAACATACAGTTAACATTCAGTTAACCATTCTAGGGCACCTTTAGTGTAAAATATGTTGTATGACCTCCGTGAAGGAAATTGGCTAAACAAATAACCTTGCCTTGCTTTGCCTTGCCGTTGGACACAAAACACACACACACACACCAACATGAGTCAGCAAAATGAAACAGCAAAACCCAATGCGCCAGAAAAAGGCAATTTGTGAAAGCCCTCTTATTACAAGCACTGTATATTAACTGGGATTAGCCTCCATATCAATCATAGTGGCATGGAATCTGATTGTAAGCATATCCCCACGCTCACACAAATTCATATGACCAGATTTGTAGGGGGAGAAAAAAGACTTCCAAGGGGAATAAACCTAACTGTGATAAACAACAGCGAATAGATAAAAGTAGGAAATTTGACAAGCACAAATTGCAAAGCTTCATAATTTGTCAGCGGGGAGTGTTTTGTTGACGAGAAAACAGGTCTGAAAGTAGTGCAGGATTAGTCATCAAATTGCGGTGCTTAGCTGAAGAGAAAGGGCGAGAAGAAGAGGGGCAAATATGGCAAATATTTCCAAGAGGTCTTCCGTGGTTCTTTTGAAGCACTGCACTGTCATGCAAATCCAGGAGCGAACATTAAATCAGGGTGTTATAATACCATCAAAAAGTGTCAGCGAAGCAGCCATTAACCAAACAAATCATGCGCTTCACTCATTAGCGACAAAAGAGTTCCACCGGCCTCCGCAGAGACGGAAAAAAACACAAACACTCAGGAGGGCACAGGATGTGACATCACTGCACAGTTCTGCGGCCTCCCCAAAAGACTGCAGAGCTTTGTGCTAATTACACACATTTCGTTCACACTCCCTTCACCCTGGCTGGGTGCGTGGGTGTGTTTGAGCGAAGCGTAAAGAGTAAACACACCAGTCTCTCACATCTTTGGCACTTTAAAAAGCAAAACATGTTCCATTGCCGACACTGCCGGGGAAATTAATAAGAGAGCTCCCTAGTTACTGCCTGTTATATCAACAAAAGGTTTCTTAACACAGTTAAAGTGTACCAGCTGATTAAGACATTTTCTCATTTTTCTCATTCAGCTTTTACCTGCACAACATAAAGTTTATGCCTTGTGAGGTGTTTGTTGAACCCCTTCTCTGGGTTTATCCAAGAAAGAGACTTCGCTACATCTGCCAGAGAAAACACAGCCATGTGAATCTGGATGGGACTAAAATTATTAGACGGTTGCTGAGTTCAGTGAAAAACAGTAAGTAATTCAGCCTTTAATACTGGCAGGGGATGAAAGGGAATAGCACAGACATGATCGATCCAGACGGGAAAATCACAGAGGGGCCCCCGTGAAAGAGAGAATTATCCCAGGACTGTCCGGATTGGCCTAAAGACTCCTTCAGGCTGGGATAATGTTAATATTATATCATAAACAATATTACCAACAAAAATCACTACTGTACTACTGTTGTTAATATGCTGCCACATATAATGCTTATTATATATTCCTTGCAACATTACAAAAAGGGCCCATTTAAGAGCATATACAGAACCAGAAACCTCCCGGTACCAAGCCTGTTTCTCTAACTTTTATGGCAACTGCTGCTCCAGTAATATATGCTCCATACCTGACTTTTGCGCCCTCAAGTGGCTGAGTCTGTAACTCCGACCTTAATTGATAACATAATGGTAAGGGATGTTTCCTCGATTACATCAAGGTTTTTGGCGTGTAACACGAGTGGAACCCTTTTTGGTGCTAAATAGGATCCCATATTTCTTATGCATGAAGAAACATTTAACCAGGCGTAGAACCATTTAAGCCTTCAAATGCCTATTGAGTTGTTATGATTCTATATAGAACCATTGCCTTCATTAAAGAGCACTTACAGAACATTATTTAGGGGTGCAGTATGACAACACAAAAAATTATGTATTTAGAATGAGGCGCAGCCAATACAGAGTAGCCAATCAGAACAGAGCTCATATACATTTACAGTTGGGAAGTGGAACTCGCAGTTTCAGCCACCTGTAAAGAAGGGCCTACACAGGCATTTCTGGGCAAGCTAAGACAAACAGAGCTGCCACTGAAAGTGAAAGTAGTGGACTGACAGTGTAGAGTAATGCTACAGGTCTTCACATGAATGTGACTCAAGTTACGCAGCATTGCGCATTTCTCACAACCGCTGTCCTGACAGCTTCACTGGAGTACCAGTGCAGTGTCTGGTCTGCTATGCCTGGAGTAGCAATGATGAGTGAATGAATAAGTCAGTACTCTTGCTATTACAGTCAGTGAACATGATTTTAAAGCTGCTTTAAGTGTAAAAGATGCTACATGGTGTTGCTTTAAAGGCACAGGTACAACAACAGCTTATTTTATTCTAAAGGATGAAAGAGAGTTTCTGAACACACAATTGGATAAGTGGACCTCAGGGAACAAACTATAACACAAGAAAAATATAAGATATGGGCCAGTAAATATGCACTGATCAGTTAATAATGTGAACTACACTATATGGACAGTAGTATTGGGACACCAGCTCATTCATTGTTTCTTCCGAAATCAAGAAGACACCCATATTCACCATTTGCGTTGGGCACAGATATAATTTGACCTCCGCCTTTAACCCATCTGTGCAGTGAACACACACACACATTCACATGAGCGAGCAAACACACACAGTGACAGTTAGCACACATGCCCAGAGTGGTGGGGGAGCAGAGAGGGTTAAAGGCTTTGCTCAGGGGCCCAACAGTGGCAGCTTACCGATTCAGGGTATCGAACCCACAACCCTATCATCAATATCCTGCTGAGCCACCACTGCCCCCAAGGGGATTAAAAAAGAGTTTATCCTGCATTTGTTGAAGTAATTCTCTCTTCTATCCAGGAAAGGCTTTCTACTACAGTTTGTAGCATTGCTGTGAGGATTTGATTGCTACAAAAGCGTCAACTACAAAAACTACAGTGTTAAAAAAGCATAGTGAAATCAGGATGTTGGATACTCCCCAACTCATCCCAAAAGCATTGCATGGAGCACCAACTATCATCCCAGAGAACACTTATCCACTGCTTCACAGCTCAATGCTGGTGGGCTTTATACCCCTCTAGCCCACGCTTGACATTAGGCATGGTGCCAATTGGTTCATTTTTTTCTGCTCCAGAGAGTCCTATTCTATTCTACAAGCTGAGTGTGGGCATTTGAACATCTGTGTCAGCAAGGAGTGCAACTTGAAGTAGCTGAATGCATTTATTAGAAGGGGTGTCCACAAACATATGGACATATAGTGTAGCTAAAGACCAGCCTAAATCTTCTTTTTCTTGAATATTTTGGTACTACAAAACACACACAGAAGCTTATCCTGAACTGGCATTAGTGTAGATACACACAGACCAAACAAGGGCTGTTGAAATGGAGAGAAAAAAGTTCAATTCTAAAGTTTAAAGTTTCCACTGCAGGCGCTCCTATCATGCTTCAGTCCAGCTAGCCGCACGCTTCCACACTTCCTATGGAAGATATTTTTTTGTATTTTTGCATTGGATGGAACTTATTTTTAGACTGTTATTGCATCAGTTACATCAGCAATTCTTTCAAAGACCGTACAGAACTTCTCAGACAGAAATATTAAGGGGGGCTGCACGGCGCACCGCAGCCATCGCCGCAGTTAGGCTCGAGAGGAGCCTTTTTAACGAATCAACCAATCACAAAGAGCTGCAGCCCGAAGCAGAACAGCACTTTGCATGCCTGCTGCTCGGAGGAAACAAAGGCACTCTTTTTGCACTAAGTGTGGGATTATTTTGGTGCTGCTGAATTATTCATGCGAGGCGGTCGACAGCAGACAGAGGAAGGGGAGGTAAATAAGAGTGCGATGCAGTTGATAGCTCGCCTGATAGAGTGACTCTGATTTATTTAAAACAGGATTAATAGAGCCCATAGACACGCTGCGAGGAGCATTTAGGCGCAAAGGCCCTGGAGGCCAGTGTATTACTACCTAAGGGACAGAGAAAGCGTACTAAAGCAATTAGCAGCTTCACGCCGTGGCCACACATGACGGCTGTAATTGATGAGTGGCGCGAGCCACTTTAGGGAAGAAAATTAGCCTTCAGAGGGAGAGCAAATGGGAACACAGGGCCAGCATCAATTTTCCACTTTCTCTGTGTTAACCTAGCAACAGCAGATTCAATCTTTTTTTGTGCTTTGTTTTCCTTTTCCAGGTGCATTGATGCTGACCTTGATGACCCTGGCCTACAAACAACCAAAAAAGTCCTGGATATAAGGTCTTTTTTTTGATTGAGAGAGGGGAAACATGGCAATGGCAGTGAGCTTTTACAATATATATACACTAATGAAAAGAGCACATTATTCCAA
This sequence comes from Salminus brasiliensis, assembly GCF_030463535.1. Lineage (NCBI taxonomy): Eukaryota > Metazoa > Chordata > Actinopteri > Characiformes > Bryconidae > Salminus > Salminus brasiliensis. Next base: position 18,132,327 of record NC_132879.1, read on the forward strand.
AAGTCCGGGTCTTTTATTGGGTGCTCTTGACCTGATATTTTTATTTTTACGTTATCTTTTTTTTACAGGGTTTCCTTCTTGCACACCTCGCATGAAAATCAAACTTAAAGTAAACGTAAAGTCTCTTTCTGGTGGTAGAGGCTGTACTTTGGCATCAGTTGTGTGGGTGCTGTGAGGACATTTTAGGATTACTGGAGACATATATTGTGGTCTGTTCTGTAAATCCCTTCTCAGACTCTTACGAATCTACAACCTTTTTTTTTTCTGAAGGCCTCAGAGAGCTCTTTGGATCTCACCATGGTAATACCACTCACTTCACCAATCAATAGCAAACCAAACGTCTGAGGTTTAAATAAGACAGGCTCCTCCAAATCCTCTAACCATGCTAAACTGTGGGGGTGTCCAGACTTTTCTATAAACTAAAATCTCACAAATAATTTTACAGGGCATTTCTTTAGTTGTATTCGTGGTATATTACCTCCTTCTCTCAATATTGATCAAATGGACATGAAACGTCCATATGTTATCTAAAACATTACTGGGCAATTAATACAATTCTGGGATAATTACTTAGTACAGGTTATTTGTGATATTTTCAACAAAACTGAATGAAGATGATGGCTGTATTTATGCTGTTCAACAGTCTAAAGGTAAAGGTGCACATATTTGTCACTGTACAGTGTACACTGTACAGCAAAATGTGTCCTCCGCATTTAACCCATCTGGGGTAGTGAACACACAAGCCAGTGAATAGGGGCAGTGAGTACACACACACCCAGAGAGGATAAAGGGCCTTGCTCAAGGGCCCAACAGTGGCAGCTTGCCAAGCCTGGGAATCGAACCCACAACCCTGTTATCGATAGCCTGGCGCTCTAACCGCTGAACCACCACTGCAATACTGTCTACTAAGGAGACATATGGTCATATGGTCATGCTGGTTGATTGCTGCTGCTTGTAAACTTTGGTGTTTGAGCAATCCAGTGAATTGCTCCACTGGATCACACAACAGAATGCTAAATCTCCACAATACACTCCTCTATGATCTCTATGACGCATATTCTGACATTTCTGCATCACAGTGTTCACTATTTCACAATGCACGGTTGCATTGTAGCCCCAGTCTCTTGGGTTAAGTATATATTCACTATGCCATGTTCTGGTTTTGTCAGATGGAAGTAGATTGAACAAAGGAATGCAAAACAAATGCAGCTGTTTTACTTTTTTACCTTTTTTAAAACATGAAAACACATATTGTTGCACCCTTAGGTCGGACTGTCGGTTTCTCCATATTGTAAAAAAAAAAGCTACTTCGTCATTCTAGACAATGAACAGGCACACACATGCTGGGAGATGGAGAGTGGTTGTCATCTGTGTAATTGATCATCTCGTACGGTTTCCAGTGACGTAGCTCACTGCCCAGCACACACCCAGCAAGACTCTAAGCTGTCTCCCACTGGCTTTCTCACAGCGACTGCACACTAAAGCCTTGGAATGAAGGGATGGAAAGAATCAAAAAGGGATGGAAAGAAGAGGGAACATAAACATCTGGCTACGAGATGAAACTGTGAGGTATAATGGTAGTTATTATTCGCCCTCCAAGTCACCACGCCAAAACACCCTCCGCCCAGTGCTAGAAGTTCAGCAGCAACAGCAAAACAACAGATCCTATACGGAGAGCTCTTTACTTTACACAGAAATCAACACATCCCTTCCTGATATCGGTTATTTACAGTGAACACAATTCACAACTTCTCCAATATCTTTACTGTGACACCAACCACCTTGACTGGGTGATGTCCTGTAGAAATGTGGCCCATCCTAAAGTGCAGTGAGATTCTCTACTGCAGCTCTGGTCTTGCTGTAAGGCACTAGCATTTAATCTGCAGTTTCACACAGAAAGTGTTTGAAGAAAGAAGCACTTGAGGGAGGATTTTTCCTAATACTACTAAATATGTCTCCCCATCACCTTCCCATGCTACAAAGCTGGGAAGGTAAAAGCTGCCATGTTCTTCCTCTGAGACACAGAGAAGCACCATCAAATCTTTTCAAGCTGCTGATAATGCAACAGCACTGAACAGCGCAACATACTTTGAGGGGAATGCTAAATGTCAATTCTGTTCATTTGGCTAATAGATGCACTGAGTGATGGAGGAGAGGGTGGGTCAGCCTACTGCCCAGGAGAGTAAGCCCAATTATGCTTTTCATATACTTGCAGCTATAGATGGCTGTTGCATCTGTATAAGGTTAGAGAAGTGGGCTTGGGACTGGAAGGTCACTGGTTTGATTCTCTTTGCCTTCATAGTCATAGATTCATAGTGCCCACCGGTCTGAGTGTGTGTTCTCACTGCCCTATTCACTAGTGTGTATTTACTTATTCTAATTCTGGACAGTTTCACTAAATTCCAAATCTAACTGTTTGGTTGATTTCCTGAATCATTTTTTTGTGCCCATTAAACAGCTGACCTGCACAACGGCAACACTTACACTGGCCAGAACATTCTGGTTGTAATATTTGCATATATCTCTCTACATAGCAGTCCTCATTTTTGCATAATTCATAAAATATATCAAATATATATGACATGGTGCAATATCTTGATTATTTTTTTTAAATACTAAATTACACATGACCATTCGAATGCAGAACAACCTACCCCACCGGTTCAAAACCTTTGACAACGGTATGATTGAACACAACTTCCAAACCTCTTATTGAAATATTTGATTTAGTAAGCAAAACCTAAGATAAAAGTCTGTGTATCTCATCTCTCACTACTAAAGGCCTCGACTGTACCACTTCCATCTCACACTGGCCTGGTTTCTCACAAACACACAGAGAAAGAGAGAGAGAGAGAAGGGGGAGTTCACATTTAAAATCTAACACAAGGAGGCATTTACACACACACACACCCACACACAGTATGCTATCACCTCACAGCTGTCAGTTACAGTCAGGTATTTCCCTCACAGGCCAGAACGTCCTGCTTCTGATCAAAACTCTACCATCTGACTGACCTCCCTGAGGGACAAACCTAAATTGAACAGCCACTTTCACTCAGTTGTTAATGTTCTGCTTAGCAGAGCACCAGCTGACAGACTGAGCACTAAATGTTTTTAATAAATCTATAAATGACATCTATATCTCTAATCTATAAACAACATCTTGCGTTAAAGATGGCCACATTCTCCATTTGCGTTATTGTGTTTTATCTGTGTTTAATTAGGGAAAGACTGGCATATGTGTTTTCAAGACCATTCTCCAAGCCTCCTTTTACCCCTTAGATCAGGCTGATTTTGGCACTGTGTCTTTAAGGCCTTGCCATGAAGAAACACTCATGAATGGTTGAGGTAAACTGCTGTTTATTGGTGGATCTTCACTGACAGTTTAAAAACAGTTGGATGTACATATATCACACCAGGATGTTCAGTAACGTTTTTGGTTGCGCTGAAAGGATCTATCTCTTGCTTTTTTAAATAAAGAACCACAAATACATGACTCCACATGTCAGGAGGACAACACTACATGCCACATCACTCAAGTGATCAGGTGATACCATAAAAAAACACAATCACCAGCTTTAAACAGCACTTTGAACTTGTGGGACTGTGTTGGGAAACGTGTGGGGAAGAAAAGTCCAGCTACTACGGTACACAAATCTGATGGTTTGGACCTTCTGTATGAGTATGATAAAAAACAAAAAAACAAAAAAAAAACCTATAGGACTAGCAAAGGTTACTTTTATTCAATTTAAACAGACAGTTGTGCAAGTTACTGTTTGTTCCATATATTGCTGTATAGCGCCCCCCTGAGGTGCAGCTTGTGGTGGGTTACTTAAGCAGTGAAGTGTAAATGTTAGCATGTTCAATGTGTTTCCACACACACACACACACATATATAAAACGCTGACACCTCCGACTGACTGACTGATTGTCCTCGTCTAATCCACCATGATTTCATGAGCTGAAATAAGATGTTAAAGCCAAAATTTCAGGGAAACATTTATTTATTTTCAGCTGATTCAAATCCAAAGGTGAGAACAGTGAGAGATAAAGAGTGAAAAGAGTGAAAACAAGTGTATGAGTGATAGAGACGAGAAAGAAAAGTGGCAAACAAGACTACAGTTCCCATAGCAGTACTCCTACACCAATACCTTGCAAATCTGACGGCTTACAGCTCAAGGTTTTTACAGGTAAAATGACTATATTTGCCCTAATATTGCATACAGTGAGTCCTCTGTGTGACTGTGTGCACCGAATCGTGACCCCCTGACCATGTCCATTTTTTGTATAGATTCAAGTACTGTTACCCCCCTGGTGTGGTCATTAACAAAGACTTTGCGGTACACAATTTGCGGTAATTCAACCTCTGTCTAAGAAGCCAGATTGAAATTTGTGGCACTTTTATTTCCAGCAGGATCATTAAAATGCCTGTTACCATGGTTACACCGCGTGTCTCTTGTTTAGGAGGTCAAGCAAGAGAGCACAGCCATCGCAAACAAATAAACCCAGCTTTTTAAAAATCAGATTTAAAAGTAAAAGTCCACACAAATCACATCTCTTTATCCAGTAAATATCTCTATGTTTTGAGGATGAATTTGAGTCCCTTCACTAGCATTCTTCCAGCAGGGCAGATAAACATCAGAACCCAAACTTCTTTTTTTTCCATTTGATCATATTCTACAATGAAAACAAGCAGAGAAATTCATCATTTTTAATCTTTTCTAGCAACTTTGTTCAGCATGGTCATGTCGATGTCTACTGTTTGTATTCCAAGTTTAGACTAGCGGTATTAGCTATAGCGATATTCACTTTACCACTTCATTATATTCACATAACTTCTAAACATGTTCATATTCTTTTTTGTTTTTGTTTTACGTGTTATTTTACAGAGAGTTTGTTTTATAGAGTGTTAATTCTAACACAAATGGTAACAACTGCAATAAAGTATTTCTGATTCTGATTCTGATTCATCTGAAGGAAAGGTAGAATACAGCTATGGCGGTTGGTGGATGATCATGCTGGGTGGATGGTTCTGTGGTCCATGTGGGTCAATTCAAGAGCAGGATCTGTTAAGACTACTGTCAGGTGGTCACTGGTCACATCATGCGACTAGTGCCAGGACTATGTCCTGAGAAGATTTTAACCACATGCATTTACACTTGGTAGCCACATGCAAAATCGCTTGTTGCACAGCAATTATCACTGGTGTTTTGGTCGTAATAAGTTTTACTACGTAGTAAGAGTTTTAGTTGTCGAATGCATCTTGGAGAGATAGATGTGTTTACACTGGTTACACTGGTTTAAGTGATCAGATTTGTCTCTGTTTTCAGTGAGTCTTTAATAGTGAGTTTACACTAGCATTTTTATGTGGTTTGGCCTTCTCCAGATATGATCCCTCATTATACTCATGAAGACAGATCAAGTGACCAGGTGTAAATGGGGTCAAAAGAGAAATCTGAATTGAACTGTAAGTGTGAATGTAACCTTAATTGACTTTATTTATTTATTTATTTGTTGCTGTGTATCACTGATCAATGAAAAATCAACATGCTTGTTTTTTTTACTCCAATAATATGTACATTAGTGGTTTTTGACATATCACAGAAACAGTTCTTTTAAAATAGGTTATTGATAGCATATTAAACTTGTCAAAATGAGGGTTCTGTTTGATATGTGCCCTTTAATTCCATCAGTTTTAGGTGCTCCTGTCTTTTTTGGAGCACATAATGAACTGCAACCAATTAAAGCTTAAGCGAGCATTTCAACGAAGCAGGCTGGCGTGACTCACTCGTTACACAAATACATCGACATGGCAACTCAAATGAGGCAAGCAGTGAGTGAGTCAGGTACTCGGGTTCCGTAAAGTCACTCAACAAACGATATCTTGCAGGAGTTATGCAACAGAGCTCATCTCTCCTGAACCTTCTTAGACCCTTTATAAAGCAAACGCTGCTGCAGAGGACGAGCTGTATCGTCTTGAGACTCTACGTGACCGCTCTTCAGCTAAACTCGCTCTGCAGATGTAACACAGCCTCCCCCGGCTGATATGAAAGCTAGGAGGCCGAAATTAAATAAAGTCTGAATCTCTGATCAATACGACTTTAGTGTTCGGTCCATTTAGAAGGTCTATATTAATATATAAAAAGACACACCACCCCGAAAGCCTGACTGCCATAATCTGCTCGCAAAGCTGGGTTTGCTCTGCAGCGTTTTATTGTAGCGCTGGTCTCTGATTTATTAGCTGGGTAATAGGCTTAGTGCTACTCCCCCAGCACTGCTGATGACTTTTCTGCTGAACTGCATTTATCAAATCTTGCTAAAGCTCTCACACAGAAGCTCAACATTGTCCCTCCTCAACCCTGGTCATGAGTGAGCTCAGTAGGGTGTGGGATCTCTCAAAGGATGGGCAACATAGCTGGGTTGTCATCATGATGGACTTTTGGAGCTTATTGCGGTCATTGTCAGTACACTAATCAATTAAAAAGTGATTTACTGAGGTCTCTGAGGTGGTATAGTTTTCTATGATTTGTATACATTCTGTTGTCAGAAGGTTGTGAGTTTAAATCCCTGAAATGCCAGTCTTTATTGCTGTCTTTATTGTTGTGTGCACTGAGCACACCAGCATTTAACTATAGGACAGTGGTGGCTCAGTGTTCAGAGCACTGGGTTATTGATTACAAGGTTGTGGGTTTAATACCCAAGTCTGTTAAGCTGCCACTGTGGGGCCCTTAATCTCTCTGCTCCAGGGGTGCCATAGCTGGATTTCTAAACTGGGATATGCTTTACTGTATATTGTGACATATATCATCTATGAAATGTAAATGTACTCAATAATTGTAATGTTTTATTTTTGACACCACGCCCAAATCGACATCTCTCTCTTTCTTCCTCTCTCTCCTTCACTGAGGGGATGGGTGGTCGTCATCCCTGACTATTGTAGTGTGCAGATACAGGCACTGCTGCTGCTGCTGTAGACACTGACACATCTACAGTAGAAGTGGAGCAGGGAGAGAGGCCAAAATAATAGCTTCCTTATTCGAATGAATACATGCAGAATAAGTGTGTTTGTGAGAGAGAGAGAGCGAGAGAGGGAGATACTTAATCCCTGGTGTATCTGTGGATTTGTCATATTTAATGTTTTAATGTTAATGCAACATCTTTTAGTGTTTTCTCTCCTTTTAAAATGAATATCCCTCAGGCAGCAGAATTTTTGCATCCCTTCTCTCCCTCTCTCTCTCTCTTGATCTCCTCATCTCTCTCGGCCTGTCACATTCTACATATCTCTCACCAAACATGGAGTATCAATTTAACTCCTTCAGCGTAGTGTCCTTCTTGCACGGTCTCTCAGTTTGTGAGGATGGATTTACACTTGTAACCATATTTCTAATGAGGGATTTACTTGAATTCCAGGAGATGTTAAGTGACTTGGCCTATACTCCTCAATAACCTTTTCTCAGAGCTGTGTAGAGCGGAGCGGCCTTTTGTATTCATGGTGTATTTGTAGTCAGGAATACTGACTTTCTGTATTTTCTGACTTTTCAGGTATACTGTCTTTATACTACCATCATCTGAGACACATTTACTGCACTACTGCACTTGTGAGATTACTAGCACCAGTTGCCTGGTGAGACTACAAGCACCAAGTCCCTGGACCTCTGCTAAATGAGTTCAGTCACTTTGTAAGGGATGAATATTTATTCAATTACTTATTTTACATAATACTTTTTTTTTCATTGACATTACTTCTGTTTTTACTTTGACATTAAACAGTTTTACTGAACATTCTAAACTACTTTCTAGTTTTATAATTCCACACTGTAGTCCATCTGTTTCTCTGCATATTTTTTTTTAGCTTCCTATCACCCTGTTCTTTAATGGTCAGGACCCCACAGGACCACCACAGAGAAGGTATTATTTGGGTGGTGGGTCATTCTCAGCACGGCAGTAGGTGGTGGTGTGTGTGTTTTTAAACACCTCAGTGTCACTGCTAGACTGAGAATAGACCATCAACCAGAAATATCCAGCCTGTGCAGCAACAGATGAGCAACAGTCTGTCTCTGACTGTACATCTACAAGGTGGATCAACTAGGTAGTAGAGAGGATAGTGAGTGGACACAGTGTTCAAACACTCTAGCAGCACTGCTGGGTCTGCCGAGTCCTGTGAAAGGAGGAGAAACAGATGAACTACAGTACAGCTCTATTTCTAAAGTTAATAAAATAGTCCCTTCCTCCTTACAAAACCGGTGTAACTGAGTTAGGTTTGTAGGCTGCCTTGCTCGCACACACCTTTTCAGCTCTGCACACTAATTTTCTGTAAGACTGAGCTCAGGGCTTTGTGATGGCCACTCCAAAACATTGACTTTGTTATCCTTAAGCCACTTTGTAACTAATTTGGCAGTATGCTTAGGATCATTGTCCTTTTGGAAGACCCATTTGCACCCAAGCTTCAGCTTGAAGATGTTGCTTCAATACTTCCATATAATGTTCTTTCCTCATGATGCCATTTATCTATTTTGTGAAGTGCACCAGTCCCACCTGCAGCAAAACAACCCCACAACATGATGCTTCCACCCCCATACTTCACAGTTGGGATGGTGTTCTCAAGCTTGCAAGAGAGTGTCACTATCAACGAGCGAGCCCTGCACCAACATGAGCTGAATGGCCACTCAGTGAGAAAAAAGCCCTTGCTTCAAAAGCAACATAAAAAGCCAGATTACAGTTTGCAAATGCACACAAGGACAAAGGCCTTACATTTGGTAGACGTGTCCTGTGGTTTGAATTGTTTGGCCATAATGACCATTGTTTCATTTGGAGGAAAAAGGGGGAAGCTTACCAGCTTCAGCCGACATTTTTACAAGGTCTTTTGCTTTTGTCCTGGGGTTGATCTGCACATTTCAGAGCACGTTCATATTACTGAGCAGCATAATGGCTGGACATTCCTTGCATATAATTGTTTGGCCAGATGAATGTGACACCTGCAGGCATCTGGAAACTGTACCCAAGGAGGAACCAGACTTCTGGAGGTCCACAATTCTCTTCCTCATACCTTAGCTGATTTCTTTAGATTTTCCCATGAGGCACACATGTGGATGTATTTTTTTAAACACCTCACACTCTCTCACTCTCTCTCTCTCTCTCTCTCTCTCTCTCTCTCTCTCTCTCTCTGTCTCTCTTACTTGCTCTTAAATGGTTCTGAAACATATGAATAAGCATTAGCATTAGAACTGCTGAGCTGCTGGTCAGCCTGAAACACACCATTAACCCAGCAGCTGAGGACGATGATGACATGATGAAGGCTCCCTTGCCCAAGCCGAGGCTCTGAGAACTTAGCCGTAACATCATCGCGTGTCCCTTCAATTAACTCAATGTTGTCAATTAACCTCAAATCAAATGCTTCCAAAGCCATGACCTCCATGATCATCTGGGCTTGTAAATAGTTTAAATGCCTAGTAAATTTAGTGGATGCAAACTTGTGACATTGTAGAAAAACAATGAAAAATTCTGTCTCCTTATTCTGGCATTTAGCAAATAGAAATAATATTGGTAATCCTAACTGACCTAAAACTGAAAAGGTTTAGTCTGATTTAAGATCAGACTGTGAGAAAAAAAGGCTTATGTGTCTTCCTATGCAGTGTATGTAAACGCCTGGTTTCAACTTCTTTTTTATTTACTAGTTATCCTTTACTACTTTACATATTATAAGAAAAAAAAGAACAGTAAGTATCACTGTAAATAGAAGCAGTGAGATGTGTGTAGTTACACACATATGGTGACGCAGGTGTTAACACTTACTCTCAGGCCGTGACATGCTAATAAATACTCTGCAGCTAGAGGGGCTCCATGAATTATCTGTCATTTTTCCAGTTCTGTAAATTTTTTCAGAACTTTTCCAACATATTTTTTCCAAAATCAGGATCAGCTTTTTAAAGTCTGTGTGTGAACAGTTGGTTTAAATTTTTCACGCAAATGTGCATCTCTGTTTCCACCTCACTGCTCTCTCTCTCGCTCTGTTTCTCTCTCTCTCACCTCTCTATCTCTCATACTTTAGACCTCATGTTAGAATTTAATGTCTCTGAAAGTAAATTTTCAGACACTTTATGACCTTAAATTTTTAAAATGTGCTTTCAGACTTAACAAGATGTTTTAAGGACCTGTGGGAACCGTGCTACATGTTTCTCCACCTCTCTCTCTCTCTCTCTCTCTATATATATATATATATATATATATATATAACACTTTATTTTGTCAGTGTGTGTCAGTGTGTGCAAATGATGTTTTTAAGTGCTCAGAAAAACTCTTCAGCTTTCAAAATACCCTTTGGCGATTTGCGCTGTGTTGTCCACATACACATGTATACACACACGCACACACACACACACACACACACACACACACACACACACACTTCTGCCCCTCCTAACTCTTAATCCAATTCAGTGCATGTGCAGTGTGGGTCTATGTGCACTCAATTTACAAAAGGTCCTCACAATAACATTGTGCATTTAGCCTTTGCGGTATCCATCTGACCATTTGGGCTGTGCAATTACTTTTCCATTCATTTACCTCTTTTATGCTCCTATTTCAGTGCTCCCACCTCTCTCTCTCTCTCTCTCTCTCTCTCTCTCTCTCTCTCTCTCTCTGTCTCTCTCTCACCTTTTCTCAAATGGTTCTGTACTGAAACACTATGAATAAGCATTAGCATTACAACTGCTGAGCTGCTGGTCAGCCTGAAACACACCATTAAATCCCCAGCTGAGGACGATGATGACATGATGAAGGCTCTCTTGCCCGAGCCGAGGCTCGGAGAACTCCCCCGTAACATCGTTAACGTCCACAGCACTGACCAGTGAAGAAACATGACACTTTCAGGTCAGCCTGCGTGTGTGCGCGTGTGCATCTACAGAGGAAATCGATGCACATCGCACTCAAAAGACAGCAAAGGACATAGAAAAAGAGCAGCAGCTTCTGAGAGCTTCACCACCTCTAGCACTCACACAACGGATTGTGAGACACAAACACACACTCGCACAACCACATGGCTGCTTTCACACAGTGGGACTGCACGTGGAGAAACAGTCAGTCATTTGCACGGAGGGATTTCAGTGCTGTGTTGAGGACAGATGCAATTAAAGAGCCTCACACTGCTCCGCGTCTGATACTTCTTGAAGACCTTCCTGAACGCAGGCGCAGATGATGCGTCCTGACCGGGGTTGATCATGCGCATGGTGTGGACAGCTTCGACTCTGCAGATGTTTGCACCTTTCAGGATGAGAAGTGTGTATGTGTGTGTGTGTATATAGAATGTGACAGTGTGTCACACAGTTTCAGATCCCTGAAGCATGCATAATTGTTGTAGTCTAACGGGTCAGGTCCTGACTGGTATATAACTGCTTACATCTAAGCGTTGTCCCTATCACTGGGAGATTGTAGCTTTGATTCCCAGTGATCCCAGGGAGTCGGAGAGAGCTCTCCCTCCCCTCCATGACTTAGCGAGATGAAGCGGGTGTTCACAGTAGTTTGAAATGATGATGTAAGCTGGTTTCATGTGACACCAGATGAAGCAAGTAGCAAGCACTGGTAGCACCATGTGATACATGGAGTTCCTAAGCATGAAAATTGGGGGAAAAATCCACTAAGTAAATAAATAAATAAGTGAAGCAAGAGGGACTGGTTACACAAGTGTGACAGCACACTCCAAAACAGATGTGCTACAATGAAACACAATACATGTTGATGCAGAAATAACAAATGTGGCATCTGTTGTCCTTCACAGCGTGTGCTGATTATGTGTAATAAAAACAGCAGAGTAGATTTTCTTTAAAGGTGCCCTAGAATGTCAAACTGTATTTACTTTGCAATTGTTGAATAATGACAGTTTGCCTCAGGCCTACCGGAGAAGGGAGAACAGCTGACCAGAGCTTAAAAGCTAACAGTAGCCGTACCAGAGGGGGGTAAATGGGAGCCTAATAGTTAGGCCTGCCATGATACTTACATTATTGACTTATCGTACAATATACAGTCATGTGGCATAACAAAGTACACTCTCTTTGAATTCTATAGTTACATTCATCAGGACATATTCAAAGAAGTCTGGTCCTTAGAAGTGATGGTAATACAATCTGAACAATAAGGAACAAAAATGCATAACAAAAACTAGGCCAAAATACAGAAGCAGTGTGTGAAAAATGAAGTACACCCTCACTGTTTCCATAGGGATTAAGTGAGGGTCAGTTGCTGCTAATCAAATGCCTTTAATTAACTGATCATAAACAAGTCTGACCACCTCTATATACGCAGATGTTTTGACAGTTTGCTGGTCCATGAACATTCAGGTGTGTTTTAATACAATGTCAAGGAGGAAAGACATCAGCAATGATCCTAAAGGAGTTGCCCATCAATCTGGAAAGGGTCATAAGGTCATTTCCAAACAATTTGAAGTCCATGATTCTACAGCGTGAAAGATTATTCACAAGTGGGAAACATTCAGAACACTAGCTAGGACTGGACATCCCAGCAAATTCACCCAAAAGCTACAAGTATGGCTTGTTTGGAAGGGTTGCCAGGAGAAAGCCTCTTCTTTCTATTAAAACACGACAGCATGACGTCCAATTTGCATCTGAAGAAACCACAAGACGCAAGAACAATGTCCTTTGGACAGACAAGGCCAAAGTGGAAAGGTTTGGCTATACTAGAAAGCGCCACATTTGATAAAAACCAAACACAGCATATCAGCACAAATATCTTATACCAGCTACTAAGCATGGTGGTGGAGAGGTTATGATTTGGGCTTGTTTTGCAACCATGAGACTTGAGCATCTTAAGTCCACCATGAACTTGTCTGTGTTCCAAAGTATTCTAGACTCAAATATGCAGCTAAAGCTAAAGCTTGGCTGAAATTGAACAAATTTGCCACAGAACAATGAGCCCAAAAACCTGCAAATATTCAACAGAACAGCTGAAAAAGAGAAGAATCAAGCTGTTACAGTGGCCCAGTCAAAGTCCAGACCTCAATCTAGGGGGAATGCTGTGGCGAGAGCTGTGCATAAATAAATACCCACAAACCTTAATTAACTGAAGCAGCGTTATAAAGAAGAGTAGGCCAACATTGCTCCAGAATGATGTGAGAGACTTATGAATATGATAAAGCCATACAGAAAACCATTACTTCCAGTTTACCTAACTAAAATGGGGACAGTAAATGTCCTCTAATGACACTGGATTGGTGGCTATTAAAAAAAATTTGATGAAGCGTTAAGTGACTCAGAGAAGGCAGGTTCTATACCCTTCTGCTCCCATTTTGGTAGCATTGTGTGATAGAGGGAGACAAAGAATTGGAAGTAATTCAATTGGGTAGAATCATTCCTTACGCCAGTAACCGTTTCTGCTTTGAGCTCCACCTTTAGAAGCTGTTGGCTATATGAAGAAACTTCCAACTCAGTTGTCCTTGTTCCCACAAATGCCCTCCTGTTCGCTTATGGCTGTCCCCAGTTTCTGTATTCTCATTACGAGATCACGTCTGGCCCCGTGAGACTGGCTGAGGCTTGTGCACCTGTACATTTGTGAGTGTGTTTGTGTGTGTGTGTGTATGTGTGTGTGATGCAGTGTTATCTGTGCTGCTTCCTGCTGCTTGTGGTCAGAGATGGATGGTGCTGCGAGGGCGTTCCGATGAGTTGCATTACAAACGCGCCCAAGACATTACTCTCCCCCAGCCGTGCCCATCAGGGAGAGGGGGAGAGAGAGTGAGAGAGAGAGAGAGAGAGAGAGAGAGAGAGAGAGGGAGAAAGAGACAGAAAGAGAGAGACAGAAAATCACAGCAGGACCTCAGCTGCCGCTGCTGCAATCTGCCTATCGGAGCTACACACACCTGATAGCCACTGGGGATCAGTCACCTTTAGCGCCATGCGCCGAATCTCTTTCTGCAACATCAGTGAGAGAGTTTCATCCATCTGCATACATGAACTCCTTACTTTGCTCTACTGTAGAGTAGCAGTAAAGTACAAATGCAGTCACCCACAGCCAGCCACTGTAAGACTCTACAGTGTTTCAATAATGCACTGTAAAAATAATACACTAAATTCCCTCAATTCACATGTGTATATCATTTCCACACTATTTTGCCTTTCAGTTCACTTACAGGGGGCCATAAATAGGTCATATTTGATGTAATGCATTCTATTTGTGTGGGACGTTTGTACATATCAGGATCCAATCAGCTCAGTGCAGCATTTGTCTGTGGGGGAAGCTAAAGCAATAATGATTAAAGCACTGCCAGAAAGCACTCAAACAGTTTTTAAAGAGCTGATGCTTTAGTATTCACCGTTATCACGGTTCATAAATGCACACTTAACTGTTAGACATGTTAAAGGGGAATACTGAACAAAATGAAAATGTAGCCATTGATACAGCTGTTGGAAACATGCCTACTCTCACTCACAGTGGCCTCTAGAGAGGGGATTTTCAGTCAGAAGACAAAGATAACCCCCTTCTGGTGACATATGTTGACGGTGGCTGGATCTTCTGAAAAAACACAACTATTTTTGGGAGTAATGCTGGTTAAAGCTAATGCCTGGTTGCATTTATCGGCCTATATCATGCCGCGGTTATGACTAGTAGTGGCTAGGCTAGGCTCTGGCCTCCAGAGAGCCAGTAAGCTGCAAATAATTTGCTGTGTTCAAGCAAAATGTATTAAGCCAATACTACTCAAAACCTAGGTGGTTGCTATGGTTTCACAAGGGGTCGCTATGATGTTTCTAGGTGGGTTCTATAGTGTTGATAGGTGGTTGTGATGGCTGTGATTGCTAGGTGGTTGCAGTGGTGTTGCTAAATGGTTTGCTTTTGCATCCGAGGTGGTTGCAGTGGTGTTGCTAAATGGTTGTTAGATGGGTGCTATAGTGATGAATGGTCTAGAGTGAGATTTTCCAGTTTGTACACAAACACAAAGCACAACTACTTTGGGGTGGGCTTGAAGAGGTGGGCTGTTTGAAATGCTAATGCTAGTTAAAGCTAATGCATTTATTAGCCTATAGCCCAGAGGCTCCCAATGGCTGTATGAGGTATTTGCATCTTGCATGCTGGGTATTGTAGTGAGAAAACATTCACATCACACAGAACAATGTATTCCTATATAGCAATAAAACTGAGATGCAATGCAGAACCAGAAAATACTCCACAACACAAATCAATCAAATGCTATCAAATGCTAATGTTACATGCTAAATACTAGCATGGTAAATGCTGTGTCAGAATTGACTGCCTTTTAAACAAGCATTGAGAAATCATATTATTGACGGAGAAGAGCAGAGTTTTTTTGAGGGTGATTTTGGAAAAAGCAGCTATTTGTATTTAGAACATACAGTAGCTGACAAATGAAGCAGCCAACATCTGTTTTTAATAGATATCCATAAATAATAATCCCTTGAGCTTGGCAACAGTGAGTATATTACATTTCATGGTTGCTAAGTAAGAGTTTATATGCATCCTTCTGCAAAAATGAACTTTTTCCTTCTCATTTACAAACTCTCATTGCCAAAAATACTTCTAATTACAGAATGACCAATTACTCATCATGTAGGGCAGATGCTGCTGCTGTTGTTGCTGCAATAATACTGACTCCAGCACATTGTTATTGTAATAATAGCAACTCCATCCCAAGCACATTTTCCAATTGTATAATCAGAGTTACTACTGGCCCATTTTTGAAGAAGAACCAGATCTCTCTGCATGAAAAGATTACGTCAGCAGCACCAAAGCAGAGGCGATATCTAGCACAGGCAACAATCTGGCGTCTCTTTAACCACTTTTGGGAGCTCAGACGCTACATGCGTACAGCTCACGGCTGTGATATAAGCATTAGAATAATTCGGCATGTAATAGCGCCGTTACCCAGGCCCTGGCCTCCAGAGAGCCAGTAAGCTGTGAGAAGCTCGCAGTGTTCAACCGAAGTTTATGAAGCTTAAGCATCTCAGTGTGAAGCATCAAAGCCGTATAAATATGCAGTGTCTTCCCTCGGGCGCTAATAAAACATGAAAATGCTTGGCCTGATTCAGTTTATGTTGTCATAATCATTTGAGTGAGCCTCATATTTGTTTGCTAGTTTAGTCTAAGTGCAAAACAAGAAAACTGGTAGATGGTACAGAGCATGCAGTTAAATAAGATTATACTTTGTTCATAGATTCACAACGGTGCTTGCGCTTTCTATGGGGGGTTCATTTTATGTTAAGCAAGAGGATATTGCAACTATGGCTGTCTCTATTAATTCCATCACAGATCGACTAACCCTAAATCATTTTAATGCGTATTAGAGCATTCATTTCTTTAATATTTTTGGCCAAGCAATTAAAATAAGTTAACAACAAAACAAACATTTAAAGCTTTTGCATTTTATGCTAAAGGCTTGGGCACCCCTTTTCGAATGACAGAAAAAAACAGAAATCCCAAATAATGGCATATTTTTTGCATGTCAGAGCACAGATAAGAAAGTGCAAAGAAAAAAAAATATTTCCTGAAGAAAATGCAGAGCGGTTTCGCAGCCTAAATGATTCCCAATTCCAGGCAGTTGCTAGGCTGTTGCTAAGTGGGCACTAGGGTAAAACTGTTTTCTCTAGATGGTTGGTTGATATGGTATTCCAGGTGGTAGCAATGGTGTTGACAGATGGTTGCAATGGTATCACAAGAGGTAGTCATGGTGTTTATAAATGGTTGCTATAGTGTTGCTATGTGATTGATATAGTATTGCTCGGTGGGTGCTGTAGTATCCCAGGTGGTTTCTGTGGTATTGCTAAGTGGTTGCTAGATGGTTGCTACTGTGTTGCTTAGTGGTTGGTAGGGTATTGCTAGGCAGTTGCCATGGTATCTCACATGGTTGCTACATTGTCTCAGGTGCTTGCCGTGGTCCCCCATATGGTTGGTTGGGTGTCAGTAGTGTATTTGTATCATTGTGGCATTATCAGGATGCACAAATACACACATCCCATGCATTCTTATGAGGGAAAATGTACAAAAAATGTGTTGCTTGGCTGTTCATCTGTTTGCCATTAGTCGAGTCATGGTATAAAAGTCCAAGTGCAATCAAAACAATCTTGATTTGGAACAGTGTTGCGTTATGCAGCAAAAATCCAGTTTATTTAATCCAGTTAATAAATATAATAATATTATTAATGAATAAGATGAAGCAGAAGAGGAAAAAGCACAACCATAATAAAACATAACATCTATATGTACCAGAACCTGCAACTTTAGATGTTTTATGTTAAATTAAGCAAATAAACACTAATTACGCTTTAGAATGCGCAAAAGTGTCTATGTAGAGGTATGTAAATTTATGTAAACTCATGTAATTTGATCAGGGTGGCCCAAACCCAATTTTACTTTAACTAACATACAAGAACATAAAATAGAAATAGTTTTCTGGTAAACCGTGACAGGCATAGTTGTGTCTTTACCACACACACACACACAAGCATCCTTTAGAAGGCATCTGTCCTTTGGCAGCTTTGCTGAGTCTCTGTGCCTTGGAATACTCAGTTGACATTAGAACAGTAAATGCTGCATTGTCATGCACAGACACATACACACACATGCACACACCCCCTTTGCTAGCAGAGTCAATAGCAGATCACAAGCAGGAGAAGAACAGCTCCAGAGCTGCCTTCCTGCTGCACAGGGCTAATACACACCAGTGCAGCAAAACACACAGCCTTACACGCTTGAGCAACGCACACACACACACGCACATCATTACTTCAGGGAACAGTGGAGAAAATGAGGACACGCGTGCCGTCACCTAAATCTCATCACACACAGCAGAATGGGACTCAAATGGAACAAAGAGGCGGGACTGTCATTGTGTATACTGTATATACACACACACATGCCAATTTGAAGATGGATGTAAAACAAAGCGGTAATAATTCATCTTAATATTATGTTTTTGACTATTATACAGAATCAATGCAAAAACCCTGTATTTCCTTGAATAACCTAGTAAAGTGGCAACTTTACAGGAGGAGGAAAAAAACATCCTAACATTCAATAGAAGTCAATGAAAAAAGACTTTATTCCAAGTCATTTTGGAGCATTTCTATTGGTCCATTCCTCATGAAACTATCTTATCTAAAAAGCAAAAAAAAAAAAAAAAACACGTAAAAAATGAAAAAATGATCTATATCATGTAACACGGGCAAGGAAATGTAGTATTAGGAGTTCTGCTAAACTAAAGCTGGTGTAGGTGAGTTTGTAGAAACCAGTGTTAACTAGTTACAGTTAACTGAAAATGTCAGCCCTGATGAACTCAGCAAATGAAGACACATGGGCAGGAACATGAAGTAAGCAAGTAGACAGGCGCACATTTTTTAATGTGTAGATTGGATGCAATAATTATACTGAGTCTGAATGAAATGATTGGATGTCAGTAAAACATTTACATCAACTATTAATCTTAAATTAAGTTTCTTTTATTATCACACTTTCCCTTCTTGCTGGTTCTTGCCACTGCCCTCTTTACGGGCCCAGAATGGATCAGCTTCTCCATACTGGATGGCAATGGTCAAAAGCCAATCATTACCGAGAGTTTTAAGTACAGCTCCCACCATCCTTTAAGATCCACGGAAAACAAGCATCCAGACTTTGTTGTGTCCTGGCACTGAAGTGGAGGAACGAACTTCCCTTGGGTGTCCGAACAGCACAGAGTCGCTCTCTGTCTTCAAACCCACCTCATCCAAGAGTACTTGGTGCAGTGCAGTATATGTTTCCTTTTGTGGTATCCGTACTGACCTCTGTAGTTAGTAGTATGTAAGCTTAGAGGTATCTTTCGGATTCTAGCTGATCTATCTAAGGGTATTTTCTGAGTAAACAGTGAAGCACTTTTGTAAATCGCTCTGGATCAGAGCATTGCTTCATTAATTGCTATCCAGAGTATTTTCAAGAAATCTAACAAAATGTTTCCCAATGCTGCATGTCTAACGAACTTTAACATAAGAAAAATCATTTTTAAATATATTAAGAAATACTTCAGGAAGTCAAGGTCACTTTGGTGTTGTGACGTCCAAAACACACACACACACACACACACACACACACACACACACACACACAAGGAAGTTCATTCCAGGAAACAGTTACCATGTACCATGGATTTTGCGTATTTGAGCTGGAACGTAAATGTCAATATCCCTTCATGCTTCATGTCGACAGTGTAACAGTGATTAAGAAAGGTTGTGGATAAAGCTGAAAAAAGCTGCACATTTTCAGGAAAACTTTATCGATTAGTACATCAATAATGATTGCCTTTTACCGCCTCGAGTGAGAAACACTGAAGCCCTGCCTTGTCTAATGACATAATAAATAAAGGAGCATCCTTCGGGAAAATCAATAACTGCCGTATACTAACATAACAGAGCGTGCATTATGAAACAATCCTGACAGACCAAACAACAGTGACTTTGTTAAGATAAAATGAAGAGATCTGAGAAAGATGAGATTAGATCGTGAGCGGAATAGTCCTACATATCCACTACATGCATATTGGCTCTATCTATTGACAACAATGGTTACATCCCCCACCCCCTCCCCACATAATTACACTATGAAAGAATTTGTTTATTGATTTTGTATTATCATTAAACCAGTCACAACCATTCAGACACACACACACCTAGCAACAATTTATCATAGCCAATTCACCTAGCGTGCACTTTTGAGAGGCAGGAGGAACCACAGTACCCGGAGAGGGTATTGAATCCACAAGCCCAGGAGGCTGAAGCTGTGCCACACACGCAGTACCTGCGGCGTCACCGCATAACTCTTATCTGTAAACTAAGCATTAAAACACGTAGCATACTTTACATAAAATATACCTTAGAGATTACTTTACATATTACTTTATATTATATAATATTATGATCATTCAACACATGGAGTGATTTTTGCTCATCAAGAAGGGCATCAATAGTGTATAGTCTAAACAACTGGCCAGCTAGTGTAAATCATATCAGTTCTGCTAATGTAACAAATAGACCTTTATATAAATCTATTTATATGAATAACTCATTTACAGCCATTTAACCATTGTGGGCATCAGAAAAGTCACCATTACACCATCATTTTCTGACTCCTATTAGGCAGTGAAAAAAGAAGTCTACTGTAAATCCCACCTGATAGGCTCTCTGTGACTAAGCTTGTAACTCGCTATGCTTGTCACTTACTCTCTGTGTCTCTCTCTCTCTCTTTCTCTTTCTCTGTCATTCTCAAAAATCTGATTTCCAAGATATTGTATATAAATAGCGGACATTAGGGAGTCACTATGAATCTGTGGGAGGCTTCTGTAACTTCATGGAGAGATGCTCTTGATGATCTTGTATAGGCATGCTTGTCTAGAATTGAATATGCTGTTTGTCATTATTAGCATACCTCAGCCTCACAGGTTTCACAGAATTTCAGACTTTGCATTCTTTTTGTAGGTTTTCCATCCATCATTCTCTCACTAAAATACCCAGCATGTATTATGTGAATATGCAAATTTGCTTCCTTTTGCATTAACAGCTAGCAGTGGAAAAAAAAGGTTTCAATCAGCCAACCTTCTTGTTTTAACCCAGCAAAGTGCTTGTAGTATCTCTTATCCTCAAGATACATCATCAGAAGGGGGTTTTCCTAGTATTTTAATTCTGTAAATGTTTGGGCACCCAAGGTTAGATAAATATATCGTCTTTTCTGTTTTTTTTTTTTCCAAAATGTTAGATAAAAAAAAATGGATAGTTTAGCAGAAAATGTTTATATTTAAGTTTTTTTTCCATGGAGGATTTACTTATTCACTTATTTTAAGTCAGAAAATCAACAAAAAGTCCTATTTGACCAGGAGCACCCAAACCTTTGCATAAGACAGTTCCAAAGAGTTTCCTGTAGGCTAATTTTGTTTAGAAGCACTATTCCAAAGCTGGGGACATGTGTGTAATTTTAATCATAAATTATACACACACACAGCACCTTATGCAATAACAATATGTAAATACCTTATGTAACAGTAGGTGCAATAGTATTTAATCACATTACCCCAAAGCACCATGAAGGGATTCAAAAGACCACAGCCAAATGTAATAGCACCTGAAATGCTTTAATTATTCCGAGATATTATTATCATTATTAACATGTTGGTGTGTATCGCCAGCTTAAAAACTAACCCTTGGAAACCGCTCAGGAGGCATAAAGGCTGTTCCATGTTTAAGTGGTTTCATCTAGAAGTATGCAACCCCATTAAGAACCTTTTATCATGCGTAATTTTTAAAGTGTAACAAATGTTGGCTCTTGGCCATCCGCAGCCTCCTCAGTATTCCTCTCATGGCTATGGAAAGCAAACGGGCCCAGTGCAGCACTGTACTAACACACATCCCAGCAGAATATCAGCAAGACAGGAGTGGAACAAGGGCCCAGCAGGAATGCTACGTTGGCTGGCCTGCACACCAGAGACAGCCAGTGATGCCCCATTGTTTATTTAGAGACCTGGAGCACTAGCTACCATTTATAACAATACAAAAGTGGCCAAGGCCCATTTGTAGTCTCTGGATGATATTCTCTGCTGTAACAGAGAATGTCAGATGAGCACCAGTTTAGACTTGGACGCAGTGAGGCTGAATTTAGTAACAGAACACACAGTCGTGCCAGTCCGACTGTCCCGTTACCTACCAGTAATTTGACTAACTATGATTTGCATAACGTGCGTTGTCACATAAAAATGGCCACAGCCACGGAAAACAGAAGCGAAAGAAAGCACATCGGCCTAGCGCAGCACTGTACTGAGCCGCTTCTGTGCAGAAAAGCAGCAAGACAGGAGTGGAACAAGGGCCCGGCACCAATGCAACATTGGCCGGCCTGCACACCAGAGACAGCCAGTAATGCCCCATCGTTTATTTAGAGACCTGAAGCGCTAGCTACCATTTATAACAATAGAAAAGTGGCCAAGGCCCATTTGTAGTCTCTGGACAGAAGGGCTTGGAGGAAGAGCAAAGGGAATCAATGGTTTTGAAGTGGAGATCAATCACGGGGCCGGCAGGATGGTAAAAATCAATGTGAAGTGAGGGCCAAGGCTTGTTTTTTTTTCAATAGGAGGCAGTGCATTATGAAGTGCAAACAGACAGACATCCGTGCGGGCGGCGGAGCGCAATCCTAAAGGAGAGTCCACTCACTCACACAGCGTACTGTGACCACTGTTTGTGTCAGTAGCTAAGCTGCGGAGTCCATTAGCATTAAGATTAGACCTTCATCACTTTAGAGCTGAGGGTGGATTAAATCTAAGAATACTAGTAGCGATGCTCTACAACTTAAGATTAGGAACATCCTTTATAGCCATAGTACAGCAATTCAACTGAATTTAGCTTCCACATTTAGCCCATCATTGGCAATATACACACACACCGGTGACTAGTGGTGGGCATTTACCTCTTGGAAGCAATTGGGTGTTAGGTGCTGTGAACGCGGAGGGAGGATAAAAGGCAGAACACAATTTTGAACACAGTGTTGCAGGCCAGACATCTGAATCCCATCACCTACCAGCCATTTGACTGACAAGTAGGACTAGGGAGACTCGTCAGCGTATTCCATTATAAAAATATGGCAATTTGCATAACAGCGGTCACGCCCACTGAAAACTGAGGCTGTGTCTCAAACCATACACTACCCCACTAGATTGTGTGTTAACAATATTGCACAACCATTAGACGTGCATTCATTAATGTTGTAAGTAAAGTATAGAAGTGTGTAGTTTTGGAAGCAGGCATCCCGAAGCACTTTGTCAAGACGGCAGCATAACAGAACCGCAGGTGCTGCATCTTCATCGCTATGTGTTAAAAGTCATCTCTGCACCGCTGCTGTTATGGTAATGCAACGTTCCACCATGCACATCTAACATTGTTATTTAGAAATTTTCTATTTTTCAGTTAACTTAATGGCCGTGTAAGAGTGAGGGAAGAGCTTAAACTAACCCTACAGCCTGTTGCTACAGCCTGTAAATCATCTTAATTGTTTTTCCTGCACTACACCCATGCAAAAATACATTTGTTAGTGTTTAGCTTAACTACATATTCCCCCAGTGCTGAAATAATGCCGGGTTATAACTGTTTCTGTATAACTGTATAAAAGTTTTTTAAGATGCTCCTTTCCAGGTAAAGGATTTCTGTGACATAAAACTAAGGTTACCTGTTAACAGTGAGGTATATTTAGTAAAATAATAATGTAATATAATGCAATAATCCTGAAGTGCCCTGATACGAAGTGCTTTAAGAGAAGATGATTAAGTTAATTGACTAATTGAAAAATAATAGATTAATCGTTTCAAGCCATAGGAAATCATAGCATATTCACAATGAATTGTAATTTCACAGCACTTCACAAGTACTCCACAAAAATAACTGAAATCTCTAGTTCACCAAGTTCTACCAGGAGACTCCAATGTAGCATCACCGTTCTTCAGCCAATCACCAGTCGCCACGCCACGTGTGTTCAAAGTCCTCTAAATACAGGCTTTCACAAGTGACGTCACGTCTCTCCCTCCTTCCTCCCCACCGCCACCAGTTTGTTCTCGACGGATGCCCTGGGGTAGGCTCCGCCCCCTGTCTCTAAATTTGGCAGGATCTGCGAGAGTCCCGATGGTGCAAGAACTAGGCTGATGACGGGGCCTACGCCAAAGACAATCAACAGCTCTAACTTGTTAACATTGTTCCATCTCATTAACTGTCAAAAAACATAACGAATTACTGCCCTCATGTCTCCAAAATCTTCTGGTGGAAATACGTAAATATACATGTCTAAAGTGTCTCACTGTACACATTTCATACTGAAGCTATTTCACAGCAGAATATTATAGTAACTCTTAGCCAAACCATCAGGGAGGTCAATCACGTTTGATTAAACGTCAATGTGAAGCACATCATAATGACCATATACACATCTCAGTCCAAAATGTAAACCATGTGGTTGAATTGTGGCTCTATATGTCAGTGAAAACACAAATATCGAAATTTCTGTTAGGTAGGTCTACTGCTTACTATTCTTGTTTTCCAACTGAGATGAGGTAGTGTGTGGAGTTGACTATATGTGGGAGATATGTGGGGGAAATACTGAAAGGTAACATTAAAGTACTCAGATTAGAAACAATGCAATGGATTTCAATCTCCACATTTAACACATCTGTGGTTGTTAACACAAAGACACACACACACACAGTAAAGGTGAGAATACACACCTGGGGCCAGTGGACAGTCGCCTCTGCACCCAGAGATCAATTGGGGGTTAGGTGCCTTGCTCACACCTGCTTTCTCCTTGAATGTTGAGAGAGGAGAAAGTAGAGGGTTTGGACCAATGACTTTCCGGTCCCAAGACAGTTCTCAACCTTTTGGGTAGGCTCACTAACCTTTAGGCCACAGCTGCCTGGACTGGAGGGTAAAGAAAATGGATCATAATATTTAATGCTACACTTAGGCAGTAAGAAAAATGTGAGGAAAAAAGCTGCAGACTATGGTGTATGATCTGTAGAGCAGGCACTAGCCAATCTAAACACTATATACACACACCTGTGAAACATACTTGTGTAAGGAGAGTTTGGGGAGCCGAGACTACAGAACACAAAGACATATCTATGATTACCTTGTGTTTGGGATGTCAGGTTCACTAAAACAGAGGCTAGAAAAGAGACAGGCACTAATTCAGTTCAGCTCAGGAGGCAGAGCAGAAATGCCACCAGTTTCCAATATCTCACCCAAACATATGCTCATGCTTACTGAAAAATTGGCCTTTATTTCCGTCTGTCCTGGATTCACACCAGTTATTGTCTGACATTAAGAGAAGGACATGCTCTTGGTCTCACACCCTCCTTCCCCGCCCATCCCACTCTTGTCATTTGCTTGAAGGACATGGATATGTTTTTTACCTATTAGGATCAATTGTGCTTACCTGAGTTCTTTGTTTTTTTCTGCCCCATTTTCTATTCATTTCTTTTACATCCTGAAGGCCTCTTAAAGCCTTTTGCTTATCATCAGGACCGGTAGTGCCCCCTGAGGATGTGCTTGGCTTCTTCAAGGTCTGCAAAAGCCTTTTTAGATTAGTAGTATTATCGTTATGCAACAGCCAAAGTTGATCCCACAAATTTCATTAATTACTAAAAATACTGCCAGCACTAGTATGTTGGCATGCTAATAAACCATGTTTTCCAAACATCTCCCACAGCAATGGGAATTGTGAAGGCTCTTTCACACAGTCATTAAAATTGCAACTGCACATTTTGATAACGACATCATACCTTTCATACTTTTATATGAAACGGACTGGATTGCCTAACTGCATCTCTGCAGTATATGAAAGAGGATTGTGCCTTTCATGGAATCATCTAATCAGACCAACAAGAGTGGGGTTTAGATCTCAAAATAACACGAACCATCTTCAGAAGTTTCAGGAAAAAAATTATAATCTAACAATAACACTCTGTCCTTCACTGCGATAGAAAAAAGGAGAAAGATGAAAGAGAGCAAGAAACTATCCCACAGGAACACGAGTCAATGCATAGCCCCGGAACATGCATCTGAGTACAGAGGAAAGGAGGAAGAAAAAAAAAAACACTAAACTGAGATTTTCGCATCAATTATTCATCGCGCTAGATCCATCCATGTTGCTAGGTTGCCAAATCTCATGTCAACTCCTCTCCTCTTTGTAGTAAACACTTCAAACATTTGGGAAAGACATAGAAAGGATCCCTTGTTTTTTGTACTTTTATGTTGTGATTCTGAAAGGGCATCTTTCCCTAGAGCAGAAATCCTTTCCCTAGAGCGAACATCACACACTTCTAGTCTAACAAATTGGAACCAGCTTTCATGGCCACTTATTTCATCAATCAGAACGTAGCTCAGCTCTATGCTTTCGGTATCACTCAGCTGCCCTTCTGTGCTCCTTGCTCTCCACAAGTGCTGCAGAGTCTACAGGTATTTTGTTCCAACTTTGCAAAACAGCACACTAATGAGCTCCCATCTTTAACAAAGCAGACAGTCTAATTAGCGAATCCTTGGCTGGAACAAATACCTGTTGACAACGCCATTGGCAGATTCAGCCGAGGATGCATGCAAGAGGTTGGTTGCTACAGACACCTACTGCCCTTACCTATGGGTGCCGAAGATGGAAGGAGACCCATGAGAAACACTGTGGCTTTCTGTGAAACTCATGTACCAAAAGGACTACAAGGACTACAGCAGCAGCTGTGGAAACAAATCTTCATCTCAAAGAAAGGGCAGCATCCGTGGTGACCGCCTTGAGCACTGACCTTGCGTTACAGTCGAGCTTTGCAACATCGCCCTGTCGGCCATGGCCCTCCCCAGGGCCGAAAGTTAATTGGTTTCAGTGCCTCCATCCAATCCTCATTTCAAGGATGGCTCAAAGCAGGTGCTGACCCCTCAGGGGGACCCAGAAGGCTCCAAGTTTTCGTTCAGGGTTTAATCTGATTCCAGATATGCCTCTTGCTGCCCAGTAGAAGTCTAATTTAGACAGCACGATGAATCCCGCTGTTCCTAAGTTCCAACATGGCGGACCACATCAAAGGCAGCGAGATAGCCTCTGGCTCCCCTATAAGGCCTGGGCGACCTGTCCCTGGGCAAGGTTGTGTCTTTTTCGATTTTGATTCTATTAGCCAGAGGAGCTCCAGATCAGAGAAGAGCACAGGAGGAGGAGGGAAGAAGGGGGAGGAGGGAGGCCCTGGTTTGGGAAGAACTGGTCTGCCTCAGGGTTCTGCCAAAACAGCGGGCTCTAAAAACAACTCTGCAGTCAGGAAGCAATCATGGCCTCAGACTCCTCAATCTCTGGGGCAAATTGAAGGCTGCGGCTAAGTCCACTGGATGAGATAAGGGGATAGAAGAGGCCGGTGCTTTAGGACGTGCACAGGATGGGGGAATGATAGAAAGTGGAGACTGCTGGTTTGTTTTTTCATACAGCTACTTTGAAATAACCTGAGGCCGAGAGCCTGTTAATCAAGTTGGCTTCCTCACTCCCTAAAGAGGGAAAAGTATGTAACATCTGCCAGAATCCACACTGCCTCGTGGCATGTGCTTCCGAATGTAAACAAGATTCTAGTGAGAGCTGAAATAGATGCTAGAGAAGCACTGACTGTGGAACCAGAGTCAGGCGTGGAATTCAGCGCTTGCCGCAGTGCCTCTGGTTCGGAGTCTGAAAGGGTTGGACAGACACACTAGTGTGAAATTCCAAAGGTTTTCACTTGAGTGACATAAACAGTACACTAAGTCCTTGCTATGGCATCACAAAGGAATCCCCCCCCCCAATCAGAGTGGTGTCCTTCTGGCAGTTCCCGGAAAGCCTCAGGAGCCAGACCAAATCCCCGGCTAAACACTTCAGACACGTCCAGTTCACACTAGAGAGGCGAAATGACTCAGGTTTAGAGCTGGAAGCCCTCTGTCTAAGCAAGCGTTTTTGCTCTGATCACACTGACAGAAGCTCAGGCCCCTGACTCCTGTGAAACCTCAGGGTAATTAAGGCGAGTTTGACTTGAAACATGGCTGAGCTACAACATTTTCCTATGAAATCACTACATCAGATGAAAACTTCTGAATTTAACATGCATTTACCAACAATGCCAATTATATCCCTATACATGTGGTTCTGGATCTCCAGCGCAGCATTCTTTGCACATAAATCTGACATTTACAACGACTCCTAATGTGTAACCGTTAACAGCTGCTTGTCAGGGAATTAAATGAGGCATTTGAGCGTTGCATATGCCTGCATATGTGGAAAATCACAGCAGGCAAGAAGGACGTGTAGGTCAGCAAGAGCAGTAGGGCAGAATCTGCTAGCTACATGCCCCATTTCCACTTTACACAAGCCTGACCACAGCATCATGTCTGCTAGGTGACACTCCTGTTGACATTACCAAAATGATCAAGACCACAATTCTGTGGTAGATGCTGAAGAAGGGGAAGTTCATAAATGTATAATTTGCAGATTTCCTCAAACCCAGCAAAAATAAGAGAGCTGATGTTTATCATATTCTGTTTTAGAGCAGGAAAAACGTGACAATCTGCAGGACTGGGGTGATACAGGATCAAGGTTCAAAACTACTGCATTACTGGGCTAGCTGTACTCAGGTCTTGCTTAGCATAAGCATTCAGGCACACCTCCGCAGAGACTCTATTCTCTTGCCCAATCTCTCGCCACAGGTATTAACAATGCAATTTGGCTAATTAGACAAGTCAGTGTGTGTTTTGGTCTGTGTGTATGAAGCTAATTGAGACATGTCTGTTTGCCCTGCAGGAATCCCTCCTGATAATCCTCTCTTTGGCTTCAGACGGCCTCAGCCACTAAGCTAAATACGCCTCCCACATTTGGCGGGAAATTCTGTCCACAGAGCTGGACGCTTGGTTTTATTCTCTGCCCAAAAGTGTCCACCCTCCCGAATGCAGCAGGTGACCGATCGGCAAGCATACGTTTATTTATTGGCCAGAGAGGACCCCGAGATATCTGTCATGGCTGGGGTGGCGGTCAGGGTGACAGGCCTTCTCTGGCACCCATAAAGCATCAGCAAGGCCAGACTGCCTGATATTTATGGCCCTAAAAGCAATTTCGGGTTAACAATAAGGCCCAAATGCTTCATTTTACGAGCAACCGTAATCCCGCCAGTATGATTAAAATCGGCCTCTGACCGGTGAGTGCTGTAAATCAGCATACATATCAACTGAATACCTTATTTACCATCCACAGCAAACCTGCTCTACTATTAGAACAAGCACAGAGCTGAGAAAGAGAGAGAGAGAGAAAGAGAGAGAGAACATCCAGAGAGACAGAAAGAAGAGATGGAGGTGTTTCTGTTTTAATTGCCAGTAAAGGGGTTTTGACTTTTCCGTGGCTTCTTTCAACATTTATTCAATAAAGACCTTTCTTGTTCTCAAGGTATTAGCATGACTTTTCAATATTTGTCCACTTTAAAGATTTTTTTTTTACATTTCAATGTGAAAAAGTCCATTGGAATGTTTAAGCTAACTGCTGCCAGTGCTAGCATGTTTCAGCCCACTTATCACTGGACAATTATACCAATCACACAGTAGGGCATGTCCCTACTGACCACACAAACGCCTTCCGTTTTAGCTATAGTTAGGTATTTAAATGTATAGGAATACTGTCTTCACATCTTTCAGTCAGTCTAAAAGAAGTGACAAGTTTACTTTTAACAGGAACTTGAACAAACAGGGTCTTCTCTGTGTTCTGACTTGAAGAATTAGCAGAGCAAGCTAATTATTCAGTTATATGTTTTACATATGTAATTCAATTCAATTTTATTTATACAGCGCTTTTTACAACAAATGTCACAAAGCAGCTTTACAGAGATCCGGGTCCGAGCCTCTTTTGAGCATGCCAGTAGCAACAGTGGCATGAAAAAACTCCCTGGGATACTTTTAAAAGACTAAAGTTTGACACTCTCTCACCAAAAAAAAGACAATTTATCATTGCTCACAGAGCTTTTAGCCAGAGACTGGTTCTGCAAAGACTGAGACTGAGAGGGTTTTGGCAAGACTGCAACTAGATTTCTTTTGAGATGATTTCTCCATCATGCTCCAGCTGGGAATTTACAAGAAGAGAAACAATGGAGCAGAAAAAAATAAGATGCCACAGATTGTGACCAGAAATGTTCCTGTAGCCACTTTGCTGCTTCCCATTCAGGGCTGGAGAGAGTTTACCTATTGGTTATTCACAATGACCATGTCACAATTTGCAGAAACCAAGACTCTGAGAGACTCAGTGGTTTAATGGCCAGCACAGGCTCTGTTAGCTGGTGCAGCTGGGGACCGTTTTGGACAGAGCCGATGGCTGGCTTTGCATGTATTGGAAGAGATGTCCGTTAAGTCCTTACCCACCTAGTGTCAGGAGCATGCCAGTGCTGAAGGAGCTATGAACAGGTGGGTTATTTGGCAGTACTGAAAAAGTACTGAAAAAGTACTGAAAAGGTTCTAACAAATGTATATAACAATAAACATGGTTAATTTTACCTGAAAGTCAAAGTTAGGATAGCTATCCTGACACCTTTCACCAAACAATTAAGATGAAGGGCGCACACACAAACTCTAGAAAGACTCGATTGATTTTATTCCGACAATGGAAATCTGTATGTGACAGTGAAATCCCTCGAGAAGTCGTTTCGTCAGGTTTAGCTAGTTTAAAAAAGGACATTGCAATTGTTCTAGCTAGTTTAGCTAAGCCATGCTACAGACTTTCTGTCCTAAGCAGAGACTTTTTTCTGAATGTACAGAAATAAGGAATGGATTAGATTTCTTTCAAAAAAATTAAAAATCTCGGTAATACTTAAAGAATATATCCACCCTTAATATCAGCAGGTTTCTCATCCTCTTAGCATGTTTGAAAATTTGCATGTTAGAGAGTCAATGAGGTGCAGGTAGGGTGGAAAGAAGCCAATCAGAAGCTTTTATGCTTTGTACACCACCAAAACAACCAGAGGGAGCATTAACATTTGCAAGGTGGCCACCCACCTCTACGTAATAGAGGGAAACGTCCTCCTTTTGTTATCATCACTTGAAGCAGAGTTACTGACGCAGCAGAACTGAATATTTAACCTAACAATTAGGGACCATTTTTAGCATGTTCACCCAATGTAAAAGGCAGCGGACACATTTCAAATAGTGCAACAGAAACTGAAAAAGAAAATTCAGAAGTTCTTACATGACAGGAGAATATGGTTAAGGTGACAAAAAGGTTCTTTAGGACTAGACTTGGTTTGCAGGCGGGTGAAAGGGACTGTATTTTATAGATTCCGAAAGTATCCTCCCGAGCTACCTAGGGCTCAGCAAGGCTCCAAGTGCCACATCTCCTCACCCTCCTAATCCCTAGTCTATCTCCTAAATCCTGGCTTTAGGAATCATTCTTACCCTATTCTCTCTCTCCTCTCCCTTTCGAACACACTCTTACACCACTACCCACAATAGCACAGTGTTACAAGTGCGCGCACACTTTTGTTCTTATTGCCTTCTCGTTCTTTCTCTGTCCTGGAGAACAAAAATCCCATAGCTTCAGGCATTAATCCAGCAGGATCTGCAGGTGATCTCTGCTCACCTTGACAGAGCCAAACCTCTGTTCTTTTCAGGCATTAGCAGGCCTGTGTGTGTGTTAAAGGTAAAGGACTCCATAAGAAGCCACACACAGAAAGTAGTAGAACGGTTTTTCGCTGCCGGAGGAATAATTACACTCTTTCAGCAGACCCTATTATGTCATGGAGTCTTGCCGAGGTGCATATTTAACCAATCAATGGCACTTAGCGCTCCAATGGAACCATTATCTCACTTCGCGTCCCACAATGTGATCATCATCACTGAACAGGTGTTCGGGCACAATACACGGACAGCCATATATCGACCAAAGACCATTGTGCACTGACGCAGAGGTGCTAAGCACTTAGTGATTCTCAGACGGCAGGTGTCTTTGTCCTTCTCCTGGAGAGAAAGAGAGCAAAGATGTGGGTCTGGAAGCTCAAACGGGTTGGCCATTAGGCTCCTCTGATGTCTTCAGGACCAGCACTTTGCATGTTAGCCTGATGGCTATGATGGATCTGCTGAGCTAAGGTGAAATAGCCCAGCTGGAGGAGAGCCCCAGTGCCATTAATTTACATGAGACAGAAGGAGGCATCACACACACACATATACGCACTCCTTGTCCCCAGCGACGGCTCCTTAGCATGGGAGGATAATGGAGCCTCCCATTGACTTAATGAGCAAAGGTGAAGGTGAAACAGGTTCGGAGGAGTGTGCTCAAGATCACTGACAAATCATTACAGCCATATTAATAGAGTGCTGCAAGAATTTATCATTGTGTTCTAGAAATACAATACCTCAACCTTGTACCTCCATCTTATTTACCTGATCATTCTCTAGCCCTTTATCAGTGGTTAGTTTATGACAATAGAGCTGCTGGCTTTTTGTTTTGCATGGCGGAACGTATTCACTAGTAGTAAAAATCACTAACAACAAGGCTCACAGCAGCATTCACACAAAATACTATGACATGTCAACAGCAGAACAGCAGAAACTGACCAATAAGAAATTGAGCAGGAATGGAGTAAAAGGGCCTAACCGACATTAAACTTTCGTGTCCAATGTCAATTTTGGGGGGCTGAAAATTCTGAAACTCTGGCATAACCAAAAGAGAGCTGTAAAATTGTCCAATTGTCCAAGAGCTGTAAAAATGTCCAAATTTCAAAACTCCACAACTGTTACGTCACACTCTTGACTCGGCCCACAAAGTGTTAGAAAGCTGAATGTGACGGATACTTTGGGAGATAATGGAATCAAGGCTAAAAAGGTTAAAAGCTAAAGCTAGTCCTACTGGAGAAGGGTGAAAGCCAACCAGAGCAAATATCACTGTATGAGATCACCATCAGCTTAAAAGAAGAATTTCCATAGAGCCTGTTAACCAGCGAAGGCCTTTCAATGTTAACTGCAATGGCTACTTTAGGAAAATATGAAAGCGAGACTAAGAAGTCTACAAGCTAAAGCTAGGCCAGCCAGAGAAGGGAACAGGGCTGACCAAATGCTAGGCAAGTTGGCACCAGCCTAAAAGCTACCCCAGACGAGCAGTGTCATGACACATCCTATCCCCCTGGACACATTCTATCTCCTCTGAAGTCATCTTTGAGAAGGACCATTTAGAACCCAATACATCAGCCAGCCAATGTAGCTAGCATGATAGCTCAGTCGAGCTGATCCCCTTCGATTGTATTAGCCAGCATGCTACTGATTAGCCAGCGGAGTTGCCCCCCTTCACAGTGTGTTTTATCTAGTGGTAGTTGCTTTTTTTTTTAGCACTTTTTTAATTTAATTTGGATCTAAAATATCTGCTGATCTTGCACAAGCTTAGATTGACAGTGGATAGCAAGTTCACGATAGCTAGCTTTACCAGTTGGTATCAGCTTTATATGCCAGTGTAGCAACATCAGTATTATATAGTTAAACTTGCTAATATGTGATTCACATTTAATAAATAAAGTTAAATAGCAATGCTTTATCCAGATAAAACATTTTTAGAAATGATCAGTAAATATCTTTAAAATAAATTTAATCTGGCATATAAATATGACAGCCGCATGAAGATGGACAATTTTAAGCAATTAAACATTAAAATATTAAACAACCACATTGACCATTTGTGTTGGGCACAGATGGAATTTGGCTTCTGTATTTATCCCATCCATGCTTTGAACACACACACACCAGTGAAACACACACAGTGGACAGTGAGCACACATGCCTGAAGCGGAAGCAGAAGGTGAAGGGCCTTGCTCAGGGGCCCAACAGTGGCAGCTTGCTGAGCCTGAGTATCGAACCCACAACCCTGTCATCAAGAGCCTGGAGCTCTGACCGCTGAGCCGCCACTGCCCCAATGGAACAGTTGGGGGATAGATGTCACCACACTGGCTACAATCTCTTAAAATAGCTAACCACTGAGCGGTTACAAAGAGGATGCTGAGAGGACAGCAACACTATCCGCTAAGACTCAGGAATAATTACAAAAGGTCACTTTTTTCTTGGTGCAGTGCTAAGCTAAACTATGCTAGTATAGGCTAGGCTAGGCTATGGTCTGTATGTATGCTATATAAATAGATCTTTTTCCCACATCCATTATAAAAAGGGTTGTAAACAGACTTGTAAAACCACATCTGAGCAAATCTAAAGCTGCACATATTTGTCAGCACTATGTACATCGAAATGTGCCCGAAACTGTGGTAGTGAACACACACACTAGTGAACTAGGGGCAGTGAGCACACACACACACAGCAGTGGGCAGCCAACTCCAGCGCCGGGAGAGCAGAGAGGGTGAAAGGCTTTGCTTAAGGGCCCAGCAGTGGCAGCTTGCCGAGCCTGGGTATCAAACCCACAACCCTGTAATCAATAGCGCAGAGTTCTAACCGCTGGAGCCACCACTGCTATTACTATTACTATTTATACCAAGTCAAATATATCTTGTAGATACTTATACTTCTAGAGTTTGAGAGAACACACATACTGATGTATGTTTCAGTTCTCCACTGTCATATCTTGTAAAATAAAATTGCTAATTATTTTATACAATTAATTAAAATAAATGAACAGCACAAGCTAACCATGATGGTATTTTGTGTTTTAAAATCATCAGTTCATGCCTGTACTGCTGTGAGACATTTACTCAAGGGTTCTTCATATTAGGTTCTCTACTGGCACAAAAGGTTCTGCCCTACTGTTACGAAATTGTGAGTTTGAGCTTGGTAACACCACAACCAAAAAACAAGGTGGCAACTATTGGTGAAAAACCATCAGCCCTACAGTACAGTTTCCTAACTGTACAGTTATGGTGGACCTAAGGCAGGTGAAGCTCATGGTGTGGTCGGTCAGTGATAGAATCATGTTTGTGTTTCTAATACAGAACAGTTCACCAGACATTTTCACCACATTACACCTTTCCTTCCTCCCATCCTACACTGTAAGAGGTGCCTGTGTGCTTGTTTGTGTGTTTCTTCCATATGTGGAGGGCCCAGCATGAACAGAGAGCTGGTGAATGGCCTGGTTAATAATGGATGAGGAGGACACAGACGCTGTTCAGAGAGACACTGGTGCATCCCTCAGGCTAAAATCTGCTGTTGCAATCACACACATGCACCCGTTCACCGTCACACCATCAAGAGTGTCCTCCACGTTTGCTGAAGTCAGGCTGGGGATGATCCTTCAAGAGCATGCTGGTTATTCTACATGTTACCATGGAGACAAGAGTCTTGTATGCGGCTATAAAGAGCAACCTGGTACCGCTTGTACCGCTACTTAACCCATGTTTGCCTTACTCAGCATGAGAAATCGAATGTTTTGCCACCACCCCTAATTGCTCATACCTTAGCTGCTCTGCGCTCATCAAAACTTTTTAGTCTCAATTAAAGACAAACAAATCACATTAAGCATCTATGAAATTATTTAGACTCAACATTAGCATACATTTTGTTTACCAGTCCATGCCAAACACTGAGAATATGAGGTAAAAAGGGAATATATTAGGAAGTATGGTGGGCATATTCACCATTTATTAGTAATTAAACAGTAACATGTGATTCTGTAAGTACTCTGTACTGCAAACCTCATTAGTACGCTTAAGGTAAAAGCCACCTATGGCATTAAATGCGTTCTAGTGTCTAGTTTAAGGGGAATACTGTATTTACCTTGGCATAAGTTACCTGGTACCTGGAACTGATAAACCATGGACCCCAAACTCTGTTGTTCCTCCTTTAAAAGCAAATCCGGCATAACCAAAATGAACCATGGGCTGTATAATGAACCAATACCCAAACACCAAAACTGTTACCCAAGAGTCGTGACTTGATTATAATTATGCCCCCAAAATGTGCATACGCCCATCTCACTAGTGAAAGCCGTTCAACAAGTGAAGCTGTGAGATGCTAAGCTGCAAAATATGGAGAAAGTTGTAACACTGGAGAGCAGAACATAAACACCAGACTCTGCTAGTTATGGGAATGCAGGTTGCTTTGTGATCCAGGCCTCGCGACTGTGACCGTGGCTTATCCTGTGCCAGTGTCCGCAAAAGGGCCGCTCAAATTCAGCACATGTCAAAGCGAAAACCAGGTAAGCAAGCGGGTATCCATGCTAGGCTAGAGTGTTTTTTTATCATCTCTCCATAGTACCTCAGCTGACTACCAAACTAGAGATGAACACACATTAGAAGGGAAAGTGTCGGCTTAGCTTATTTCTTACCAGTAAGCCCAACCTGGGTACAGCCTCTTCAGCCTGTTAACAGCACACTGTACCACAAGGACATGGAGAGTAATACTCTGGAACAATTACAAAAAGTAATGACAGTGTTTCTGTTATAGTTTTACAAACTAGGCTATGGTACGTGCTCCTGTGAGCTGTCTTGATTCTCTAAGCCAGCCAATAAAAGCAGAGCTCATCATTTTCTTTCCCCAACAAACCTGCTGTAAATGGCAAATCTCTGTTCACTATATGATGCACTACTTTGGGGTTCAGTTATTTTGTAGTGGTGTCCGAAAACGTAGGGCACTGTACAATCCCATAATGCACTGTAATGAATAGTGTACAAACAATGTGCACTAAACAGACAGAGAATATCTGTAATTCATTGCAGATATTCTTGTTTTGATGTACATGCACTTGCACAGCAGTGAGGTCACACACATAATGATGTGACCGAATTTACTACCTAGGCGATAGTAAATAGGGCACAATAGTTTCGGACACAGCTAGTGTGTTTCATTCTGAGGCAAAATAACAGGCTGATTAATAGGCTTGTAAAACCATATCTGAACATTTTTCACCTCAAACAAAGTCACAAACGTACTATACTGTATATACATTACAAAATGTATATACAACAAAAAATGTTATACATACAAATAAAATAATGCTATATCTGAACAAACGTTTTCATTTGTACAACAAGGTCCATTTTCCTCCGTTAAACACTTCACTTTCTTGCTACTCGTTTACACAGTGGGTCAATTCTGCACTGAGCATCACTTTTAGGGCACAGTTTATGCTGTGGTGCTGTGACCTTATAAAATAAAAACTCAGACAGGAACTTTATTAAAGACAAATTAAACACTGCCTTAACATAAACAGTATGTTGACATCAGCGCCAGCAGGAGCCTTTAATTTGACTAATTTAACACTCCAAGGCTTATTACACACTAAGATGTATTATTCAGTAACTACAGGGACTTCTGTACAAACTGGTGGGGCTATTCTATTCTTTAGCAATAGAAATTTGTAATAACACGTTTAGTCTGCCGGCAGGAAATAGGCTGTTTAAGGGGTTAAAAACAAAATGCAAGCTTAAGATCTCACTGTTTGTTTCCAACAATGAGGATGTATTTAAGAAATACAGCCTGCTTCAGATGGATGTAGTCTATATTATATAGAGTTGGTGTGTTTAGCTATAGTCACCTTTGTCTATACGAATTATTAAAGACAGCAGCATCTGTGCTTTAACCTTGCCTCGTCTGCACATCATCGAGAGCATAATCTCCTTCCTATTCTGTCGGTCTAAATCCCCCCATCCACTCCACTTTAATATTGTGGAATTAAGTATTAATCTGAAGGGGCACGGGAAAACCACAGAGCTGCTGTTTGATAATAATTAAGATTTCTGTTCTCCGATTTGCTCCAAGTTTTGATGAGTTTCTGCACACATGATCATACAGCTAACTTATTCAAACACTGAGCGGAGGAAGGGGGAGGGGGGTGGGTCAGAGAAAGCTCCTGGGGGATTCAGAGATGCTTTCGTCTGCCTTCCAGCAAGCTAGAGAGCACTTCGACAGGCTGCTTGTGCCACGGAGAGAGAGGCGTTAGCATGCGCTAGAAGCTCGCAACTCCTCGCTGTAGTAGGAGGTATGGAAATGCGGTGCATGGCTTTTTAGAGCATGTGGAGGAGGAGCAGGCTATCAATCA
This sequence comes from Salminus brasiliensis, assembly GCF_030463535.1. Classification (NCBI taxonomy): domain Eukaryota; kingdom Metazoa; phylum Chordata; class Actinopteri; order Characiformes; family Bryconidae; genus Salminus; species Salminus brasiliensis. The sequence goes on from NC_132879.1 coordinate 18,169,809, forward strand.
TTAAAAGCCAGCAGAGCACATCTCACCCCCTCTCTCCCTTTACTGTACGTGTCCTCAAACACGGCTGGTGGCCCTGACCCGATACCCAATCAGCAGGGCACATGGGACCGCACAGCACATCAAATTGACACACTCCGCTTTTCAGCGATTCATCCATCAGGCTTATCAGAGCATTTGGGAGATGGGAGCACTTAAAATGTCTGTTTAATATTCAAAATGGCTCGGCAGAAGCCAAATGCACTGCTAAACCACACTTGAGTGTACACTTCCCATCAGAAGCTGGAGAATGTCTCGTCTTCCTTTGAGCCATTTTTGATCTTCGCTCAAAGTGCAAAGCTTTGTTATTACTCAATCACCTGATTGCAATTATTTAAACAGATCATAATCACATTAATAATGGCATTGCATACTAACAAGAAACCATTCATGAGTCTTCTTAAAACAACAGCAGCTCAAAGTTCCAACTTGGTGCTATAACAGATTTAGAGAATAAGGACATGTAATATTAGTTTATTTGTTAGCTAGGTTGCTAATGCTAATGTTAGCATATACTATATGCTGGTAGAACAACAATTTTTTTTTAACAGAAAACAGGCTTTCCATTCAGTCTGAGGGACAGAGCTAAAGTTCTACACCGGATTGAATTCACTCATTCAAATAAAGGGGCAAACCAACTTGAAACCATTGGTTAGTCTGTGGTTTGTACTAGCTAGAATAACAACAAAGCCAGTTTTAGTAAGTTTTAAAATAATGTGATCTGGAACTTACAAAATATCTCGCTAGCACACTTGCTATCCAAACTACATCCACCAAGAGTATAATGATACATTAGGAACCGTCACGATACGGATGCTACCGTTCAGTGCACACAGAATACACTGCAATTTCAGAAGCTTTAGCCCCGCACTCCCTTCTCCTTTACTCTCCCTCTCGCTGCAGCACGTAGAGAGAGTGACTCATGTACGCTTGGCCTTTTCTGAGGTCTTTATTCTTTATTAACATAAAATTAATTAAAGCAATATTCTGGCCTTTCCCATGATTGAAATCATGATGGATCAAATGAAGCTGTTGTGTCGGTGTTGTTGGACAGCTGTAGGGTGTGTGTGTGTGTGATTGAAAGACATTAAACATGCTAACGTTTTTAATTTACTGCTTAATTCCCTACAGGCTGCCGCAGCAGCTACCTCAGGGGGAATTATGCAACACTAGATGGCACAAGCTGTAACATGTTCTATGTTTTTGGGTTGCTTTTTTGCCATTGTACCGAACCTATACCAAACCGTGAGGTCCAAACGGCAGCGTGAGCCGAACTGCCACTTTTATGTACCGTTAGACTTTCTACAGTGTATCTACAGTACGCAAAAGTACATCAGAAATGGATTAGAATCAGCATTTTAGAAGCACAAAACATTTTCTATCATTTCTAGAATCTTATACTATAGTCTTATACTGCAAGACAGGTCTTTATGTGTGTGTGTGTTTTTTTTTCCATATGCAAAAAAAAGCCTAAAAGGTTTGGGTGCTGATAAGCTGACATCCCAACAAGAGGATACACAGTGTGGGCTTTGGCGTTATTCCCAAGTGAATACTGTGACAAATGTTTATATTTATTGCAATGTTGTTTTCCTCAGAATAAAACTGGTAGTCTTTAAGATGATAAAGTATGCATGCTCATTTGTAGAAAAACATTTTGAAAAGCTCAGGGTTCTCAAACTTCAGTATAATTAGCTCTGTTCATGAAGGGATATCTCACTGTACAGTTTTCCTCTATTTTAGAACCCCTGGGGTTTGGCTGTGTTCTTTAATTACTCACCGCTGCATCTTCCTCATGGCTGTCACTGGTATCATCACTCTTGCGGTGGCCGTCTGAGGAGCGCGAGTCTCTTTTACGGCTGGCATCAGTCCCCTCCGCCTGCCTCTCTCCATCTGAAATGAGACAGAAATGATAAACTTTCACTGCCATTAACATTAACCTCCTTATTAACACAGACACTGCTTATATTATGACCATCATTTTTAAAAATTACTGTCATCATTAAATGCCTAAATACAGACCACATCCGAAATCGTCAAATTCACTATTGCTGGATTTGCATGGCAGTGGGCAGGGCTCGGGCTCAGCAAGCTAACACTGCTGGGCCCTTGAGCAAGGGCGCTGGAGTTGGCTGCCCACCGCTCTGGGTGTGTGTGTGCTCACTGCCCCTAGTTCACGAGTGTGTGTGTGTTCACTACCATAGGTGGGTAAAATGCAGAGGACACATCTGCTGTACGTAGTATAGTGACAAATACGTGCACCCTTACCTTGTATGTCTATAATAATATGCATGACAATAGTAGCAGTTTACAGATTACAGGATATTTATATAATACAATCTGTATATAATCACATATACATCAAATTCACCTATTTTCAGTGTGTATGGGCTAATTAGCTCTGATGTTTGGGCCGATAAGCTCTGATATTTGTGTCATAACAGCAAACACAACCTCAAAGACCAGGAACCAGTAGAGTATGGAGGATATCACGGGTCATGATCTTCTACTATGGCCTAATTTCATAGACACACTATGTATATCCGCCGTCTGTTCAGCCCTACTTAAACCCCAATAAACAGAAAAGCAATCATGAAACAACTTTAGTTTTTTTAAGCAGGTGGTGGGGGAACACAGTGTTCTATCACCTGAGTGACAGAGGCTCCAGGTCACTGACCCACTGCAGATGGATTATGGGATTTGCCTGTATAGACTCCCATTAGAAATCAGTCCAACTGCTCTCTGGGGTTCTGGCACAGGGGAAGAGACAGAGTGGCCTGCTGAGAGATGTGTTAACCTCGGCAGATGGACAATGGACATATTGCACTACCAGTATTCAAAACAAAAATCTATGGATATTAGGTCAATTTGGTCGGTAAGTCAGTAAGTGGAAACTGAGGCTTTAGCTGTGTTAAAGGACCCATATCCTACATTTCACATTCCTTTCCCTGACATCCATTATGACATTTGTGTGTAACAAATACAGGTTCTCCCTTATAATTAAACAGGTCATGTTTGTTACTGTGTCTTTAAGACTATGTAAATTAGGTTAATTCTATTTGGCTGCCCTGTATTGTGGCTTGTTCAATAAGCACCTTTTGTGAGGTGAAAACCAATATATTTAGATATAGTCATACACAAAAGATTTGATCTTTATCTACAGTGGCATCTAAAGACTGGGATGTATTAGGCAGCAAGTGAACATTCAGTTCTTGAAGTTTCATTAAAAGCAGGAAAAAGGTAAGGATAAGGATCTGAACCTCTTTGACAAGAGTCAACTTGCGATGTCTAGACGGCTGGGTTCCAACAACTCCAACACATCAGGCAGGTCTTGTGGGGTATTCCTGGTATGCAATGGTCAGTACCTACCAAAACTGGTCCAAGAAAGGACAACCAGTGAACCGGCATTAGTGTCATGAGTGCCCAGGGCTCATTGACGGGAACTTACATATAAGAATTGCTTTAGTGTTGAGGCATTAAAAAGAGAGAATTGGATTAGGGCCATTTTACCTGCTGTGTGAACGTAGCTTTAGAAGCTCTGGGTGCCACAGGGAGCTTTAAGTCCAGCAGCAGAGCCCTTACAGTATGGCAAATGGGAAGGTGTCTCAATGTCATAACCAAAACACACATATTGTGTCCAGTCATCTCAAACAGGATCAAACTGTCTGTGTTTTTCTGTTTGTGGAGCTGAACTGCCCTCCTGTGTGGTGTGATGCTGGTGTAAGATCAACGTTGACTGAGGGCTCCTGCTGCTTGCCCTCCAGACCAACTCCGCCGCCATGGAGATGCCAGCAAGTGCCTTTCAACCTCCAGCAGAGCCAGAAAACCTCACCAGTATGCTCTACACATCTTCCTAATGAGACTGCTTCTTGCACAGACCCTTACTAAAGCCATTACTAATAACTCTAATTATGCTGAGTTCTTTTTATTATTATATTAACATGGCAACCACAGATCTAATCTTCATTCACCCTGATAAGACTTCTATCATTAATCTCTGGTTTTCAGTGGTTAAATCTGAGCACTTCTGTGGAGTATTAGACCCATGTCTGTATATCCATTAGTTACTGCTTTATTTCATGCTTTTGTTGTGCTATCCTATGTTGACCAGAGGTTGACCATAGGTTCCTTTTTTCTTGGATATTAAGGTGTCTTTCTTTAACTCTACCAATGCAGCATCGCCGGGCAGCCGACGCACTTAGAGGAAGGCACAGGGTCCTCAGCTCTGCAACACCAGCTAACAGATGCCTGTGTCGGCCAACATCTCTTCGAGAGTAATGAGGGGAGAGAGCGCCAGCTACCCACCCGGAGAGAGCCAATGGTCTTTTAGAATCTCTCTGAGTCTCTGAGGGACTTTTTATTGCCACTGTCACCACACTGGCCTGCCCACTCAGGGATCGGACCCGGATTCCTGTAAAGCTACTTTTTTGCGACTACACCCGTTGTTAAAAGTTCGATAAAAATGAATGTAACCTGACAAACACACACACGCACCCACATGTAACTTTCAGGCATCTGAAAGCAGCTAACACAGTACTGAGAAGAAATGACGAAGGTGGGCCGCAGAGAGAAAACCCAGCCATAAAAACATAATTAGACATTATGGTTTTCTGGATATGTGCAGTAAATGCTGGCTGAGTGAGTTTATGGCTAAGTCCAATAACCCAGCAGGGACAGTGTGGGCACACTGCTGCAACAACACAGTGCAAACACACACTCAGACCTCCAACGCACTCCCTGTCTCAATCAATACTATATCAATGGACTTCCCTTCACCCGTGGGAACTGAGGCCAGATGAAATAAATGCCTGGCTCCAGTTAGCCTCTAAAGTGAACTGTATCATTTCGTAATGCACTCTGAGATTGCATCATAACTCACCCATTCAGCCAAGCATTAAAAAATAAAATGCATAGAAAGCAAATGCCATCCAATATAGCATTATAAGTGCAGTTCTGTTCAGTGCCTCCACCTCTTTAACAGCATCTCATTCAGTAGTTCAACAATCGTTATATAAACTTCTTCATTTTATTATCTAGTCTATAAACGTGCTTTTGAGTTCTCGCTGATATTTGTTATGCTTTCATAACCTCTTTCTGAAGTCCTTCCTGCAGTCTGAAAACACTGGACTGGAGGCTGTTTTTTTGCTTATGGTGACTCCCCGTGATGAAACCCGTGAGGAGACATGAATAGGTCACTGGATAGGTTGTGACTGAATGGGTAAGTGGAATGCAGTTGCAGGCTGAAGACGGGACGACTCACAGAGGTTAAAATGACTCAATAGAAGAACAGGTAAGTTTAAGGAGTCTTAGGCCGTAATGCCATAGGACTACACTCTCTAGCTTAGTTCTATTCCCTTTTCCTCAGTCTCCTCGCAATCTGAGGTGAGTATCCTCGAGCTAGCCCCCTACTAAACCTAAGCTCCACCCCTGCATCACCTAAGCTGAACCATTTTGCTCTGCAGTCCTATAATGGGAATTAAAACAAGGGTAAATAAAATCATAATTCCAAGACCTTAATATGTAATATTACAAGTAAAATGTATCAGACAGTGCACACATTTACTGTGACCTAGGTTAGAGACATCACCCCTCTCTTGAGCTAGCTGTGGGCCCCCCGGCGCGCTCATGAGTGAGCTCTGTCTGCTCTGCCTCCCTTTTGCTGAGTCTACTAGAAAACAGGCAATAGGTGAGTATTACAGGTAGGTGTTCAGGTATGTATTACAAAAACACACACACACACATACACAGTACTCAACATGCTTGCCTCATCACAGACTTGTCTTTGAATGCCTATAACTGGGACAGAAAATCATTGCTTTATGTTAAGCTGAACATGAGAGATGGGTTTGTTAACAGCGGGCCATACGTAAGCAAGTATCCTAGGTACATTACAATTGTGAGAATAGAAGAGAGAGAAACAGAAATGCTAGCCTTTTTAGTACATGTGTATCTGTCTCACAATGCAGTAAAAGTTCTCTGAAGACTCAGGCTGCATCCCAATTGTGCACTACACACTAATACTAAAATGCATAGACTATATACTAGTCTTAATAATGTACGTGTAACAGGTTAGCACACAAAATATTAACAGTTTCGTACTAACAGAATGTGATGAAGCATTGTTATACAAACATACATTATATGGACAAAAGTATTGGGACACACATTTTTAATCGCTGAATTCAGGTGTTTCATTCAGTCCCATTGCTGCAGGTGTATAAAATCAAGCACCCAGTCATGCAGATTTTACACACATTAGTAAAAGAGTGAGTGGTTCTAAAGAGCTCAGTTAATTCCATGGTGGTACTGTAAGAGGATGCCAGCACTGCAAAAATTAAGCGGGTGAGATTTCTCCACTCCTAGACGTTACACAATTGTGCATATGCAACTCACTCAGAAACTACTTAAAATTACTAATAACTGCAAGGTTGGGACAAACCCGAATACTAATGACTAATAAGTTCAGATGATACCCCTCGAATTTAGCCAATTCCTATGATACAATATGTCATATGTAATGTCAGAAAGACAGACGTACAATTGTTGGACATATTTTAATCCATGACAATGTCTGCTTTTTGATAGTCTAGCATTTGATTGGAGGTCAATTATACAGTTCAAGCAGGATTGCAACATCTGAATCATGAAACTTGATAAGGTTGAGCTGCTGTTAACATTCCGGCCTGTGTGAAAGACTGATTATTATGAAAATTGCCTTTGATACAATACGTCATATGTAATCTCAGAAATACATACATACAATTGTTATTTGAATTTATTTAATGATTAACTGGTAAAAAAAAAAATTATGTGGACAGACCATACGTCGCATGGCTGGCATGCGACTAGACTCGCTGCAGTCAACACATGATTCTGACATTCCATGAGCAGCTTCCATACACTGCTGTGCGTCATCTGTCACTTATAGTTTGAGTTTTGTTTTGCTTGCAATGTCTTGCCATGACGCAGCTCTTCTCTTGTTCCCTTGTTTGTGATCTGCTGCTAGCTGGGACCGTGGAGCAGCAGTCTGCTCAAATGCTTTAGGTGGCACATCCTTTGCCTTTATGTGATTTACAAAAGTTCTGTTGATAAATTAAGAATACAGTTTCATCATGAAATCTTGTTATTTTTGCCTTGGACAAGTTTAAGGCTACTTCACCCCCGTCAGAGCCTCGCCAACCCCAGATTTCTCTTTTGTTACGGCATTTCTGTTCTATCCGGTCTGATCTTATTAGGCCCTTTCTGATCTGCATAGTTGTATTCTGATGAAGCTGTAACTTTTCAGCCCAGCTATTTTCTGAGGGAAATCAGAGGCAGCTGCGATGCCAAGGTAACATTTTTAGCTTTGTAACATTAATCTCATAACCAGGCCATACAAAAATATGCATTGACATAGTAAAACCCAGAGACCGGTTGATATGGTGGGGTTTGTTGTCAAAGTGTCAAAGTGACTGTCTTAGCCATTTTAGTGTTAAAATATACTCTCAAAAACTATGAAAATGATCATTTAACTGAACGCATAAAACTTCACTGAAGCAAATCAACAAAACTAAGACTGGTCAGGTTCATGTTCTAAAGTACCTGTCCATATTTCAATCATGTTTCACGTTTCAATCTATGACAATGTCTGCTTTTTGATCTTCTGGTGTTTGATTGGAGGTCATTTATACAGTTCAAGCATGAAACTTGATAAGATAAGCTACTGTTAACGTGCTGGCCTGTGTGAATGACGTGTGCACATTATGAAAATGATTCACAGTCTTAATTTTGCTTGATCCTTTAGTGTAAAGTAAACCTCAAACAGTGTACTAGGTTGTTTACTTGCATATTAAATGTTGCACATGATTCCTGTCCTTCTCCTTTATTTCCAAAACAGAAACGACATAGAAACCACCAGCAAATGAGGCAACAGGGGAACTCTTTCAATTTTATGTTCACCGCATGTATGTGGTCATGGTATGGTTTAAACAAGACCTTGTCTGTTGCTGAGAAGTTATATGACCACATCCCCCAATATGAAACACTACCACCACCAGTAACAGCAGGTTCTGCAACTGTGGGACCTCACAGCTGGTAGAATCGCTGTGTTTGTCAATTTGGAGACTCCCAGACTTCCGTTACACACTTGCCTTTAGCGGAGTCTGTGCCCCTATTCTCTGAAAATACTAGACTTGAGGACAGGTTTGGGAAAGGTTAAGCTACACACTCACACTAATCAAATCACAATTGTTTCAGTGCGTGTGTGAGCACGCTTTAGCTCTACCCCCCTAAACTCAAGCCTTAAGGGTGGGTGTCCTGCTGTGTTTGATGCTATTTGTGTTCGCTGCATAGACTTTGGGTTTTCTGGGTGAATAGGGGTGTTAATAATGTTAGAAGTTTTCAGATTCTAGTGCAGCCCTTTTTTGACAATGCAGTGAAAAATAATACCTTGATGAAAAACTACTGTAAAACTGTGGTCAGCAAGACAACAAGTCTGTCAACAAGACAACAAGAAAAACAACAATAATGGAGACAGCAATAAGGTTCTGTATACTGTATATACTCTTAGATAACCCTTCATGACCATTTATGACCATATGATCAGGTCAATCCATTGCACTTTTAACATTTAACATTACCCCAGTGTTACGTAGGCCTGCTGCATGCACAGTATAATGCAGTACAACGCTTGAAACAGCCTGAGAAAAAGACAGAATTGGGGGGGTGGGACTGAAGGATATAGACTCATGTCTTCTGAAATCTAAAGTGAACTGCAGTGGTGGAGCTGGATGTTAGAGGAAGTATATTAGAGCAGGAACCGCAGCAGCGGGGCAGGTATATCATGAGCGCAGGAGGATGCCTTCCTCCCAGCCTTCTGCCACTTACACAACCTCCTTCACTCAAATATGCATGAGGCTGCTAGTAGAAGTGAGGGCCATGTGGAACAGAAAACACAGTAACAGTCTGGACAGCAGCTCTCAGCATGCGCAGTGCTGGAAACCGAGAGCCCATAGCCACAATGGGAACACGAGCGGCAGGAGGTACGTTCTGTTTGAACTCCTCAGGAATCACACGTCCACAAAACCTGCGAGCAAATGTGCTGAGTGTGAACAATCGCACCAAAAAACAAGAGGAAACAATTTGAGAATGAAAGAGCCTTATCTCCTCCTCCTGATCCTAACCTACTGGTGTTTACCGCGCGATAGCGAGACAGCATCTGCGCCGGTTTGATAACTGCTGTCAGATGATGTCAGTTTAGTGGGCCGAGCGAGACAACAGCGAAAGCTGCTACTGTTGTGACACAATCTCTGAAACTGTCTGTTTATAAGACACAAAGATGTGCCTTCGACTACTCACTATCTGACTCCACTATCCTACCAATAAGGGTTAATTGTGCAGCATTCGGGTCTCCCAGTGGTGGGGAATTCAGGAGCACCTGTGTGCATATCGTCACAATGCTCCGATAGCAGTAGCTTCACATGGTGCTGACAAGTCAGATGGGAGGGTAAAAAAAACAAAACTGAGAGCGTGAGAGAGAGGTAGAGGAACTAAGAGAAAAGAAGATGGAAGGAGAGAGGGAGAGAGAAGAGGAGAGACAGAGAGAGAGAGAGTTACAGAGACGGGGACGGATTTAGAGAGAGGGAGGGGTAAAAGAGAGCAACAGAAAGTGAGAGGGACTAAGAGTGATGGTTAAAGGGAGAAAGACACAAGAATACAAGGCATGAGAGAGAGAGTGAGACAGAGAGAAAAGAGAGGAAGAGAGAGGAACTAAGAGTGATAGAGAAAGAGAGAGAGGTAGCAAAAAAGAAAGAGAGCACAAGAGAGTGAGACAACAGTGCAAAAAGTGGAGAGACAGAGAAAGAGAGGGAGGGAGAAAGAGGGAGAGAGTAACCAATAGTAACAGAGAAAGAGAGGGAGTGAAAGAGAGAGAAAGCTAGTGTAGGAGAGAGAGGAAGTGTATAGGAGAGTGAGGGGCAGGGGCGGGGGGGGAAAGGTGTGTGTGTGAGTGTGTGTGGGGGGGTGTTGAGGTGAATGACCCGAGCCTCTCAGCTGTTACAGGCTTAATGAAATAATTAAGATTCAGTCAGCAGGTTAATGAGAGCCAATCGACAATTTCACCCCTGAAGTGAGTGAGGGAGTGTGAGTGAGGGAGTGTGAGTGTGTCTGAGTGAGCACTGAGTGTTGCACTTCCGCATAAGCAAGTTATTTACTGTTCTATTACGCGGAACAAATGAATAGCAGGAATAAATGTTAAAACTTGTAGTTCACTCAGTGTCTGTCCATTTACACACTAACTGGATTACCTGACAAACCATTTAACACTGAGAAGTCACAGTTATTACCAGCAGCCTGATAACTGATAGGATTACCCCCTGTTCCTCCACATCACAGTGGTGCTCTACTGGATTCAGCTCTTGGTGAATTTGTTGTTCATGTTTGTTAAATCATCCAGTATGAGACAACTTTTACTTTGTGGCCTGGTAGCTGAAGATGAGTTAACTGGGGTAAACAGAAGATGAGTTAACTGGGGTAATTGTGTACATGGTCAGCAACAATACACCCACAGGCTGTATCATTCAGGTGATGAGATATGATTGGTATTAACAGGTCCGAAGTGTGCCAGCAAAACATTCCTTACACTTATCTCACTACTCCCACTACCCTGGATTGTTGACACAAGGCATGTTGGGTCCATGGATTCAAGCTGTTGGCACCATATTCTGACTCTACCATCTGTGTGCCTCGGCAGAAATCAAGATTCATAAGACCAGGCCAGTTTTGGTTAGCCTGTACCCACTGCAGCCTCTTCTTTCTGTTCTTGGCTGACAGAAGAGGAACCTGACATGGTCTACCTGTGTTGTAACCCATCATCCTTGAGGTGTGATGTGTTCAACATGCTTCGAGATGCTTTTCTGATCACCACAATTAAGTGCTTATCCAAGTTACTGTAGCCTTTCCATCGAACAACACACAATTAAAGGTCAACCGATACACAATTAAACGACTTAGTGATACATAATATGTCGATATTATACTATCAATACACTATATGTGTATAATATTAGCAAAATACAAACTATACAAATTCAAAAGGTCTAACGATACAGAATATAAAGGCCAAACTATGTACAATTAAGAGGCATTGTGATACAGAATGAAAAGGCCTGTCGATACTCAATTTAAATGACAAAGTATACAGAAAAAGGCCAAATAATGCACACTATAAAGGCTTAACAACACAGGCCTATGAAAATGCCTAACAATATCATTAAAAGGCCTAACGATACAGCATAAACAGACCTACCGATACACAATTTAAAAGGATACAGAATAAAACAATACAGATGAAAAAACTGAATGAATAGAATTCAATTCTATGATACATAGTTTTTTGTTTTTTGAATGATACACATTCAAAAAAACTTCACAAAACAGAATGAAAAGAACAACCCGATATTGAATGAATAGACCTAGCAATTCAAAATGAAAAGACCAATACACAAAGAAAAAACCTAACGATACAGAATGAAAAGGCCTAACGATACTCAAATAAAAGACCTAACGATACTCAATTCATAGGCTTAACGATACAGAATGAAAAGGCCTAATGATACTCAAATAAAAGGCCTAACAATACTCAATTCATAGGCCTAACACTACAGAATGAAAAGGCCTAAAGATCCTCAAATAAAAGGCCTAATGATACTCAATTTATATGTCTAACAATACAGAATTAAAAGGCCTAACGATACTCATATAAAAGGCCTAACGATACTCAATTCATAGGCCTAACGATACAGAATAAAAAGACCTAAAGATACTCAAATAAAAGGCCTACTGATACTCAATTCATAGGCCTAACACTACAGAATAAACAGACCTACCGATACACAATTTAAAAGGATACATAATAAAACAATACAGATGAAAAAACTGAATGAATAGAATTCAATTCTATGATACATAGTTTTTTGTTTTTTGAATGATACACATTCCAAAAACTTCACAAAACAGAATGAAAAGAACAACCCGATATTGAATGAATAGACCTAGCAATTCAAAATGAAAAGACCAATACACAAAGAAAAAACCTAGCCTAACGATACAGAATAAAAAGACCTAAAGATACTCAAATAAAAGGCCTAATTATACTCCATTTATATGTCTAACGATACAGAAAGAAAAGGCCTAACAATACTCAAATAAAAGGCCTACTGATACTCAATTCATAGGCCTAATGATACAGAATTAAAAGGCCCAACGATACTCAAATAAAAGGCCTAACGATACTCAATTCATAGGCCTAATGATATAGAATGAAAAGGCCTAACGATATACAATTTAAGGGCCTCGTGATACACAACTGAAAGGCCAAACAATACAGAATGAAAAGGCTGAAGGACATAGAATTAAAGGCCTAACGAAATAGAATAAAAAGGCCAACCGGATCCAGACTGAATTCAGAAGGAAAAGAGAACACATTTCATTATGCAACTGTTAATGTCTATATGAAAATGACATTCTTGATACGATTTGCTAAAAAAAGAACCCACAAATAGTGCTGAACATCATTTCCGAAGATGCTGTTTATGTATTTTCATAACTCATACACTTCTATTTTCTGCACTCAAAAGTTACAAGATGCATTTTAGACAAGGCAATGCACTTGTGCAGAATACTGAATATCACCCAAGAGGCAAATGATTAAAAATACATAAACTAAGCTGCAGTCCAAGTGCCTTTAAAAACCAACACCATCATATAAACCAAACAAAGGCACTGATCCCTAAGGAGGAGATGGTCCTTGTCATGCTAACAAACTGAACAGGGAGGCGTGAAACAGACTAAGTGAAGGACAGTAAGGACCTTCACAGTAGTAAAAGGCAATCATGTGGTGAGAGAGTTCAAAAAGACACATTCTGATACAGAAAGAGAAACTTTAGGAAGATTGGCTTTAAAATATAGAGCTGTGACATGAGTTCAATTCATTTCACCTTTAAAAAAGAAGAAGCGGGGTAAGGCTGCTTATCTGAGCCAGATGAGGCCGTGTGTTAAGTCAGAGTGGAGCCGTCCTGTCAGCGCAAACATCAGTGGCGTTTATTTGCTCTAATTAGCCGATAAAGATTACTGCAGGGGTCTGAGGTTTGAAAACAGAGCTGGGAGCTTAAAAGGGAAAGGTCATTTGAAGCAGTGATTAAAGAAAAGCGGCTGAAGCTAGAAGAGATTGGAGAGAGATTAAAAGATTCATTTACTGGAGCAGCGAGTTTGCATAGACGGCTACCGTCCTGGCTTTGGGTCGGCTATAATAACAACACTGTTCATTCATTTATGCATTTATTCATTCATTCATTTAATAATTTTTCCATACTTTGTTAGTTGTTTTACAGTTTATCCCTCACTGATCTTTCAATTAATTATTTATGAATTCATTCATTAATTCATTCATGTTTTGATTAGCATTTATAACAATTAAGCATAACTTGTCAGAAAGCATATCCCTCACTAATTCGTCCATCCATTCGTTTATTTATTCATTCATTTATCCGTTTTCATTATTTAGAATTGTTATAAAGCATATCCCTCACTAATCTGTCAATTCATTCATTTTGTTATTACTAAATCAATGCATTAATGAAGTAAAATGACATTAGTTCATTCATAAATTTCATTCTTTATTAATCCCACTTATTATTTTGATAATTCACTTACTCATTCATTCATACATGCATTCAGTCATTGATTCTTGTGTATTCACATTAGTAAGTTTATTTGTCCATTTATGTATTAATTTTCTCCTTTTCATTCAATAATAGCATCAATCATTCATCAGTCATTTCTTCTTTCATTCATTATTTGTTCACTCATTCATTCATCTGTTATACCCTTTTTTATTTATTCATTCACTCATTCCTGCTTTCATTTACTCATTCATTTGCATATCCTTCATTTATTCATTCATTCAGCCTTTTGATAAATTTTTATTTCATTCACTTGTTCTTTAATTTATTCATTCATTCATTCATTCATTCATTCAACCTTTTCATTTATTAATTTACTCCTTACCTCATTCGCTCACTGCCTCACTTATTTCACCTCATAATGGTTTGACTTCACTATGTTAATTTAGAGTTTATTTTCCTGCTTGTCTCTCAGTGAGTGGTGAGTGGAGTGTGCAGGTCTGACTGCAGCTGGGCTCAGGTCAGTGTGTGTGCTGTGTTACTCTGTGTGTGCTGTTCTGATCTGCTCTAAGCTCACACCAGCCCAGCTGTGGAGAACACAGAGCAGCGGCCTACAGCACGCACCGCCCGAAAGCTCCTTAATTTCCTCTAATCTGGGTCAGAGGCAGTGGGCCAGGAGTCCAACCTCCCTCTGATCACACCACACACATACACACACACACACACCTCACTGCATCGCTCAGACAGCCTAATGCATTTTTCCGTAATTGCTTTGGCACAAACCTCGAATGAAAAAGATTGTTAGTGAAACAATGTGAGGAACTCCACATCAGCTCTGAAAGCGTGTTTTATTGCATCCGGACAGAATTCTAATGTTGCAGCACAGTTTTGCGGAAACCAAGTACACTTGCATTTAGCTGGCCCTGAGATGAGGCTGAGGTTGCCTTAATATACTCATTAATACCCTATATGTCCATATGTTTGTGGACACCCCTACTAATAAATGCTTTCAGCTACTTTAAAATGCACCCACTGCTGATGCAGATGTGCAAATGCACTTACACACACACGCGCACGGCTTGTCTAGTCCCTGTAGAGTAGTACTGCCAATAGCATGGGACGCTCTGATGCAGATAATCATGGACCCATTGGCACCATGCCAGCATTATAAAGCACCCCAGCATTGAGTTGTGGAGCAGTGGAAATGTGTCTATATTCAACACCAAGCAGGATAAACCCTTTTAAATACATTAATAACAATGAAAGATCGATGTCCCAATACTTTTGTCCATATAGTGTAAGAACAACAAAAGCAGGATAAACTGTTTTTATAACTGGATTTTGGAAATTAATGAACCGAAAAACTTAATGAGAAGTGTCCCAATAGTTTTGTCCATATGTTGTAAACTAATAAATATATATTTCTTCTATTTTAGAGCAACCACTCATACCTGGTACATTGTTACAGTAAGTTTAAATTCAGCTTCTAGGTAGTGCTGTGCAGACCAAATGATCTTCTAGCGTGAGACAATGTTAGCATTCACTGTAAGTTCCTCTCACCTTGCTGACCAGTTATCAGTCCAGTCCATATTCTAAATATGGAAAAAATATGGAAAATAGGCTTCGAGTGGCTCAGCGGTCTAATGCACTACCACTACCACTGTGGCCCAGGGGTCACAAGTTTGAATTTGGGCTATACCGCTTTGCCATCAGTTCGAGTCAGAGTGAGCACAATTGGCCGTGCTCTCTCCAGGTGGGTAGATGGCGCTCTCTCCCCTCATCGTCTGTTAGCTGTTAGCTGTTAGCTGTGCGTGTCGTCTTCTTGTGTGTGTGTGGGCTGCCCGGTGATGCCACATCGGCGGCAGTTCAAAAAGAGGCGGTGGCTGGCTTGGCATTATATCAGAGGATACGAGTTAAGTCCTTATCCTCCTAATGCTGAGGGCATTACTGGTGCTTGTCAGCCATGTCACTCCACTGCTGCGTTCTCTTCACTGGCTTCCTGTAGCTGCTTCCCGCATCAGATTCAAAACCTTGACACTGGCCTACAAAGCCAAGAACGGACAAACTCTCTGAGCTTAATGGCAATGGTCAAAAGCCGATCCGCACCAAGAGCCCTTCGAGCTTCAAGTACGACTCGGCTCGACCCGCCATCCCTCAAAATCCGCTGAAGACAAGCGCCCAGGCTTTTTTTTTCTGTCCTGGCACCAAAGTGGTGGAATGAACTTCCCCTGGGTGGAAACGCAGACTGAAGACCCACCCATACTTGGGCAAATAGCAGAGTGGTCTCCTTACTGACTGTGTTTAGTAGTTTCTAAGCTTAGAGGTATCTTTACATTTTAGTCTATTCAAACTAGCTGTGGTTTTTCTTGGGTAAATAGCAAAGCACTTTTGTAAGTCGCTCTGGATAAGAGCGTCTGCTAAATGCCTTAAATGTAAATGCTTGGGGGAGCTATGAATTGGTGGGTCAACTGACAGTACCAAATATAAGGCTTTTGTGTGAATGTGATGACATACTGGTGAATCAAAAACATGGCTTGTTGGTTAAACGCTGGCCTGCATTGTTCAGACCAAGAAAATTCACTTTATGTTGAATTACATGAATACCATTATTCTTCAAAACACCCACAGAAACACTCCTCTGGAGCTGTGCTTGGCCAGGATGCTCACAGACATGGTGAAAACACTGTCAAAGGTCTCATTTGCATACAGAAGCCCATTACAATACCAGCATCACAAAGACCAATGTATCCTCTATTAATAGCAATTAATACTAAATAAACTTTACAGCCCCCCCCCCACACACACACACAAGAACAAACAAACCAAAACACACAACAGAAGAGTAGATAAGCAAGCCTTTGTGGCTTAAGCTCTAGCCTTTTGCAGTAGTAGATTCATTTAATGGAATGCTTTAAGTAGATCAAGCCAAAGAGCTCGATGAAGGAACGATTAGCAGCTGGCAAACACTTCCCCTCGCTCCGATAAACCAACCAACAAGTGTGTGGTGTGCTTAGAACAGATACGAGGCTGCAGGTGGACATCTGTTTGTGTGTGTGTGTGTGTGTGTGTGTGGTGGGAGGGTGTGTGTGTGTGTGGTGGGAGGGGGGTTGTGTGGGCGGCTGGTAGGATTAGGGCTGATATGTTTGTAATTACATTGGCACTGGCTGATGAGCAGAGGGGATAGGGAAGAAAAAAAGAGCAACGTTAAAACACTTGTTCCTCTTGTGTACTTCTGCTCTCCGCTTTCCTCCAGCCTTTCCTCTCTCTCTCTCTCTCTCTCTCTCTCTCTCTCTCTGTCTCTCTCTCCCAGGGCAGAGGTATGGTGACCTCACACCTCTCCTGCCCTGTGGACAGAGGCCCAACTTAGTGGCAAGCTGTTGCCAAGGCAACCAGAAAAAAAAGAAACATTTCCATCACAGTCAATAAAACCCAACATCCGAAGGGGTGAGGCCTCACTTACATACACGTACACACACAGGCTCACAGGCACTTGCAAACATGTACATGGCTGAACACTCACACAAATACATACACACACACACACCAAGAGGAGCACAGTGGTAAGCAAAAGCTGCAGACAGCAAAACATGAGCTGCCGCATTCACACAGTCCTTTTGCCGTTCATAAAAAACAACAACAACACATTGATACTAAGGGAGTCCCTTCCAAGGAGACCACTGTCAACGAGACATCTGGTGCATCCTATCAGAGTAAAGTGTGCAGGTGTGGGAGAGGGGCTAATGTTATTCATATCCACTTTTCCCTGGTCAGGGTCACAGTAGGAACAGGGATCGAACCCACAACCCCTCGTCCCTGGAGCTGTGAAGCACACACATTATCAGAGCTCTGAAATGTATAGCTTTGTCAACAAAACACCCCTCAGCCTCTTCTGTGAGTGTCCTATGTACTGTCTTTCATGTTTACCACTGTCAACAAGACAGCTGGGTGCATCCTATCAGGGTAAAGTGTGCAGGGAGGGAGGGGGAGGGCTTATATTTTACATACTGCACTTAAAAGATGCTGCATTTAATAAATCAATTGCTGGGATGGAAATTTTAGGGTTTATTAAACATGAATTAATGAGTTGAACATCATATCTTCATGTCAAAAGTGCAGATTGTACACCAGCATATCAAATTTAGAATGTGGTGTATCATCATATGCCAAAGTGATACATTGCAAACATTTATACAGTTCAAGGGGCCCTATCTTACACTGGCTTTTCATTGCTATCTTACACCCCGCCAAAGGTCTATTTTCACGCCTTCCGCCTGCGTCGTTTAAATAGCAACAGGGTTTGTGAATATATCTACACCGATGGGCGTGGTGGTCTCGAAATGAGGTGTGTTCAGGTAAGTTTCTGGCGTATTGCTATCTTGGCAACGGCAACACAGGTGGGCCACTGACTGAAAACAACCTAGGCAGACGTCAACTAGGGTTGCAAAGGGGTGAAAATTTTCAGATTTCCAGTAAATTACCGGTAACTTTCCGTGGGAAAATGTTTAACTTGGGAACTTTGGAAATATTTCAGAATGTAAACTTTCCATGGAGATTTTGGGAGCTTTGGGAATTTATGGAAATTTATTGGAATTAGTAGAAAATACTGGATAATGTAAAGGAACTATATCACACACTATCATCAATGTACCATTTTTTGTCAACAGCAGACATGAAGGCATAACAATACAAATAAATTTATCATGGGAATAAACAGGTAATTATGGGAATTAACAGGAATTAATGGGCATAAAATGGAACTATTCTAAGATAAAGGTGAGAAACTTAAATATAGTTGGTAAAAATATACTGAAGCATAATTTTGGCTAAAATAATTGGATATGATACCAAAACAGTTAAATAGCAAAGCTGCTCCTCAATCCTAGGCACATGGCACATTACACACTGCAGGGCTATTGAGACCATGCACCCTTTTTTTTTTTAGAAAATACACAGAGTTGAAGCACAGAGTTAAGGACAGACTCCTGTTTTTTTGTTTCTTATTTGAATTTTTTAAAAATGGGAATTTAAAGGGTTAAACTCCAGGGAATTTTTTCAATGGGTAACAGATCGTAACTTTCATGGTTTGCCGTGTGTGTGCTGCCGTCTGTCAAAGTTTTCCAATAGTTCTCACTCACATCAAAAAATGTTCTTGTAAACATGGACAACACACACACAGGCTTTCTGAGCACTGGCTTTTCAGCCTCCTGCTCTACACTAACAGCAGGCGGTCCTCCACTGCCCTGTGATGTGATCCTGACATTTCTACTGCAGCAGGGGCTTTTTTCCTCTAGTGTGTTTGTATACATTTCTGTCACATCTACCATAATCCTTCCATACCACAAATACATTCCCGACAGGACTGAAGAAATCTAGTAATTCCTCTCAATACAAAGCAATACAAAGAGATGTTTTTAGGTATCCCCGTCATATGTACAGCATACATCTGAGGGAATACATACAAAAAGGACTAAAAGGTCCATATTTAACACTTTTCTTGTAATTTGGATTTTCCCTGGAGTCCATTTATCATTTATCATTTATATTTCCACTCAAAACACATTTCCAGCCTTGCTTTATGCATTAAAACTAAACAGGCTGTCCTAATTACTGGGACTCTAAGATGTATAAATAAATATAGCTCTGAATGACCTTCACAAAGGTAAGCAAAGGTTAGTTCAAAGAAGCTTCACCTCACGTAAACCTTTTTTATTTATTTATTTTCAAAAGGGAGACAGTTTACATCTACTTTTATTACTAAATTGCTGTAACCATTGTGAAGCTTTTGTTCAGCCAAGAAAATACTCTGTTCCTTTATGGGTCAGTGTATAATAATAATATCAATAATAATAATATTAATAACAATAATATCAATAATATATAATACAACAAGAGGAAAAATTGAGAAATACTGTATATACTGTAAAACCAAGCTATTTTCTAAGATGGTTATCATGCTGTAAAAAAAATCTCATACCAGTGCAATCCTACTTGGATGAAAATCAAATATCTTATTTTTTTTATTGGCACATAATTTTTTATATTTTCATTGGTAAGTGAATTGTATTTTTGTGAGCAAAACACTAATTTATTGTAAGGGTCAGAGGCTCGCAGATGTAAAATACAAAATTCCTACTGGAATAAGCACAATCCAAGTTCATGGTCGATAAAGAAGCCAAGGTCAGTTCCAAAAGACAGATGAAAGGCAAAAGCACAAACATCATACGGTGCAAACAGTCTAAAAGGGATGTCCAAGGCAAAGCGTAGTCTAAAATGCACTTGGTGAACATGAATAGGAGTGAGGAGTCACGTAAGGAGTCATATGATCTCCCAGAGAATTCTGGGAGATCGAGTCCAGATGTGTGACATTTATTTTCACACTCAGATAGGGACATTAATGGGCAAACAGCAGCTCAGCCAGACTCCTGTTTTTTTTCTTATTTGATTTATTCCACTATGCCAATAAAAAGTCTGGGAATTTAAAGGGTTAAACTCCAAGGATTTTTTTACAATGGGCAACAGATCGTAACTTTCATGGTTTGCCATGTGTCGGTGCTGCCGTCTGTCAAAGTCTTTCAATAGTTCTCACCGACAGCAAAAACATTCTTGGAAACGTGGCCTACACACACACACACACACACAGACAGACACACACACACACACACACACACACACACACACGTGTTCACACAGCACCTAGGCGCATAAAATAGAGGACTGGGTGCCTGTGGTGAATGAGGTGTACTGAACACAGCGTCCCTCTGAGACACACACACAGGCACATACTGAGGTCCAGAGCAGTGGCCAGGCTGCAGATGAATGTGTGGCTTGTTAGAGGATAGAACACACTGCCGGACTCCAAGCTTACTGAATGGAGCCCAAGCTTACCGCTTTACCCCCTTTATACAAAGAGCTCCATTTACCTCCAGCCTTCAGCACACACAGCACACAGTCAATACTGCATTGCTCACCCCGCTGTAACACACACACACACACACACTGCCTACATTTAAAAGATGTGAGCAGTGAGGGGCCGCACTTTACTAAGTTAGTCATGCTAAGGTCACAAATACAACCAGAAATTAAAACAGAGTTCAAAATGAGAGAGACAGAGAGAGAGAGAGAGAGAGAGAGAGAGACACACACACACACAGAGAGACAGAGAGAGAAAGAGACAGCGAGAGATATATATATATAGGAATACATTGGGAGAGTGAAAGAATACGAATGAATGAGAGAGGAGGTGAGAGAGACAGAATGAGAGAAAAAATGAAAGCGAGATAGCATGATAGCATGAGCATGGGAGGGAGAGAAAGAATAAAAGAAAGTAACAGAGTAAAAGAGAGAGATAAGAGAGTGTAAAGAGCAAATATGAGAGACAGAGCGTAGGAGCAAGAAAAAGCATAAAAGGATAGAAAGAGAAAGCACAAATAGGGGGAGAGAAATAAGAGAGAGAGAACGAGAGAGAGAGAGAGACAGAGGAGACAAAACAAGGGGAAGAGAGAGCATAAAAGAAATAGAAAGAGAGACATAGGAAAGAGAGAGAGTGAGAGAGAGAGAGAAAGAGAGAGAGCATAAACGGACAAAAAATAGAAAGTGTAAATAGGGAAAGAGAGCATAAGAGAAACAGGAAGAGAGAAATAAGAAATAGAGAGAAAGAGAGAGTGAGAGAGAGTGAGAGAGAGAGAAAGAGAGAGAGCTGCTAGAAGCAGAGTAGTCTTTACTAACATGCAGGTATGTGTGAAAGCCAATAATGCGCCCCACAGACTGCAAAGGAAATGCAAGGGCTTCATCTCTAATGAGATAATGAGAGAAAGAGCAAGAAAGGGCAAAAGGCAAAAAGTGCCAATGAGGAAGGAAAAAGTGAGAGAGAGAGAACAAGGAAGGGAATAAGAGCGAGCAAAAGAGAGAGAAAGCATGGGAAAACCACTAAACACACATGCACAAGCAGACCATATGACTCATGCGAGCATCTCCCTCCTCATTTGCATATGAGTGTAAACAGAAATCAGCACACATTAAGACACCTCATTACAATGCATTAACAAGCAATAATTAAAAGACACTTAGTTCTAGCTTTCTGAGCACTGGCTTTTCAGCCTACTGCTCTACACTAACAGCAGGTGGTCCTCCACTGCCCTGTGATGTGATCCTGACATTTCTACTGCAGCAGGGGCTTTTTTTCTCTAGTGTGTTTGTATACATTTCTGTCACATCTACCATAATCCTTCCATACCACAAATACATTCCCGACAGGACTGAAGAAATCTAGTAATTCATCGTAATACAAAGCTTTGTGTGTATTTATGAGATGTTTTCGGTATCCTTGTCTTTTGACAGCATAAATCTGAGGGAATACATACAAAGAGGACTGAATAATATTTGAGCCCCTTTTTATTTATATTTGTATTCAAAACACATTTATATTCGTTAAAAGTAAACAGGCTGTTTACCTTCTGTAAAAAGAGCCACAACAATAACCTCACGTTATAGAAATCTTGTGTGGATCAATGCGTGGGTAAATATTTCATTATATCCATTGGAAAAAATTTTTTTTGCGTTCTTTGGCAAGTCTGGAGGCACTCAAGGAGGCACTGAGTTCCGTTGTGCATGGCAAAGGTCATTCAAGTCTGTGGCAAACCTCAGTCAATCCAGAAGACGAGCCAAGTCTATAGCCTACACACGTGTTATGAACATGTAGCTGCTAATTTCCGAATGTAATGTAATTATTATTATAAGTGGGTTATAAGACAGCCATTCCCATGTCAGTCATTTATACAAAGATTTCTTATCCTGGGCAAATTAACCATAAATTTGACAGATGTCCTGCAGAAAAATTACATTACATTACATTTACACTTAAGGCATTTAGCAGACGCTCTTATCCACAGTGACTTACAAAGGTGCTTTGCTATTTACCCCAAAAAAACCTTTCCGGACACCCAAGGGGAAGCTCGTTCCACCACTTTGGTGCCAGGACAGAAAAAAGCCTGGACGCTTGTCTTCCGCAGATTTTGAGGGATGGCGGGTCGAGCCGAGCCGCACTTGAAGCTCGAAGGGCTCTAGGTGCGGATCGGCTTTTGACTACTGCCATCAAGTACGGAGGGGCTGGTCCGTTCTTGGTGGAGAGTTGCTTGAGAGTTGCAGTAGTCAAGTCTGGAAGTGACAAGAGACTGAACTAGTACCTGGGTGGCCTCTTTATAGAGGAAGGGTCGAATTCTCCGGATGAAAATCTGCAGAACTGAGTTACGTTTGCAACATGACTTGAGAACGATAACTGATCATCCATGACTACACCAAGACTTCGAGCTTCTGTAGAAGGAGTGACCAGTGAGTTCTCAAAGGAGATGGCAAGATCGTTTTTAAGTCCAGCAGTTCCCGGGAACATTACTTACTCCCCACATAAAAGTAATCTTATCCAAATAGGGTTTAAGACAGGGACCCTTTAGAGGGCAATTCCACAGCTTCAGTCCCAATGTAAACAAAGTCATTCTGACTAGTTCACTGTGATGGTGGCTTTAGAAATCAGTGATTCCGATGTTTACAATGCAATAAAAACACTTTATTTTCTATCCAGAATGACTTTTCTCTAGAATGAAGCATGTCATATCACACCACTCTGAATGACTGTCAATTCTTAAAAATCAAAGCTTAAAAATATGTGGAATGGACCATTTAGGAGCAAACAAAATAGCTTTCCATACAAACAGGTACAAATTCCAAGCCCAATAATTTAACCCATTCAGAAGCCAATGAAAAAGTCATAGGAGTCAATGAGGAAGGGAACAGGGGGATGACTCATGAGGAAAGACAGCAGAGGCATGACATTACCAGCCGGCTCGTCCCTTTCTCCCATCTCTCTCCTCCATTATGGCATGTGCCACCAGCAATTAGTGTTTGATTACAGAAATGTCTGGAATCGGAGCGCCGGCTCCATCTTTCCCTTCCCTTCTGCCTGATTACAATCATTTCACTGTAATGATTATGTTCTGCCTCTCATTCAATCAGGTGTGTGTGTGTTGGAGGGAAAGGTGGGGGTGGGGTGAGCATAGCCTTTGTCCTCGCATCCCAGACTAAAGAGAATGAATCCTCCCGCCATATTAGAATAAGTAGCACATTATAAATACACTCTGTTTAGAGGGAGGAGGAATGAATGTGACCCTGGTGACCCAAGGTCAAGTGTTAACTTTGCTTAGCAGCACGTGATCCCTCTAACAATTCTGATTTATTCACAGCCAGAGGGACCGGACGGGGACATCATTCAGGACTGTGTCATCAACACTTAAGCTGGTGACACTGCAATCTGTCCCTTTTTCACTGACTGGGAGGGGAGTGTCATAAAACACTGGACACCATGCCCACCCTGGCCCCTTCCACCCCCACATACACACAAACATGCATGGGTCTTCAAATGCCAACAATTTCCAGTCACCCAGCACACACTGATGCAGCCTAAATCTCTAATTTATCACTGCCGCAGCACGTTGCAATTCCGTTTAATTGGCTGCGTTTATGAAATATGTTCCTGCTTGGGTTCAATAATTCATAAATGGGGATGATTTGTATTCCCTCAGTGATGAGCATCAGGGAGAGTGCAGAGGAGGCTCAGCTGAAGACGTATGGACTTAGGTAAAGGCTTATAGACTAGATAGGCTTATCTACTTATCTATCTATGATAGATCAAATAGAAATATACATAGATACTTTATGTACACATAAATAAATATAAAAAATAAAAAAGAGGCTAATTCCAGAAAACCTAAAACTGTTACATAACAGTCCAAACTCGTTATATATGTCCAGAAATTGTACAAACACCCAGCTCACTAGGGAAAGCCAGTTAAGGCTAATAGCAATGGCCACCTTAGTACTTCAGGAGAACATGAAAGGCTAAAAGCTATCATTAGACCAAACAAGCAAGCACACTGCAGCTTTCTGCCATGTAGAAGTCTCTGGAGTGGCTGAAAATGCTAGTCTGAGGCAAGCGCCACAGAGTTATATGGCATGCAAAAACTCTAGGGGGGCTAAAAAGGCTTACAGCTAATGCTAGGCCACCTGGATCAAGTGCTGGTGTAAGAAATCTGTGCATGAACGCCTCTGGAGTGGCTGAAAAGGCTAAAGGCTAACACTTGGCTGACCAGCTAAAATCTTTTCATCTAGCTAACCGCATACTGTGCCAACTGGACCTCAAAAAGACCTTGAAAGGACACAAACACTGGGTAATTTGCTAAATGAAAGGCTTGTAAAACTGCTTCTGAGCACATTTTGCTGCAAACAAAGTCACATACGTATTATTTTTACATCGAAAGACAGTAAATTGCTCAAATTTAAGGTGCCCTCTTACAGAAATTGAGTCAAAAAGACAGCTTGTATAAGCTCTGCAAATGGGACACACTGCATTCTCTGGACTGATAGAGCTCTATCCAATACATTAAGGATGAACTGAAGCAAGATTTGTGTTCCAGAACTATTCAACCAACAACAGTACCTGACTTTACTAATGCTCATGTGACTGTATGCAATCAAATTAGAACATTATTCCAGCACCCAGGAAGTTACTGCAGATAAAGGGGGCATACTATATTATTTGGCTTGACATCAGAAGAAAGTGGATGGATGTCTACAAACTTTATAGTCCATATAGTGTAGTTTTACTGAGCATCTAATATTTGTTCAAAGTCCAAAATCCTCAATAACTATGATTGGACTAAATCTGAAACCAGCGTAGCAATAGAACAATGTAGACCAGTGTTTCCCAAACCAGATCCTGAAAGCACCCCTGCCCTGCACATTATATGTGTTTACCCTGCTCCCATCCATCTAATAAGCTAATTAACAAGCCTTTCCTGAACTGACGGTAGTGTGTTTCAGCAGGAAACCACTAAAATGTTTAGGGAAGGGGTCCTCCAGGACCAGGGTTGGGAACCAATGATGTACACAATATTACCTCACTGTTACGCAAAAAACGCAACTTTACAGGGGGAGGGAAAAACTTCTTTTATTTTGGTCTTTTCACTGAAAATCAGTGTCAAAAATATTTGATTCCAGGTCATTGTGGAGCATTTATATTGCTCAATTCATCAAATTCTGATACATTGTAAAGAACCAGCGGTCCGCAGTCAGAGAGAGCACAGTTCTCCATGCTCTCCCTGGGTGGACAGATAGTGCTCTCTCCCCGCATCACTGTTCATCATTGGTCTGCACAGTCGTCTGTTACCTGGTGCAGTGGAGCTTGGAACGCAGCGCTTACCTCCATGCGTGCTGGCTGCCCAGCAATGCCGCATTTGGTTTCACATGTATCTGAGGAGATGTCTGCACCGTGATACATGATTTTTTAAAACTCTGATCCTTTGGCCTCATACGAGGACACTGTTTTTTGCAAAAATGACTTCCTGTGCAAAGACTAAGTTTAGTTTATATACATGTTAGGTCCTACTAATCCCAAATTGGAGAAATAAAAAATGCACACCAAGCAAAAGTCCGGATCTCAGGAGGTTAAAAAGATAGGAATCATGCGCAGTTACCATAATTATTGAGACGGTATGATTATCAATGGATTTTACAATGCAGTACATCAAAGTCCTGCCTTTAATGTACACAGAGACTAACACAGCTCCTAACTTCCATCTATACAGTAATATAGTCACAATGTGCAGCAACTCAAAAGCACACACTGACTGCTGCTATGACAGGTGTTCTTCTGTCTCCTTCGCCTTTCCTCTCTTTCTTGTTCATTTGCCATCTCTCTCTCTCTCTCTCTCTCTCTCTCTCTCTCTCTATCTCTATCTCTATCTCTCTCTCTCCTCACCACCTGTAAGCAGCAGCTGTCATGGCAGCCTCATCCGCAGCACTCTTAACGAAGCTCTGTCCCTCCTACTGGCCCTGCTGTCATCTCTCTCTCTCTTTCACTCACACACACACACAGCAACTTTCTTTCGCCCAATCACAGGCACAAACAGATTCACACTTATCTGAACACACACACATACCAAGACACACAACCACACTAATGATGGACTCCATGTCTCGTGCTCTCACAGTAAAACACACACAGTTTACTACTGCCTACCTGCTAGTGTGTAGGGAGTGTGTGACCGGCTCTTTATGGCCTTTATCCAGCTGAAGTGCGTTTTTGCTCAGAATCCTCACAGTGACAATTACATCAATTTGTACAGGAAGAAACAAAGTGTCAAATTTTTAATCTGTCATCTTTTTGGTCATTGCTTGGTGTCGAGCATCTGCACCATGATTCTGGAGTGTGTGCGTGATTTACTGTCTTGTTTCTGTGCTCATTAGGACACTCCCCGCACCGGTTGCTTAGCTGTTCATAGAGTTTAACAACACCCAATCAGACGATGCCTTTGAAATCACCTCCACACGGTTCCATGTCTGTGAATAAACTCATGCAGATTGCAGCTGAATTAATGCACACCAGCTGAAACCCCACAGAGCCTGCAGAGCAGAGACGAGTCAGGGAGAATGCTGCACACACTGACAGCAACAGCGGTGAGAGAGAGAGAGAGAGAGAGAGATGAAAATGAGAAAGGAAAAGAGAGAAAGAGAGCCAGAGAGATACAAAGAGAGCTAGACATGTATAAAGAAGGTGAGAGAGTGTGAGAGGGAAAGAGACAGAGGGTCCCAGACATCATGCCCATGCGAGGCCTGTATGGTTAGTCCAAGTGGGAACCAGGAAGTTTTGTCCACAGGTTCTATGTTGGCCCCATATTTGCCCACCAGAGTCAGTCATGGGACCAGGAGGGGTTAAACATGTGAGATTAGGGTGAGCTGTAACAATGAGGCCCATGTTACACCCATGTGAGTTCTGCATGAGCATGTTGGCTGGGGTGAGAGAGTGAAGGATAGTCCTGCAGAATGTGAGAAAAAAAATTGAGAGAGAAAGAGAGAGAGAGAGAGAGAGAGAGACAGAGAAAGCATTACAAACTGATACAAAGAGAGCAAGAGAGATATACAGAGGGTAAGAGTCTTGCAGAGTGAGAGAGAGAGAGAGAGAGAGAGGGGGGGGGGCAGCTGTGTTCTGTTTCTGCACTCGTCCCATCAAGTGTAAAAGCTGTAAAGGACTCACACACTCTTGCCAACAGTGAAAAATATCAATCTGTCATTTCAGACGAACATCCCCGTCCCCCGTCCATTCTCCATTACTATCAGCCAATCAGCAGCTCTGTGGAGCTGTGCTTAGAGTATTTTAACTAAACATATTCTTTCACATTTTTTTCTCTCTCTCACTCTCACACACACCACACACACAGTCATACTTAATCTTAGTGAATTCACAAAGATTCCTTGTCTACTTTTAACACCATAGAGAGAAGTGAAACAAGAAAGAGAGACGAAGAAGAGAGGAAAGAGGGAGAAAAGAGGAAAAGGTCAGTGGTGAGTCAATCAATGCGCCCAACCATCAGCTCTCAACTCAACTCAGTCTGAACTCTGCCTGCCTGCAAAGCTGCTATGCACCCAGTCTCAACCCTAAGCCTTTCATTCCAATTTCTGTCCAATCTGAACTTACTGAAAGATTCATGCTCTAGCTAGTTGGCTCTCGACTGGCCCTTTCAGAAATATATTATCCCCATAGAACCGAGCGCACTGCCGGCGATCTAATGGGAGAATGAGCCACGTCCCCTTTAACGTATTTAAATCTCCAACCAGAGGAGTGACAGTAGGCACGTCCACTTTGGCCATGTATGCAAGAAGCGTACGGTGTAGAATCAGCACTTTCGAATCTGTGCTACTGTGTTTGTCTCATGCTAGAGTAAATCCGGAAGGTTGCCTTTATTGTTGGATGCACTGTATTTTTTCCTAAGTGAGTGCATCAGCTCATTCAGATCGCAGTTCAGATCAGTAAGCACTTACTGAGGTGTAACCTACATTCCTGCTCAAGCATTTTCTGGTTCAACAGGGTAAATGTCAGAAACAACCATGCTTCTCCATCAGTTTTAAAGAGTAAAGATCTTTCTTTCTTGTGTTTCGCACGTTAATGTTATCAATGTACATTAGATAGTAGACCACTAAAGCTACATCATTAGATAACAACACTTTCAAAGGCTTTTATCTATGAGCAAGAGGAGGAAATCAAGCTTCACTCTCTCTTCAGATCTGAAAAAATCCACAGGTGCTTCTGTCCATCCTTCCACTGTGAGAAGACAACTCAATACATGTGACTAAAAACATGTGGAGCTTATCAAGATGTCCTTACTGAGAAATGAAAGTCCAGAGTCCAAACCACAGCGTCTTTTAAGGTGTTTAGGTTTAACTTGTATCGTGAGAAGCACAACTCAGAAGGTGTGGAAAGATCTGGAAAAAAAATGAAAGCGAGTCTTCTGAAATGAATCTCTTAAACTTCTTGGAAGCACCAGGTTCCTTCCTGGCTTACCAGTTGTTAGCTGTTGTATGGGACCTGGAGAGCCACGTTTCCCTCAGAGCGTGTTGGCTACTCAGCGAAGCTGCATCAGCAGCAGCTCGAAAAGAGAGGGGAGTTTAAATGAACAGGGATTGGGTTTCTGGCCCTGGTAGAAAATGGGCCAAAATTAGAAGTAAATGATTAAGAAAAAAGAAACTGTGATGAAAGTAAAAGGTGGAAATTCTAATACTGAAACATCTGATATTATATTTGATATTGAGATTTTTGTGTAATTTACTGTTTAATATGTCCTGATGCAGAAAAATGAATAATGTGGAATGAAATAAGTTAATGAAAGTGTCAGCCTTTGTACAGTAGATGAAAACAGTGGAAGATTTATGAAACTACACCAGGCGGCATGGAAAATTTTCAAAAAGTTTCATGTGGTCTGATGACGCAAGGAAGTGGTTCACACTGACAAACTCAGGCTTGCTACTTTGCTCAGCAGTTTCATGAGAGCTAAAATCTCTCATCTAAAGCAGCAATGCTCCAAATGTTACACGAGTCTTAATTTGCTCATCCTGCTCATTTATTTGTCCTGTGTTATACTGTTAATGGTTGCTGTCATGCAAATGTATATTATACAGTGTCTCCAGAACAGCAGAAAAGGAAAGAAATTTACCTTTTAATAGTCAGTTTAAAAAGATTTTCTTCCAAATACTTTCGGAGCATTTCTTTTGGTCCACTCATCATGAAATTTGGACACTATGCAAAGAAAGACATTACATGGTAAAGACAAAAGTATTGGGACTCCTTCTTATTCATTGATTCTTCCAAAATCAAGGTATTAACCTCACCCCCAAATCTACCCCTCTAGATTATACCCCTCTAACCAATGTTTGGTATTAGGCATGGTGCCAATTGGTTTATGTTTATGTGGTCACACGTACAATCAAACATATTTAGATTCATAACACACTCAACAATAGGCAGGCATGTGAACATGTAGCCTGAAAGCCAACAATCAAACAGCTAGCTTTCACTAACAACAGACTTACTAATTGTTGAATGAATTCTGAAGTCTTTTGTTTTGACGCTGAGAAAAGCTAGTCTTTTCTACTGCTACTCTTCAGTTTATCATTTATTTGCTACTCTTCCTTTCAGAAGAGTTTATGGAGCTTTGGTGGCACTTGCATCCCAGCCAAAACAATCCACTGGAAATGGACGCTAGCCCAGACTGGGCTCGCCCCATTCCAGCCAACCCAGATTATCACTCATCTGTGAAGGCTCTATAATCTACGCATGGCACAAAAATATGTACACATTGCAGAAAGGATTAACACATTAGGTCCTGAAGGAGTATTCCTGTTCCTATTCCTGACTGGATATTGTTTGCATGTTATGAAGTATCACCCACACATTCACTGCAAAAATAAGGATCCTATTTTCTGAATATAGAGTTAGCCGGTCCAGATCCAGGATTCAGTGGTATTTCATTTCACAGTTTTTTTTTCTTCACATCAGTCATTAATATTTAGGGCCTTTGGCTAAGGCTCATATCCAGAGTGATTCACATTTGAATCATGTTACACAAATAGGTGAATGTCGAGTTAGGGGTCTTGCCCAATGACATTGGTACAGCATGTTGTGCTCACACTCCACATGAATTAGTTCTGTTTAGGTAAAATTTCCAATACTGCTGATCCAATTATCACTCAAAGAATGTTGAGAAAGCTGTAAGAAAGTGTTACAGCACTTTGATGAAACACATGACGATAGTACAGTCAGGCCAGAGAGTCTACACACCCCATTTTACCCTGTCCTCATATTATTACGTCACAGCCTTTTTCTATAACAGACTGAGTTCATTCAAAATCAAAATGTAAAATATCATATGTGCACAATTTCAATATAGTCCCACAGTTGGCAGTGCATGTCAGAGCAAACTCCATCTCCTCAGGGTCATAGTAATTATCTGCAGACCTCAGAAACAGGATTATGTCAAGGCATAGATCTGGACATGCTTTGACACAATCCTGCACAGTGCACAGTGATGCACAGTGGCTGACATCATTCATATATGAAAGAAGTTTGCAACCACAATCTTCCTAGACCTGGTCACCTGGCCAAACTGAGCAATCGGTGAAGACTGGTCTTGGCCAGGGATATGAGCAGAACCTGAAGGTGACAGAGATTCAGTATATCCTTGTGGAGATGAGAACCTTTCAGAAAGTCAAAAATCCAGGCAGTACTCCACAAATCACACCTCTCAAACCACGAGAAACAAGATTCTCTGCATGAAAATTGAACTTTTTTGGCCTGAATACCATGTGTCATGTATGGAAGAAACCAGGCATAGCTCATCGCCTGAATAAAGCCATCTCTACAGTGAAGCATGGTGGAGGCAGCATCATGTTGTGGGAATCTTTTTAGCAAGGGCACCAGGGCAACTAGTCCTGATAGAAGGAAAGATGAATGCAGCTCAGTACACCAAGATTCTTGAAAAAAACCTGCTCCAGAGCGCTCTGGACCTCAGGCTGGGGCGAAAGTTTACCCTCCAACATGACAACAACCCAAAGCAAACAGCCAAGAGAACAAAGGAGTGGCTTCAGAGAAAGTCTGTAAATGTTCTTTAGTGGCCCAGACCTGAATCTAATTAAACATCTGTGGAAGGAACTGAAAATGGCTGTGTACCAACACTCCCCATCCAACCTGACAAAGCTTGCAAGAATATGCTAGAGAAATGTGCAAAAATGTCCAGAAACAAGTGTAGCAAGATCATGGCTTCTTTCCCAAGACACCTTAAAGCTGCAATTACTGCCAAAGGTGCATCAACTAAGCATTAGTATATGTAACACCTAAATAGCCTATTTTTGTCAGTTAAATAAAATTGCATTGCATATTTTCTAAAAACCTGTTTGTAGCTATTGGCAATTGTGTGTAGATGTTTGAGACAAAAATGAACTCAATCTAATGTATAATAAGTCTGCACCATAATGAAACATGGCGATGGTGAAAGGGTGTCGAGAGAATCACTGTGTTAACTTTCATACTTCATAATTCAGAGCAGAGTAAGCATATTGTGTTCCTTGTATTCACTTGTGTGGGAATAGTGGTTATGACCACTGTGGCATAAGAAAAAGCTGATCCTGAAATTCACAAGTTTGCCAAATTAAAAATAGCTCAGTGTGTTTCTGGTTTAATGCACCAAAATTCTACTCATGAAGGCTTTGCTAATGAGCTGTTAAATCAGGTGTGTTTAATGAGGCAGAATGCAGAACTGGAGTCTCACACTTCTAAGGTATGTAACCTTTCACACCCAACTCACAGTCTACAGCAAGTATTTATATAACATGGATATACAACATGAATTTAAAGACCAAAATAAGTAAAGGTCAAGAGTGGTAATTGTACAGACAAGGGTTTTCAAATGTCCAGTCCTGCAGCACCAACAAAAACAAATGTTTGCTGTTTTTTTCTGAACTTATCAGCTTAAGTATCTTTAACACAAAACTGGAAAGCATGTAAGTCTTTAGGACACATAACTGTTTAGTATATATAACAGTCATATTACTTGGTGGGCAGTGGTGGCTCAGCGGTTAGAGCGCCGGGATATTGATAACACGGTTGTGGGTACGATTCCCGGGCTTGGCAAGCTACTGTTGGGTCCTTGAGCAAGCTTTACCCTCTCTGCTCCCCGGGCGCTGGAGTTGGCTGCCCACCGCTCTGGGTGTGTGTGTACTCACTGCCCCTAACACATGTGTGTGTGTTCACTACCAGATGGGTTAAATGCAGAGGACACATTTCGCTGTACAGTGTACACTGTACAGTGACAAATACGTGCACCTTTACTTAGGGTGACCATATCTTGCTTTTCAAAAAAGAGGACACTGGGGACAAAGAGGTGTTCATTGTGGTTAGGATGTTGCGGCAGGGGGGCTTCAAGTAGGCCTAAGTTGTAGGACAGAGGCAGTGTGCATATGCCCTCGTACAGCTTAGGCCTACTTGAACGGAGTTAAATATCTTTAAATTCATGCAACTATATTAATGAACATTAATACATAAACATCTACTCATTTACCAACACTAATAAATAGACTTCAAAGCCTATAATGCTAAACCATCTCCTTTCATTTCAACTTGAGTGAATATAGCACATAAAAAAGCACCTTTTACATGTTTTCTTACAATAATATCAAAAAATAAAACGTCAGATAAAGTCAAACTCATCTGTGTTTATTTAGATTTGCGAGGATGTCAAGATAAATACATTCCAAAGCACCTTTAACTGAAATGTTTGGTGTATGAATGCAGTCCAAATTCTTATTTCTTTTCCTCAGATGTATTTTATTCTATATTAAGTTCAAGTTAAGAGTTCAAATTTGCATCAGAAGAGTTGAAAGCCTCTAACAGTCTAGTCCCTAATAGTCCTCTGTGTGAAAGGGAAAAAAAACATTATCCTTACATTACTCTTGACATCAGTTGCTTTTTCCTAAGGCCACACGCACCCCAGCCCTAAGAAGCTGGATTTTAAGCACATACCCTTTGTACAACCATTCTCAATTAGGGCATGTAAACAAATAGCGTGACCTACAGCCCTGGGCCTTTAGTAAATGGTATGTTCCTCTGTAGAAAACACAAAAGTGGCTTTAGAAGCCACCCGCCATCCAGCAGTCACGCTGTGTCACAGCATAAATGGATCTTATGGATGCATTGTGTAGATGATGAAAGCCAGCACAGCCAATGCCGGACGTGCATTGCCAAGGTATCACCGACCAGTGGCCTTGAGGCCTGAATCTGTCTACTGGAGAAGAATTAAAAGACTGGAGAAAAAATAAATGACACCAAATAACCCGAGAGAGTACATGAATTGCTTTTGAATTCAGGTTCATTCTTAGCATTTGCTAGTATTAGTCTCAAACGGTGATGTGGTCGAGACATAGCAGGTGAACCAAGCACATCCTGAGGGCACCAGACTAGACTTTCTGCCCCCATCGAGTCTACAGCTCAGTGGAGTTTGGACTAAAAAAGCCCCCTCAGGCCCAACGGCCTCTGCACCTCTGCTTCATAAAACATCAACCTCCCCTAACAATCACTGCAGCTCAGAAATATCATCTTTAGGATATAACTAATTCAGCAGCATGCTTGCTGGCCTCTCCAGCAGTGAAGAAGAAATCAAAGCCAGCTCTGACTACAGCTCCATGGCCTGGGGTCAGACTGCATTACACATTACAGACAAGTACTTTTCTCCTTGTCTCGTCCAGCAGCTCACAGCAGACCGCAAACATCATTGTATGTGCTAATGGTCAAGGCTTACTCTAAAGTTTTTGGGCTGGGGGAAGCAAAATAGATATTTTCTGGTCAAATGGGGTTCATATGAGGTCATGTGTAGAGATGGCATGATACCACTACTCTAACGGTATCAGTGTGTCGATACAGACATTACAGTACTGACATACCAATACTGATCTGATTTTTCTTTTTTATCACAGATAAACTTTCACACATGCTTACGTCAATGTTTGGCTACATGTAGCTAATGTTGTTGTCATGTGACCTACAAGCAATTCTCTCACATTCAGGTTAGATTTAATACAGTATGGATCTGATTAATTCTTCCTGCAATATCCAAATAAACATTTACATTAACAGTATCAGCCTATCGCCTACATGGAGTCTTAGATTGGTGCCACCACCAAGTCATATACTATATGTCAAAATGTTTTTGGAAACCCCTTCTAATGAATGCATTTGAGCTACTTTAAATTGCACCTATTGCTGACACATGTGCAAACACACACAGCTTGCCTAGTCCCTGTAGAGCTGTATAACCAGGACCTCCTGGATCAGATAAAAATGAACCTATTGGCACTAAGCCTATTGCCAGGCATAGGCTAGAGGGGTACAAAGTAAAACTGGACAGTTTTACCCCATCCAATACTTTAGGGATGAGTTGCGGAGTCAGGAAAGAGGTGGAGTGGTGATCATCCAACATCCACACCTCACTAACTCTCACTACTAAATGCAATCAAATCATCACAGCAACGCTCCAAAATCTAGTAGAAAGCCTTCCCTGGACAATAGAGGCAGAAAGCAGGATAAACTCTATTTTAATCCCCTTGATTTTGGAAAAACAATAAATGAGCAGGTGTCCCAATACTTTTATCCATATAGTGTATGTCTCTCTTCGTTTGGCCTTTGCAGCTAATGAAATGGGCGACTGTTTCTCAGGGGCAATTGTGAATTTATGAATGTATCTGAGACTATTTATTAGATATTGGGTCATTGGTATTGGGCTGATCTCAGTAGAAAATGCTGGATTGGATAACAGAATCCTGTCTAATAAATCCTGTCTAATATTATAACAAATCTAGCCTGAAACAGCACACACTCGCACAGTGTGATGTGATGCTGTTAGCTGTTAGTCCTCCTATGGGGACTGTTTGAGTGGTTAAAGCATGATAGCCTACTTTTCGGTCCTCATCTCAAGTGAAGCGACAAAATAGCTCATTTTAAAACTAAGTACAATTAAAAGACAAGATAAAAGATCAAGATTGGTAGCAGAAAATAACGGGGAGCTATCATGCCATCTATACTATTTATGTTAGAATATGATCCATACAAGATAAATCAGCATTTGCCGCTAGTGCAAAAACATCCAAAGGAAACATCAGTGCTAACATATATTCAGCCCTCCATCAGTGCCTCCATCCAGCCGTCTTCATATCTGCTCAATCCTGGGCAGCATGGGT
Source organism: Salminus brasiliensis (assembly GCF_030463535.1). Taxonomy (NCBI): domain Eukaryota; kingdom Metazoa; phylum Chordata; class Actinopteri; order Characiformes; family Bryconidae; genus Salminus; species Salminus brasiliensis. Next base: position 18,205,604 of record NC_132879.1, read on the forward strand.
CTGGAGCCAACCTGGAAACATTGGGCGCAAGGCAGGAATACCTCTGGACACCACACACACCCATTCACTCACCCGCTCTCACCTTGGGGCTTGTGTGTTTTCGGGAGGGGGATGAAACCAGAGTACCTAGAGGAACCAAAGTCCACACAGACAGTAACTGGAACAAGGATCAAAACCACAACCCCAGGTCTTTGGAGCTACCCGGCACACACTACCTGCTTTGAAGCTAGCTGGCACACTGCAGCACCACCCCGCCACCTCTACACAATACAGCAAGGACTACACAGCATTGCTTATTTATAAATGTTTATGAAATGTAAAACCTACTTAACTCAACAACGATGCCACTGTGCAGTTACATTTACAGCCATACTGCAGCGCTAGTTACACTGCATCTCAACACAAAAAACATCTGCTGACATAAGCGGCATCTCTAATTAGCCACGTTCATAATCAAAATCGACTGCACTTCCTGTGATCTCATCACACTTGACCTCAGACTAGACAATTTCCTGCCAGCGAAACGCTGACTCATAATGAGAACGTGTGACACAAACAGTTAGCGACTTTATGTGTTACACTGCGGCATGTCTCACAAACAAGGGTAAATGAGACAAAAGCACCGCCTAGAAGGGTAAAAAAACATTAATCCAGTGTGTCTGCACAGATAAAGTTGCCTAATTAAGTAATGACCTGACAGAAAGTGAATATAGGCTGATGCATCATTCTGTGGCTGTGCTACAAAAGAGGAATGCACTATACCGCACAAGAATCAGCCACCCACAGCGCTATGCTTCAAAGACATCAGGCAACACAATCAGTCCGATATCTCAATTAGACAATAAAAAGATGCTCCAACATACAGATCAGGGAGCGCAGCGATGAAAAGCACTGACTAGAAGCATGAGTAGGTGTTAGCAGTGCGCTAGCAGAGCGACTCTGACTAGAGGGTCAGTAAACATCTCTCTGGAGTCTTTTTTAGACAAAGAATAAACACTGAACCTAACATTTTAGAGCTGAAATTGGTCAACAGCAGAGGAGTGGTGGGTAGACAAGGCCTTGACATTAAACACTGAATTACTTTCTGCACAGCAACACAAATAATATATATATATATATATATATATATATATATATATATATATATATATATATATATATATATATTCTATCTTAGAAATGAAAACAAAAGGCCTCCGTGAAAGAGTTGAAGGGTCCAACTAATACTATACTGTCTACAATACAAATATAGCCCTATATGTTTATTATCAATGTCTGCTTCCTACCAGTACCACTGTGAACAATTTGACAAAATTTGACCAGATTTTTGCTGGCAGTCGGTTTCAAATGGTCTAAGCTTATCTTTGACAAGGTGGATGAAAAGCTGGTCATCCAGGTGAAAAATGAACCATGCTGGTAAACCAGCTGGATCAGCCCAGCGAATGTTTTCATTTGAGTTTGATGGACAACCTGACCAGGCTGGTCATATTAGTTGACTAGTTTGGTTAAGAGTGGTTGATCAGTTTGGTCAAGCTGGTCATTATGGTTGTCCAGCACTGTCAATCTGTTTGATTATTTTGGTCGTAACTAGTCTGGACAGGTTGGTTATGCTGGTAGATCAGCATGGTCATGATAGTCAGCAATCCTGGTCATGATGGCCAACAAGCTTGGCTATACTGGTTGACTAGCTGTGTCAGGTTTGTCATGCTGGTGGAGTAGATCAACTCAAACTAAAACATGCCCTATGAGCTACTTAACTATTTTGAACTGGCCAGACTGTACTTTTCAGTAGGGTTTGCACCAAACCACTGATCTTGACCATTTCATGATGCCAAAATCTTTTGTACAATCATTGGAATTCCCCATTGACTATATGACTGAAATACAGGCTAAAGCAATAAGAGTACATACAATATGTCACTAAAACCCTAATAAAACTACTGAATAAAAATAAACCATAATATCAAAAACTAAAATAAAATGATCCAGTTAACAGACCCCCCCCCCCCCCCCCCTAAAATAATTGGTATCACGCACAAAACTGCCGTTATCTGTCTGGCCCTAATTTAAACCACAGAGATCAAACTGAAATGTGTCTATAGAAAAAACATGGCCGTATTTCAGTGCTACGCAGAAGTCATTTTTAGCTGCAGAGTAAGTGAAGCCATGCTAAAGGCCGCAGCTGAGGGAAGGGTCCATTGGGCATTGATGGCAAGCCCATCTCTCACAGAGATGGATTTGCCCGCATTTCCTTCTTTCCACAAGGGTGAAATGTCAAACACACCTTGTTCACGAATCAGTGAATTCTTCTGGCTGCTGACAGGACCACTGAACAACTCTGCACTTCCCCCTGTGTGGACAGACCTCCGCCTCAATGCAAATAGACAGCGGAAAAAGAACAAGTATATCTCCAGCTCTCTTAAGGATGATACTGCCTTAGATACATTTTGATAACGTATGTCGGTATCTATTCCATTTCCTGTGGCTGCGCAGGCTGTGCGCTGAATTACGGAGCTGGGATCTCTCACCGGAGCTCTTTGTCTGCGAATCGAATCAAAATGCAAACGAGGAGCTTCCTCTCCCCGGGCCAAATGGAGAAAGGCATGGGCCTCTGGGCTGGACGGAGCTGCAGGCAGAGAGGCTTCAAGCATATGAATGAGAAGAAGGCTCTGAGCAGACTTTTTACGTCTAGCTAATAACGGATAAGGTAATGGGAAAGGTTGGCGTTTCAAAAGGTGAAGGTGCTTCAAGGTCAGAATAAATGAGTAGATGTCTGCCAACCCAGAGAAGACGTGGAGCCAGAAGCCAGCACCCATACACATCACGCTTCAGAGAGCTGATCTGGACTTAGCTCCCATCTGTCTGTTTGATCAAATTCATTAGAGTGCAGGGGCGAAGAATCTGATCTCAGATCAGCACACTTTTACTCAGAGAGATTAGCCAGGACTGGAGGCATGTACAGCAGGCCGGATGTGGAAAATGGAGCGAAAAGCTTCAGGTCAATCACATATGGCACTCAAATTCCACAAGGTGCTCCAAACCCAGTCAGGACAGACAGGAAGAGAGAGGGTGACCATCAGAATGGGGGAAGGGACTGTGATCTCAGTGATTTTAGGTTGGCATGACTGTTGGTGCCATAGAGGCTTCTTTATATATAAAGGGACAAAAGTAATGGGACACATACTCACTCATTCTTTCTTCTGAAATGATTTTTTTGATATCAAAAAAGAGTTTATCCCATTTTTTGTGCATATTAACTGTCTCTACTGTCCAGGGAAGGCTTCTACAAGCTTTTAAACATTGCTGAGAGGAATTTATTGCTTTCAGCAACAAGAGCGTTAGTGAGGTCAGAATGTTAGATAATCACCACTCCACCTCATCCACCAACTCCCCAACTCAGATGGCGTATTGGGTGGAGCACCATCATTCTAGAGAATACAGTTCCACTGCTCTACAGCTCAATGCTAGCCCACGCCTGGCATTAGGCATGGTGTCAATAGGTTCATATGTATCTGCTCCAGAGCAGATACTATATTGCCAAAAAGTATTCGCTCGCCTGCCTTCGCATGCAGATGAACTTGAGTGACATCACATTCTTAATCCATAGAGTTTAATATGATGTCGGGCCACCCTTTGCAGCCATAACAGCTTCATCTCTTCTGTTAAGGCTTTCTACAAGGTTTAGGAGTGTGTTTATGGGAATTTTTGACCATTCTTCCAGAAGAGCATTAGTAAGGTCAGACACTGATGTTGGACGAGAAGACCTGGCTCGCAGTATCTGCTCTAATTCATCCCAAAGGTGTTTTATCAGGTTGAGGTCAGGACTCTGTGCAGGCCAGTCAAGTTCTCCTACACCAAACTCGCTCATCTATGTCTTAATGGACCTTGCTTTGTGTACTGGTGCGCAGTCATGTTGGGACAGGAAGGGGTCATCAAGTTGGGAGCATAAAATTTACCAAAATCTCTTGGTTTGCTGAAGCATTAAGAATTCCTTTCACTGGAACTAAGGGGGCGAACCCAATTCCTGAAAAACAACCCCACACCATAATCCCCCCTCCACCAAACTTTACACTTGGCACAGTGCAGTCAGACAAGTACTGTTCTCCTGGCAACCGCCAAACCCAGACTCTTTAGTAGCAAGGAAATTTCACGACTGTACTTGTTGCACAGGTGGCATCCTATCACGGTACCACACTGGAATTCACTGTGCTCCTGAGAGTGACCCATTCTTTCACAAATGTTTGTAGAAGCAGTCTGCATGCTTTGGTGCTTGGTTTCATACACATGTGGCCATGGAATTTAAAGGAACACCTGCATTCAAGGGTTTGGATGGGTGAGTGAATACTTTTGGTAACATAGTGTATATATCATGCTTGAAATTGGCTTTATTTTAATGTTAATATATATGTATTCTCTCGCTGCATAATGCAAACATTCATCCCACATCTGTTCTGACAGCCTCCCTATTCTTCCAAACAAAAGAAAGAGATGATTTGAGGAGGTGTATGTGAGAGCAGCTGCGATTGTTTGACGGGCCGATAATAGAGTTAGTGTACTGCTCCTGCTGATGCAGGTAAATCTCGAGTCCGATGTGGGAACAAAAAATGAAAAGGTGTGTAAGTCTGACAGCTCATTTGCAAAGTGTGTGTGTGTGTGTGTGTGTGGCTGAGCATGATGGGCAAACAGTAGTCTGAGTCAGAGGAAAAAAAATCTGCTCTGAGTCAAAGTTCCTGCAGACTGTCTTTCGCTGTGACGTTTTGGGAGGCCGTGAGTGATTTGACGAGGGTGCAAAGTTGCAGGCGACAGCAAAGTTGAAATGATTAGAGCAGCAACTTGATAGGCTTTTTCCGGCACTCTGCAGAGCAATAAAAATCATGGTTATTCTATATTAATTAGACTAGGGGGTTGTGATGACTCCTGAAATGGCTGGCCCTGCAATGTTAGTGTTCACAAATCTCGCTCAGAGTAAATTCCTAGTACAAAGGCTTGTAATTGCTTGCTGCTGTTGTCACTGCGAATGTTACCACTGCCACACCACATAACTGCTCACAGGGCTTTAGGCCCACTACAGGACTGGCTGGATTAGCTTCTATTGTCCGCTAAGAAGCTTCTGGTCTTTGATACAGCTTCAAATTCTTGTGACAAGCTTACACTTCTTCTGTCTGGTTTCCAGCATGGTGTTAGACAGTGCTGAACTTGTAAATTAGGTTTTGGAACAATCAGTAGCCTACAGACAGATTCAGCAGGGTAGCGAGTGTGGGGGAAGTCACAAACACATAGAAAGTGTTCAAAAAGTTGCATTAGACATGCAGTTCAGTTTTAGGTTTCCTGGTAACGCTGAATATTAGAATTAATAAAAGAGCATAGATGAGGGGATTCTTATGTAACTAACATTCTCATATATATATATATATATATATATAATGAAAACATTATGTATCAGTGACTAGCTGCCAGTGAGGGTAAAAATTAGTGTTGACCTCACATTTAACTATCGGCAACGTCCCAAAACAGCGCATCACGGCAGGTGAAAGCTAAGTGTAGACATATAGAGCAAATGGCTGAACAACATTCAACTTGTTTTCTTTAATATGGTCAATTTACTATGGCCATGGTCAATTATTTTCCAGGCTCGCCAGCTGGATAAGTAGTAGCCTACTACAGTCTAGCACAGTTCAGCTCAGTCCCCTCAGTCAGGAATCTCCAAGTTGCCAAGTATCATAAGCCAGTTGACTGGTACATTTTTACTACCTCTTTAGAGCAGGGGTGGGCAACAGGAGCCAGAGTCCAGCACAGTTTGCTAATTTCCCTGCTCTAACAGACCTACTTAACATGGCAACTAACAGGTGAGTTGAATCAGATGTGCTTTAGCAGGAAGGACAAAACGCAATGTAGGAATCTGGCCCTCCAGGACTGGAATTGCCTACCCCTGCTTTACAGAATGACTAAAGTAAACACAAAAAAGCCAATTTACAACCCTGTTATTTCGCAGAAGAATAAAGCATGCTGTTTTTCCCCATTTTCCATTTTCCAAAATGGCATAGCCTAGTTTAGCACTGTAACAAGAACTTTGCAATTATGATAAAAAATGATCTCAGTGGATATTGTTGCTTTTCTCTCTGTCCTCTCTGCCTTTTGCCCTTTTCCAGTGGATCTAGTGTTAGCTTTTGTCCTTTGTTTTTAGCATTGCTTACATTTTCTCCTGAAGTAACTGTTACATTTAGTTTTGATAGGCTTTCACTAGTATGGTGGGTGAGGTTAGATTTTGGGGTATATAAGCACTCTGTTGGGAATATAGGCTTTTTATTATAGATTTTAGATTGTAAATGGTTTTAAATAAACATATTTTCAAATGGGTCAATATATTTGCTTAAAAAAAAACCATACAGAATTAACAGTCACCAAAATAATCTGGGAGGTGCTGAAAGTCAACCTGGCAGCAGACCCTTTATGTGAAAAGAAGGTCAAAACCTATGTGAATCACCTGTGCAAGGACATTCTAGGTTTCTGTATGCTAATATCTGTTCACAGTCTTATGACACTTTACATAAGGTATGAAAACTGCTGTATCTAGCAGTAGCTGTGCTCCCGTTATGTTATCCGCACTGCATAACAAGCTGCTGCTACAGATTGTGCTGAAGGGAATGTGCAAAGAGATATCATGACAAAGAGGTAGGAAGTAAACCACAGTGATGGACGTCTAGCCTATATTTTTCTATGTATTAAAGTGCAGTAGTGATTCCTAGTTGACATGCACTCTTAAAAGCATCTTTTTATCTGACCCCCCAGAGTTTCTTTAGAGTCCAAGCCTTCGCTGAAATGAAATGCGCTAGTCACAGAGCAGATATCAACTGCAAAGCTCAACACTATCTTTTTTTATTTGTGAGAAATCTGACACCTGCAGTTCAGTCAACATTAAACAGTCTCGCATCAAGCTATTGTGCGGTGCCCCTCTCCATCCACTCCCCTCCCCCCTCCGAAGTGAAGGACTGGGGAATTTGAAATCCAGGCCAGTGTGACTTTGCAGTACTGCAGAGCTGTGTAGTTAAGCTGAACTTGAAGCGACCCCATGGGGAGAGGAGAGAATGAAACACTGAAATGAAGACAGCCCCCTGGAGTTGGAGACTACAAGGTGGTGCTTAGCGCTGCTCCCAGACCTCTCCACCTCTGACATGCTGCCAGAAACAGTCCAGACAGAACCACATGGGGGATGGAGAGGTGTAAACTGGTAATGCTAAAACAAACCAAATATGGATAAAGGCTCTCCTCTGAATCACAGCCCTCAGCTGAAGTACTTGACTAGGCAGAGCCCAAGAAGGCCCTGTTTACAAGCAGTGCCGCTGTGCAGATCATGCCATCCACATTCAGCACCTGTCCAAATGTTTGTAGACACCTGCTAATCAAACGTTTCTTTAAAAAAGCAAGGGTATTAATAGAATGTCTTTACTAATTAGAAGTCATTTGCTACAGGTTTCTAGCATGTCTAGATTTGTTAACGTTGCTGTGAAGATTGCTGGTACTGTTCGGGCTCCATTTGTTCTGGATCACAAACGCCACTCCAGCGTACCTCGTAGGAACTGTATGGAGCTCCATCACTGCAAAGAACACAGTTCCACTGTCAGTGGTTAGTTAGTACCCGTCTAGCCAATGCTTGGCATTAGTTCCAACATTACATTGTACTGATAATGCTTTGATGAAATCACTCATGTGGACTCCTGTCATGATTTATGACTACTTTTTTATCTTCCAATACCTGCAAAAAAAAAAAAAACTGACCTCTTTCTGAAGACTCAATTTGATATGCCACGAGAGCCAGTTATTAATAATAACTGCAATAAGCAATTCTTCTGCACAGCAAGGTTAGTTATAGGCTATGGCCAATTGTGTGGTCAAATGTGTGTATTACTGTTGTACAATGACTGAATTTCAGAACCATTCATTTTATTATCAGCTCATGCTGAACTCCTTACCTCCCATGTTCTCATATCCAACATCCTGTACACTCCTAAAAGAGGTTCTTCAACTCAACGAACCATTTTGATGCTTAAACTGATCTTAGCCTGGTAAAGCTATCTTTGGACTGGTCGAAATCTTTTAGTAGCTGATTCTATATAGCACCAAAAGGAAACCACTATTGTTAAAAAACCTTTTTCAGTACTATGTAGCACCCGTTTTGCTTAGAGTGCATATGAAACACAAACAGCAGTCTACCATCTATTTGTGTACCAACCTTTGATAGACATTTTACATCCATCACTGGCTTTTCTCATGGATCCTCAGACTTGGTTCCTCATACTGTTTTACACTGGTCTCAAACCACCAGTTTCTGGAGTTTCTCCTCCAGCTTGCTCATTAAGAGTCTGTACCTGCATTTAGGACAGTATGTGTTTTTAAAAGTGCTATATGAATAAGACTGAACTGAATCGTGCCACTATACACCCTAGTGCCTCAACATTACCTTCATTTAAAGGATAAAGGATAAAAGGATAAAGGTGCACGTATTCGTCACTGTACAGTGTGGACTGTACAGCGAAATGTGTCCTCCGCATTTAACCCATCTGGTAGTGAACACACTCACACACACACACGTGTTAGGGGCAGTGAGTACACACACACACCCAGAGCGGTGGGCAGCCAACTCCAGCGCCCGGGGAGCAGAGAGGGTAAAATATATAGCACATAACTTCAGCTTTGTGTGTAAAGACACGTTTCAAGTGAACATGAGAAGAAAGGCTATAGCTTACTGAGGTCAAAGTGCAGGTCTGCACTGCAGTCAGACCTTGAGGTGCTCTGCTGAGACAGTCACCCTTTTGCTAAAGGGCATGACCTTTCTCATGGTCTTTATGGGTACAGTTAGGCAGCTTGTGAGAAAGACTAAAGGACCTGTACAGACCTGTTACACATGTAAAAAGCCATAGAGTTACAATTTTAAATTCATTTTAAATAAAACAATGTTATTGAATAATTATACTGTCTTCAGCCATCCATTTGGCAAGATGTATAAAATCAATTATGTAGAATTCTGAGCACCAGAGAAGGGCTCATCCCCACAGTCATGTATAGATATTCAAGTGACATAAAACATGTTTTTGTTCCAATTATGCTGCAATAAAGTATATGTAACTACCAACTATATTATATAAATTACACTAAATAACAAAATAATGGCAAATAAATGTTATCAAATACATAATGTTAATCATAGATCTTCAGGAAATAGGTCAGTTCAGAGTCATCAGAATGACACTGAAATGACCTATTTCCTGAAGATCTATGAAGATAAATGAATCAGATAAAAATGTCAGTTATCATTTGAGCATTTATCTCATGACAAGCTGTGATTGGCAGTCAAGGTTATTTCACCATCATGTTTTTGAATGCTTTCAAAGTTTAAATATTAGTACAGTGTTGTTTAAATTTGTTTTTAAATTTATTTGCATTATAATTATTACAATAATTTATTTGCATTATTTGAGCAGTTGTTTTGAGCAGTTGTTTTTGAGCAGTTGTCATTTCTGCAAATAATATAGCAATATTTTTATTTGGAATTATTTTTATTTATATATTTTCATTTGGAAATGTTGTCCGTGGTTTATAAAATGTTAATTTCTGTAAACACATTGCCTATAAATTGTAAACTGATAATGTAGGGTGGTCTCTTACTTTTTTACTGAGGTGTAAAAAAAATAAAATAATAATAATAATTAATATACACATACACACACACACACACATTACTTTAAAAACTGTCACTGGTGTTACCTTACTTATCTTTAAATATTACAAATATTACGCTGCTTTAAATGTGAGATTCCAGTGAGTTATGTATTAACGTGCTCTAAATGTAAAGGTAAAAAAAATCCATTTTCAGACATTGTGCCATTCCAAAACCTGTGGTGAAATGTGAAAGCTCGTAAAGCACTGCTGATCATAGATCTAGACTTCCTTTGTGTGCATCTGAAACTGTTCACAGTGCTGAGCCTTACAGAAACACCAAGTGCTTGTCTTGACCGTACTCATCTCGTGAGTGTGAGGACAGCAGTATGGAAAGGTGACCTTTTCACTTACGACCACAACAAAAGCCCATTGAGGGATCAGCTGAAGGAAGGAGCTCTTTGATGATTGATTGCGATCTTGCTTCTTCGGCTGGATCGCTTACTGTAAAAGAACACCGGCTTCAATGCAGAGCAGCTTTCTACCAGGGGACTGAAAGATAATAGCTCTGAATGTGTGTGTGTGTGTGTGTGTAATCACACACTGGTAAAAATAAAAGTGCTTCATACAGTTCTTTAAATCATACCATAGAAGAACCACTTTTGGTTCCATAAAGTGTGAAGAGACTTGAAATTTAAAAGGTTTTTCACTCTCACATATCTCTATTATAAACCTTGGTTCTTACACAATATGGACAAAAGTATTGGGACACCTACTCATTCATCATTTTTTTTTCTGAAATCAAGGGTATTAAAATAGTGTATCCCGCTTTTGTTGTCGCTACAGTCCAGGGAAGGCTTTCTACTAGATTTCGAAGCATTGCTGTGAGAATTTGATTGCATTCAGCGACAAGAGCATTAGTGAGGTCAGGATGTTTTGTGATCACCACCCCACCTCATACCCAACTCTCCAACTCATCCCAAAAGTATTAGATGGAGCACCAAGCATCACTCCACAGATCAACTCTGGGGGGCTTTTTACCCCTCTAGCCCACGCCTGGCATTAGGCATGGAGCCACTAGGCTCATTTTTATCTGCTCCAGAGAGTCCTATTCTATGGGCAATACTTTTCTACAAGGACTAGACAACCTATATGTGTGCATTTGCACATCTGAGAGGCAGAGACTGGAGTGAGTATTGAACTCACAACCCCAGACCTCTTGAGCTACGTGGCAAACATACATCCCATGCAGCCCTAAATAAATACTTTATTAATAAAAATAATCACAACAAATCATAAATATGCAACTCTTTGTACGATGGCCCATATAATTGTGCATATTTGGGAATTGTGGGACAATGCGGATATCCAATATTATTTCTGTACATTTCTAAAACACAAATATTTGGATGGACTACCTAGCATTGTGGAGACTATTTGCAGAGCACAGTGAGCCAGCACTGCTTGAACCATCTGCTCTTCTGGAGTTCAAATATCGTAAAATCCATGCGTCTGCCTGATGCAGATAACTTTTCATTATCTATCATCATCTGCTCAGAATGATCTGCTTCCCATATCACTGTCCACAAACACTATAGTAGTTTTTTAATAACTCAGCACATTAATTGACGTGTGTGGTCACATGTGAGCGTATACTGAGCCTTTTACAACAGCAGTTAAACATGGTTAAGCCAATCAGATTTTAGCACCAGAGCAATCCTTTTTACAACAGACAATACACTGTGAAATGAGTTACGACACAAATTGCACAGCGTGGTGTATAGCAGCCATATCATCCCGCTGCACAATAGCAGGCAGTAGCGGTTCAGTGCAGTAGGTGTGAAAGTAGTCTGGCGCTGTTCAGGGCCAACACAATCCTGAGGGAAGAATGGCTCTGGCTCACGGCCAAACACCTCATTTGCATAGAGCAGAGTGCCTGTGACGTGGCAAGATCCAGAGAAACACAAACGACATTAACCCGAGGGTTAAAAGAGCCTCTCTCTCTGTCTCACACAGACACTTGCACCAGATACACCGGTGTCAACCTCCATGTTTTGACATGACTCACCTTCCTTGTAAATCTATGCGTCAAAAAATGAAGGAATGATGTAAAAAAAAAAAAACACAGCATTTTAAAGCAGCATCACATAGCATTTTTACCATAAAAAACAGCTTCAGTAAAGTCATGGCTGTTATTTAACATATCTTTTCATTGTCTTCCACACTCAGGCTGCCAGGAACGACTGTGATTCAACGCTGTAAACCTTGATCATCTCTCACACTTTGGGTGCTGGGTCTGCTCCTGGGATTGCTCTCTCACTGACGATGCCGGATATCACTCAAGTACATCTAAATGTTATCCTAAGCTTTATCAACACCTTGGAGGTTTTCAAATTGTGCTAGCATGGATATCCCAAGGATTGATTAACAGCTTAGAGGTTTCTAGCTCTTCCTCATTTGAAATGACTCCAAGACATGTTATTCTAAGCTTTAATCAACCCCTGGAGGTTTTACAATTTTGCTAGCATGGATTTCCCAAGGATCAACACCTGGAGGTTTAAACATTTTGTAGTACGGATTTCCCGAGGATCAACTCCTAAAGGTTTTTACATTTTCCTAGCACAAACACACCAAGGATCAACTCCTTAAGTTTAAGTAAAGTAAAATTTTTGCTAGCATGCATTTCCCAAGGATCAACTCCTGGAGGTTTTCAGACTTTTGTTAGATAGATAGATAGATAGATAGATAGATCACTTTATTTATCCCATGGGGAAAGTCAGTTTTTACAGCAGCAAAATCAAACAAGAGAGCAGCATAATGGCATAAAGGCACTTAAAATAGTAGTAAGAAGTGGCAAATAGGAAACAGTAAACCTGACTATAAATACAGCTATATTAATAAATACAGCTATAATATACATAATATAACCCAATTATATAATAAGAAGTACTAGAAAAAGTGATTGCAGTGCAGTAATTACATTAATATAATGTATGCTGATGCTGCCTCCCCAGCAGATTGCAGCAAAGAAGACAGCACTAGCAACAACAGACTGGTAGAAGGTCTCCAGCATATTGCTGCACACGTTAAAGGACCTGAGCTTCCTCAGAAAGTAGAGTCTGCTCATCCCTGTACACAGCCTCTGTGTTGGCCTTCCAGTCCAGTTTGCTGTCCAGGACGACACCCAGGTATTTATAGGTGTCTACCCGCTCCACATCCTGACCCGTGATGGTAATGGGACCGGTCGTGGTCCTCTTCCTCCTGAAGTCCACCACCATTTCCTTGGTTTTGGCCACATTGAGAATCAGGTGATTCCTCTCACTCCACACATCAAAGCTGTTAACCAGGTCCCTGTATTCTCCATCCTCATCATCCCTGATGCATCCGACTACCACAGAGTCATCAGAGAATTTCTGAAGGTGGCAGAGTTCTGACCTGTACTGGAAGTCAGTGGTGTACAGGGTAAAGAGGAAGGGTTCTCTGTGGTGCGCCAGTGCTGCTGACTAAGCACTCAGACCGGTTGGATCCCAGCTGCACATACTGGGGTCTGTCAGACAGGTAGTCCATGACCCAGGCAACAGTGGACCTGTCCACCTGCATTCTGTCCATCTTTCCCCCCAGCATCAGAGGTTGGATGGTGTTAAATGCATGTGAGAAATCAAAGAAAGTGATTCTCACTGAGGAGTTGTTGTGGTCCAGATGGGCGTGCACCTTCTGCAGTAAATAGATGACAGCATCATCCACTCCGACCTGCTGCTGGTAAGCGAACTGGAGGGGGTCCAGGAAAGGGCTGAGGACTGAGGTGTGTCAACATAATCCTTTCCAGGATCTTCATGACGTGTGATGTGAGGGCCACAGGTCTATAGTCGTTCAGTGAGGAGGTGGTAGACTTCTTTGGAACAGGAACCAGGCATGATGTTTTCCACAGCACTGGCACCTTCTCCTGTTTAAGGCTCAGGTTGAAGAGGTGCTGTAGGATTCCACATAGCTGGGTAGCACAGACCTTTAGTACCCTTGTGCTGATCCCATCAGGTCCTGAAGCTTTTCCCAGTTTCAGCTTCTCCAACTGTCTCTTCACCTGGCCAGTTGTCACTTCTAAGTGGGTGGGTGATTGCTGTGATTTCTCAGACAATGTTTGTGTTTGTGGGGTGAGGGGGGGTAGACGTGAGTGAGCAAGGAGTGGCGGTTAACGTGGACACCCCAATGACCTACTCTTTAGGTTTAAACATTTTGCTAAACAGATTTTCCAAGGATTAACACCTGGAGGTTTAAACATTTTGTAGTACCGATTTGAATCAAGAACAAGAATCACCTCCTAGAAGTTTTTACATTTTTGCTAGCACGAATATCCCAAGGATCAACTCCTGGAGGTTTTACATTCTTGCTAGCATGGATATTCTAAAGATTGATGAAGTCCTTAGAAGCTAACACTTTTCATGTTTTTAAATACCTAATTTTTCTTAAAGATTAAAAGAAAGATTTCTTGTCTTTGTATTTTTCTGTTTGTAAAAAGTGCTTTGATTGCCACTGTGTATGAGAGGTGCTATACAAATAAACTTGCCTTGTCCTGCCTCGCTTTCAAAATCATGTTGATGCTTCACTGACCTGTAATAGGCAGAATAGCATCTGATCTGTTGCTACTCTGGGCTCGGCGTGCTGCTTAAGGCACTATGTAACTCTGGTGAAGCGGGCAGGAAAACGCTTTGTGTAAAATCCTGTAAGATTTCTTTCTTAGGAGTGAATTTCATGCGCTGGAAAATGACAAACGAAATTGCTTTCTGCTTTACTTCCTAATGAAGGCAACTGGAAAAATGCTGCACCCCACCGGTTCAGTTATAGAAATCCGAATGTGTGCGTGCCCGTAATTTTCCTGCTCAACTGAAATCCACCGGGATTGTAAATGAGGCTGCTTATTATTGTGACGGCCGCCCGGCTTCTGTTATTGCTTATTGCCACCACAGCATGTGGTGAAAATGCCTTGACGGTACCGTACACCTTCATGCTAAATGGAAATCCTCAGTTTCTGCATTGTAACCTCTGAAAGACTGAAATTTGCACTTCGGGAACATAAGCAGTGAAGCACTGCTCTGTGCGCATGACCTTCCAGCTCCAGCACTGCTTTAGCAGCGTGTAAGAGGAGATGTTTTTCTTGCCTTTGAGCTTGAGTCACACTCACTCATATGACCTTTTCCCATAGGCTCCTTTTCTTTGAGGAAGCAACCTGCCACTCCAGCACTGCCTCAAATGTGCCCGTGCCTTCACACTCCTTTTGTCACTTCACAGCTCAGATACGCTTTGGGTAGGTGGGAGGAGTTTTTTTTTTTGTTCCTTCAAGGTGACATAGGACCACTGTTGCCTGGTTAGTTTCTGTAGAACTGTCTCCTTTATATATCAAAACACAAATTTGATCTACAGTTAAAGGGAACAGACAACTCGTGTCTGGTTTTGATCAAATTCTATCTTTAGTTTAGTCTGTTTTTACAGGTGTAAGCACTCAGGTGCAAACCAAAACTAGTGAAGCATGGTGGACCGAAGCTTATGGGTCTTGGTATCTTCCATGTGAAACCCAGTTCATTTGCATTGCATTTAGATTTATGGGATTTAGGAGATGCTCTTATTAGGAGTGACTAAGGGAAATGCTTTGCTGTCCACTCCAAAGCCAGTGTGAATGTGCTACAGTCCATGGATGTCTTTAACCATGTGTTTACACAAGCAGACGAAAGAGCAACAAGCAACAAGAAAATCAAACTGAGGTTTTCACAACTTGAATTATGACGAGGTGAAGTGACATTATAAACAAATTCATCAGACCAATGATAGACACAGGGGATCCGAGTACCCCAGCTTCTGCTCTCTGATCTAACAGTGTGATGCTAAACATGGAAGAGAGGCTTTTAACCACCTTTTCCCCCTCATGTTATATGATGCATCTGCAGATATGCACATATACAGGGGAAAATACACATATTCTATAATAATTTTTCCTAATAAATAGCAAAACAATAGTATTTCTTTTGGTTATTACATTTTCTTGTCGAAAGCTGGGCCTTGTACACGTCCACATGCAACAATGCGAGCAGGCAAGAAACACACCCACAAGAGACGAACTTGGGGTGAAGTTAAATCCTGCCAAATGCAAAACTCATAATTATGAGTCACTCACTTATACTCAATAAGTGCAATCAGTCTTTAATGAGTGCAAGATTAATCCTAAATTAAGTGCTGTTTAATAAGATAGGTCTTTAGTTGGCATAGGAAGACAAGTGACACCCAGGGGAAGTTCGTCCTGCCACCTCAGTTCCAAGGAAATATTTTTACTGTATCGCCCAGCCCTACTAGTGGGAATGTATGTTTACGATGGTCTACACCAAGTCTGTGAATTCAACTGCAGAGCGTTTCTCTGTAATATTACTCTATCACATCAGTCCACATGCTTCTTTCACTTAAGATGCCAGTTCTATGTCTCCCAGCTCATTAACAAATGCACATTTTCATGCAACATAATAGGATGATATAGCTTATGAAGAAGATATTTAACAGATTCATTTGTAGTTATTTGAGGGATTGTTTCTGTACACCTTCATTATGGCGGTACCTTATTTTCATACCCTTTTGGACATCAGTCTAACTGTGTCCTTTGTCCATTCAGATTGTTTTGCACTCTGCTACAACTGACTGGTGTGCTCGCTTGTTAATTTGTGCAGTAAACCCTGTCATGTGGCATCTGTGATGTCTCGGGCTAAGATCACTGCAAACCAGGGATGGTCATAATACTCTGATATGACTGTGACAGTGGGCAAAGGGGTTGGAAAGGACGTATAAAAGTGAGATGAATAAAGCATGCTTACCTGTGATAATGTAAGACAATGCTAGCTTGTTACCTCCTGCAGACTGTGGCTCTCCTCTGGATTACAAAAGACGGAAGCTGTGGCCTGTTTTTACTAGTTCTAGCTGAGTAGGTCCAGCAGATGTATTTACTTCACAAACCCAGAACAAAGCTTCTACATCTGAATTTGTACTGGACTGCATGACAAATACTCATGTCTAAACCAGGTTTGCCACGTGTCTGGTTTTGGACTGTTGTCTGGTGTCGGGTTGTTACTGCCGACTTGACCTGAAAACGTCCGGTTGAGTGTCACTCCAGAGACTTTCCATTTGTTGAAGTAGATAAAGTGTCATTCTAGTCCATTGCACCTCTCTCTCAGTCTCTCCCTCTCTCTCGCACACACATTTATTATATTATAATAATGAAGTGTTCAAGGTGTTCAATGCTCTGAATAACCCTTTTAATGGCACATTCATTACATATCCCTAATGCTAATAATGAGTATAAAACACTAATCATATGATCACAGTCGGGGGAGGTATGAGCAGTGTGATGTTACAGGGTATAGTCAACCGAACCAAAAAAAAAAAAAAAAAAAAAAAACTAATGCAAACAAATTAGACATGAAAACAGCCTTAGAGCCATGGTGCACATGCAGTTAACCACCCTGTGCATGTGCGTTAAGAGGCTATGTGAGCAGCACTGATCACATATTTGTATGTGATCCTTTTGTCTATATGTAGAAGATTAAAAGCTATATCCACTAGTTGGTGGGTCATGATAAATCCTCTACCTGCACAAGAATATGCAATCTGCAGAGGTATCTGTAGTGGGGGGAAATGGACTGTGCAAGATGAACATAAATGAGGAGGAAATACACAATTTACAAACTAATTTAAACAGAGAGAATTATTACATGTAAAGGGCTGAAGTTGGACACAGAGTTTGTGATTTTCCTCCTGGACTGTTAATGCAGTGTGTAGTGTTAAACTGTAACAAATGGAGTATCAGTGTAAAATCAATGATAGTTTTACATTTTAAATTTTAAAGTGTTGGATTTAACAAATTCACTGCATAGATAAACCTTTATCATTATGAGAGCTAAGTGCAGTAAAGCTTTGGGTGAACCTCCTTCAGATAAATATATGTAATACTGGTCAACTGCAGTTAACAGTGCTAACATGTTCAAAATTCTTTATGGTGATGGACTGAAGGAATTCATACCACCACATGGCAATAAGGTGGTTAGTGAGCTACTGCACCAGGTGAAGGACTGGGGTTCAACTCCTGATCTAGCTGACTATGCAGCTCTACACCAATAACAGTCCTTGGGCAAGACTCCTAACACTACTTTGGCCTACCTGTAAATCGAGTAACCATTTAAGTCGCTCTGGATAAATGCCATGCGTTTAAATGTAAATGTAAGAAGAAGAAAAAATAAGCTAATGCTAAATTCATGCATATCATGGTTAAAATGCTGATTCCATCACAGCCTCCTCAGACACAGGAGGTTGATGCCCACAATGGCAAACGCCCCTGCTTATAGAAAGACGAATTTGTGGAGAATGTGAATAGGGCGATCAGTGATCAGACAGTAATGCTCTCTGCTTTGTGTTAATGGGTGGGAACGGAAGGTGTAACCACAGAGTTACAAAAAAAAAAGTTCCAGTGTCGTCGTCTTCACTTTGTGCATGCATTTCTTCACCTTGTCACTCAACAAGAAAGAACCCTGTTCCTCTCCACCAATCTCAGCCCTCGCGGCCAGTTTGAGGAATAACGTGACCATTGTAGGCCCTGAAGTAAAAAACTATAATGTGGCATTCGGGAGCAGCCACAATTCCTTATTAACCCTCAGTGAAATCTCTCCTTGTGAAGCTCTGCTGCGTTTTAATTTACAGTCCAACACACTGCGGTGAGGGTGTACATTTATTTTCCATAGACATCTCCGAGTTAATATAGGATTAGTGGAGCAATTTGCACTTGAATGATTCCACAGGCAAAGAGTAGGGAGAAAGAGAGAGAAACTCTTGGCTTTTGTGAAGAGAGTGATTTGGCGGACACTCAAAGGCTAGTGCAGCCAGAAGCGGAGGTCTCTCGGATATGATTGAGGTCAGTTTGGGGCAGTTAGAGAAAAGAGCCGAACCACAGAGAGGGTTCAGAAGCACTTAATGAGAAACAGGATCCTTTATGAGGGAGAGACACACAAAAGCCACTGTCAGACAGCACTCAGCACTCAGGATCCGCCTCGCCCTGTAGCGCTGCACTAACTGACATGGGAAAGAGTGCAGCCTACTCACCTTCTGTATCTTTTCCCTTTAGCATTACATGCCACACTCACTTAGTCCCATTCAGCATGGCTTGTCCTTCATTCGGCTTGTCGACACGGTAATTCTACAAAACATCGTAATCCACTTGCTTTACATTCTGATATAATACTGATACAGCTGTGCTATTGTGGCCCGATCTTAAAAGCCACACTGAGATTTTTGCATATGCTTTGTTTAGCTCTATAAAATACAGACCTTTGTTCAGTGTGGTACAATTATTTTCCCTTGACGTGCTCCAACAGTTCAGAGCAACACTCTGAATACTCTATCATTCACATATGAGAGATTTTGTATTTTTTTTATAATAATAATAAAGGGTAAGCAGTGGGCTTAGCTTTAAAACTTGTGTCTTTATTTTCACAAGGACTGGTTCTTGCACTCAGAGCAGGTCGCTGAGGTCGCTGCTACAGCCTGTAGCGTGTTAATGTTAGCATGTTGCATGTGTTTCGGGACACTCATACTCTACAACTGTCCAACAACGCCGACACACTGTCCTCTTCTGCGCCAACATAATTTTATGAGTTGGAATAAGATGAAAAAAAGCAAGAAATGTCAGAAATACTTGTTCATTTTCAGTCGTTTCGCTGTAAACAGAACAGCGAGAGACATAGACTAATAAAAAAAGGAAAAATGCCTGGAAGTTTATAAGCCTTTTTTTTCATAAGGCAACAGGAGAGGAAGAGAGAGAGGTGGAGAAACAGAGAGGGCTGGGGAAGACAACA